>NC_053445.1:12798203-13398203 GCF_007990345.1 Gossypium hirsutum | reverse complement strand
ACAATTGGCTAAACATTTAATTTTTACAATAAAAATGGTGAAATTATTAAGTATGTGAATTATAAATCTTACAATGTTATGTGATTCAAAATGTTGAGTTCCTATGTGGTATCATAGAAGTAACAATGAAGTGAGTGGTATATGCATGAATCTTTTTATTGTAGGACTATCATTTTGATTATTATTTTCATTTAAGTGACTCACTGAAGCAAATTGTGTTTGCTTGTTATATAGCCTTATAAAGTTCTTTTCTTGAATCATGGTTATTCTCTCTTATTTTTTTTCAACGTATGCTAATTGAATTTTCTATTAGATCTTACTAAGCTTTATGCTTACACATTGTTGTTTTTGCTCGTAGATTTTGGTGTGTAGACATTTAAAGCTCCATTGATCTTTTAGAACATCACACCATAGTGAGGCTAGTAGAGTATGAAATTGATTTATATGAGTCGTGACTCTAGTGACATGTGTTAGGGAGTCATCTATTTAGGGAGTCATCTATTGGATTTAGTTCCCTAAGTGTAGTATATTCGTTTGTACACTTGTATTTCTTCGAATAGATTGATTTAATAAAATTGTGCTTGAATTACATTAATACTTTTTATATATTGTACTCAATGGTTTTTGCACATAAATCACAATGAAAGTAAATATTAACTCATTGGTTATCTAATGTTTAACAAATACTAAGCAATATTATGTGGTCGGATAGTAATATGGAAAGACAACTTATACTAGTAGATAAACCTAAACATGTTTAGTCTAATTGGAAATGATAAAATGAATTGAAAAACTAATATGTCGTCTATTAAGTCTAATTGGGGAGATGCTTTGTCTTGAGCATCGAAACCTATAGCTACTAGAAGATAAAGACATAGATATGGCTAAATGGACAGGCAGTATATTGGATAAGACTCAAGTAGAATAAATTTTGAATTTGTTTCTAGATTTCTTCACTTGTGACGCTCATAGTGTAGCATACCCCAATCTTGAGTGGACAATGGACTATATATGCGTGACTCTTGTACGTTGATGTAAGTCCAAGCTTGAGTTTAAATAGATAAGGAATCAAAAGTTGGTGTGTTGTGTATACATGTAATGCCTTCGACCCAACCTGATTTACCAGACTTGAATCTCGGGTGTTACGCCTTATATAGATGTAACTTAAAATTTTTCTTTCATATTAATTAATGTAAACATCTATCTATGTGTAATAGAATCTTTTATGGCTTGCATTATATAGTTACATTTACACTTCGCCTATGTACAAACTACTATCTATGGCAACTACAAAGTTTCTTATAAAAATACAATGAATGGTTATTATTTCAACTCAATAAAATTTTAGACTTCCCTACTTTATCTCTTAGTCTACTGTGTACATGTTGAATTTCTACTTAAATGACTTATGCGCAGACTTTGACACGCCACTTGTTTTCGTTTGTAAGCACAACAGTCTAATCGCGCTGCTTCCTTAATGTAGACCTGGCATTGTCTCTCAACACATATTCCTTTATAGACCTGAAACTAGAAACAACTTCTATATGTTCGTAAGAACTTAGTAAGCTAAACCTTAGAATACCGTTTTCATTCATGCTACACTGCATATATTTTTTGCACATCCTTGGGGTATTTCTTTACCTTTCTTCCTTTTTAGGCGTAAAATACTTAGACTACCTTATTTCTTTATTCAGAACCATTTTCACCTTTCTTGAGCGTACTATACTTAACATCCCTTTACTTTCTATATCATTTCTTAAATCTTACCTTATTATCAGACTTAATACCTTTTTCCATACTTTCTAGTCTTATCATTTTATTCGGGTGGGGTAGGCTACGCCAATACTTAACTCAGAATTCACCCAAATCTTACTTACTTTAGTGCACTCTCTATACATACTTACAACACATAACTTTGCCTCGCCATGTACTCTGGCACACACTAGCTTTTTTATTCATCCCTTGTAACTATACGGGGTTTGTCTTTCATTGAATGTTTGCCCAAAGCCGTTGTCTTCATATGGTCATCACGAGATCCGTTCTTTAGTTTTCGCCATGAAGGCGTCCCTTTACAAAGATAGTCATAGAGGCTTTCCTTTTAGAGTTTTGCCACAAAGACATCCTTTTAATAGAGTTTGCCACAAGACATTCATTTAACTAAGTTAGCCACAAAGGCACCCTTTTAGAAGAGATAGCCACAAACGCTTCCTTTTAATAGAGATTGCCACAAAGGCTTCTTTTTAACAGAGATTGCCACAATGTCTTCCTTTTAATAGAGATAGCCACAAAGGCATCATTTTAGAGATAACCACAAAGACATCCTTCCAGAGATAGCCACAAAGGCTTTTTTTAAGAAAATTTCCACGAAGGCACTTCTTTAGGTTGCGCTGCAAAGGCGTCTTCATATAGACTACCACAAAGGTATTCCTTATCAAAGATTAGCCACAAAGACATTCCTTTAATAGAAACAACCACAAATGATCACTTTTATTGAAATTAGTGTCTTTGACGATAGGGATTCGCTTAAACTCACCATTGTGGGGTTTGCCCCTCACCTTTTGGTACTCACCCAATCATCCAATAAATCTTTTCCATATGATTCCATTGCCCAGCCATGGTCTTACACTATATGGTCTTCAAAATTCCATGGATTTTCCTTTCAAAGATTCATGTTTTTAGTCCTAATGGACCCCTTTAAATGACTTTGGAGAGAAACACAAACTCATACATGACAGACTCATTCACATCTAACTTACTCATGGTAGACTCTTTTCACAATAGACTTGTTCATATCCATATTCTATACGAATCATTTATGCAAGTTCATCAAACATACATTTCTCATAGAATCATCACATCATACATTTTTAGCTTATTCTCACTTAAGTTTCTAGTAGGCATAATACATTTGCAACAGTCGGCTTAGGGACTCACTTTATAACTTAGAAGGCTGTAATAATTTAGATCTAATCATTCCTTATGACAATAGTAACTTGAGTTCCAGATCTTTCATTCAACCAAAGGCTATGGCTTCCTCATCTCGTCAAACAGAGACACTTTGTTAGAACTCATTCAGATAACCTTTTACCTCTACTTTAACTTAGACATATCACTAAGCCTTATTTCTTCAAGTATACTCACATATATGCTTTTTTTTACCAAACAGAGTAATGAAACATACCTTGTTGAGAAAGAGCTTAATAGAAAAAAAACAAGAGTTCCAGACTTGTCTTCTTGGAAGGCATCCCCCATCTGCTTCGCCCCTCCGTCTTTAGGAAGGAAGACAGACATCTTGAACTTAACCTAAGTGTCCTTTTAACCTAACTTAAAGTTTCATGGAGACTTTATAAATGTCACATCAAGATTGTATTCTCTTATCCAAACTCTGTCAATCCCAAGAAACTTACTTGATACTCCATTAGCCATTAATGTGACAGCCCAAAATTGACCCTAGTCGGGAAGTGGTTTCGGGACCGCTAAACCGAGTCACCGAAAGGTTTGAATGTGATGTTTATTATCTAGAATATGTAATCATGAATGTGTGAAAATTTCAAGCTTCGATTTAGTCGATTGCATGTGAATTTAGTCAATAGGACTTATATGAGAAAATTTTAAAATGTGATAGGTCAATGCATGAGGACCTATTAGTGCATGTGGAAGAAAAAGGGGACTTGCATGTCAAATTCCCCCTCCCTAATATGTAGTGGCCGGCCATGCTATGGGTGGAAACATGTCACCAACATGTTGTGTTAGTGATGTATGGTAAGGAAAATAAAATATTAAGCATGATAATTAAAATAAATTAAAGAAAGGAATTAAACAATGAAAAGGAAGGGTGATGAAAAAAAATGGTCTCATCCATACCCCCCCTTGTTGCCGTGAGTTGAGGAAAGAAAACAAAAAAAAATGTGTGTTCATTCTTGAACACCTTTGGCCGAATAGAGGAAAGAAAGGAAGGGGAAGAGCTTGAGAAAATCGGCTATGGTGGTTTGCTAGACTAAGGTATGTTTGATGTTGTTCTTGAGATGCATGCATGTTTTAGTAGTTGACTTGAGTTCTAAAAACCCATGGTTCAATTTTGTGGATTGATGATGATTTTGTGTTTTGCCATTGATGAGTGCTTGAGCTTTTTGATAGTTGTTGATGAAAAGTGAAAGATATGTTAAAGATTAATATGTTTTGTGTTGAAGTTTTTGGTGATTTTGAGTAGTTGGGGCTAAATTACAAAAACAAATTTTTGAAGGACTCAAAGGTGAAATAAATGAGATGTATGGACTTATATGGGCACTAGGAAGATTCGGCCCTTAAGGAGTGTGACCAAACTTTGTGTATTTTGTGTTTTGTGGAATAAAGACTAAATTGTGAAAGTGCGAAATATTAGGGGTAAAAATGTAATTTACCCATTTATGCGTTATTAGACCAAATTGAATGAAAATATGTTAAATTAAGGCTTGGCAAGCTAGCTATTAAGGTGAAATGCTAATGTTAGTATTTGATTCGGTAATAATCTGTTTGGGGACAGCAGCAGTAAGGTGATTTTGGAAAATCGCCATAATTTGTAGGAGTTGAATTAGAAGCTGAGTGAATTATGCCATTAAAGCTTGAAGAGTCTATTTTCTTACAAAAGAAACTATGAAAACAAAAGAGTTACCGATCTTGAGATATTTGAAGTATTGTGGGGCTGAGTCAAAATGACTACTAGATTCCCTGTTCTGTTTTTAGAAAATCATTATAAATTGTACAAAAATGATTATAAGATAAAATTTATATGCTTAGACTCCTTAATGAGTCTAGTTTCAAATGAGATCAAATACAACACATTTTGAATTCTGTAAAATGAGAAATTTGATTCGTAGTGAAGAGTGGTCAGAATAGTCAAACAGTGAAACTGGGGAAACTTTAAGAAAAATATGGTGTTGATTGGCCAAGCCAAAAATTCTGAAAATTTTATGGATGGAAGATATACGAGTCTATATTCAGGGAAAATTAACGGCTAGCGATTTGGAGTTTTGTAGCTCCAGTTATAAACAATTTAGCGACTACTGCTCAGGAAAACAGCTCGTAGTGAATATGTGATTTTGTTGTAAACATTAATGAAAATTTGCCAACGAGTTATTTATTGACTATTATAAAGCTTACTATAATCTATGTGTGTGAAAGTCAAATCAATATATATATTATTCTGAAAGTAATACTTGAATAGTCGATTAATGACTATTTTAAATTATTGATTTGGCTCAAGGAGTTAAAGGAGGTGAATCGAGCAAAGGCAAAGAAAAGGTTATCGAGTAGCCGAGTTGGAACCGTCTTACCCAACACGAGGTAAGTCATTAAGCATGTAGTTGGTATTATTTCAAATGGTCATAATGTCTATGTATTGATGCTGATTGGAATGAATAAATATACATATATATATATATGCATGTACGTATGTGATGATGAAATTGTTGAATGAAAGAAAAGAGGTAAGATGTACTGAGTTGTTGATCTTGGCACTAAACGTGCGGGATGACCATTTATGACCATGAGATTGGCGCTAAGTGCGCGGGATTAAATTGTACAGCACTAAGGGTGCGATTTGACTATGTTGCACTAAGTGTGCGAAATGAATATGATGCACTAAGTGTGCGAATTGACCATGCGGCACTAAGTGTGCGAGTTTGACTATGTAGCACTAAGTGTGCGATTTGATTATGTAGCACTAAGTGTGCGAGTTGATTATATAGCACTGAGTGTGCGGACTCGATATACATTCGTGAATCATTATGGACACTATGTGTGCGACACTATTGAGTCGATCGCGGACAGCGGATCGGGTAAGTGTCTTGAGTACATGGCTAATAGGTGCTATGCTTATACTTGGTGTTGAGCTCGGTAAGTTTGAACCTATGTGACAAATATACTTGAAGTCACGTACATAAAATTTATCGTAGGATGGGTGAAAGGCCGTTTAGTCGTTTGATTGTAACGAAAATAAATTGATTTATGAAAATGCTTCAATGTCCTATTGATGAGTATATGGAATGTGAATGCATGAATTGATATGAAATTGAATTGTTAGGTTGGAGGAACTATGGTATGGTTCGGAATGGATGGAGTAATTAGCCTCGTTCCATTTTGTTTTCTCTTGTGATAATGTTATTGATGGATGGTAGTGCATAGCTTATGACTTACTGAGTTATAAACTCACTCGGTGTTTCCTTGTCACCCATTATAGGTTGCTTGGACTCATCTATTTTTGCGTGGTCGGGCCGTCATCGAAGTCATCACACCGGATAGCAAGTTTTGGTACTTTCTTCTTAGTTGGCTTAGAAGAACATTTTGGCATGTATAAGCTATTACGTTGTGTTTGAACTTTGGCATGTAAACTTTAAGCCATGCGAAAATGGCACGAATGTTCGATTGAGTTGGATCAAGGGTAGGCATGAAATGAACCTAGTTACTTTCGTAACAGATGCTGGCAGCAGCAGTGTCATGAGATTGAAAAATCACTAAAAATAGTAGGAGTGGAATTAATTGATGAATAAATTATGTAATCGAAGCTCGATGAGTCTGCTTTCATGAGGAAGTAACGAAAAGATCATATGGGCAGTATATTAAGAGATAATCAGATTTTTGTGGGACAGGGCCAGAACGGTTTCTGGATTCCCTGCTCCGACTTTGGAATTTCATTAAAAATTAACCAGAGATAATTAGGGGTCGTACCATATATGTACAGATTCCTCTCTGAGTCTAGTTTTCATAGAAACAAACGGCATCAGTATTGGAGCCCCGTGCAGGGAGATATCCAAGTCGTAATGGGAAAAGGTCAGTGTAGTCGATCCCTGCAACTTGGGAGACTTTGACTAATAAACTGTACTAATTGGCCCGACCAAAAATTCTAGAAAAAAATACATAGATGGGCACATGAGTCTAGTTTCTGGGAAAAATTACGGAACTGATTTTCAAGTTACGAAACTCAAGATATGATTTTTAAAACGACTAGTACACAGATTGGGCAGTGTCTGGAAAATAAATTTTATAAGGGGTTAAAGTCAGTTAACACCTCGTGTTCGACTCCGGTGTCGGTTTCGGGTTCGGGGTGTTACAATTAACTCTTCTGATTCACGTTTGGTAAGTTCCCAACCAACTTTCCTTACAAATCAACTGGTACAAGTGATCGCCTCTGGATGTACTAACGTCCATAGTAGAAATCCTGCACAAAAATATGAAAAGGTGGTATCCGTAAGTATAAAGTTTGGGTTGTAATATAGTTACAATGGATTAGATGAGTACTTTGAGGATTGTACCCAAGGGAGGCAAGCACTAAATTAGTTCTAACCTAAGCATAAATAGATTTAATTAGTACTTTAGATGAATTATATTACGATGAAATAGAATGAAAGGTTTTTGTAATCTTTACTAATAATAATAAAAGAAATAATAGAAATAAATAAATCACTAGAAATCAAATAATAGAAAGTATCAAATCTGAATATGGGATGATTATCTTGCTTCAATAATCATAATCAAACAATATTCGATATCCTAGCAGGATCTTCCCATCTTCCACTAAAATAATGAGTCGGCGCGAACTACTTATCTCTTGACCTCACAGTCCAAATTGGTTTAAGGTTAAGGTAATTACAGATAGGCCATACAAAACCTTAATGACTTTCTAGAGTTGTTAGGGCTAGGGTTTAACATATTTCTCTCCTGGATAGTTGATCCACGAAAAGAACCTTACGAAACAGTTAATTAATCATAACTCTACTAATCCCTCACTAGAGGATTAGTTCCTCACGAATCTCATAAACAATATAATCTTGATAGCAAGAGTAGACATGAATAATAACTCAAAAGTATAACACTTAGAAGAATCCTGATTTTTGTTAAATGTAATGCAGAATCCTTATAGAGTAAGATCAAATGCACAAATTAGAATTATTCCACCAAAGCAAATAAAAAAAACTGAAATAAACGTAAAGTCTAAGAAGAGAAAAAGACTAAACACTAAATCTAAGGAGAAAATTATACAATATGAAAAGTTGTCTCTAACATGTGTTAATTGCGCCTATTTATTGAATTTAACGTGGCTTTCGTCCTTAACCCTAGGTCAGATGTCATCCTCTTGCTTAATGTTTGGCTGTGTAGACCAAAACGCCCTATGTACAAAAGTGATGTAGCGACACACCATGTCCTAAGTTGCGACATCAAGGGTAGTATACTCCATCTTCAAGGTGTCTTCATGGGTGTGTCTTAACATCCTCAGGCTGTGTCGCGATACTAAAGGAAGTCTTGGAATCCTTCTATTTTTCTCCCTATGTTGTGACATCCAGCTCTCCGTGTTGCAACAAAATGACCAGTATCGAGTTAGCACACCTTCTAATGGTCTCCTAGACCCTCACAAAGTATATTAGCTCACCCTTAGGCCTCATTCGGACCCTAAGGTTAATAAAAGACTCAAATTACACACTTTATTGAATTTAACTAAAAGTGCAAAAAAATAATTAAAACTTAACAAAAAAGCTTGTGTTCAAACTCCTAAAGTGCGAAAAATAGTTTAATTTGCCACACCAAATTATGGTAGATCAACGAGACCACATTGGTCACTAGAGGTTTTATGCCTTCTCGCGTGGCCTTAAACCTTATACCTGCAACGTGGTTTATGCAAGTGTATGAATGCAAAGAGTGATCCCTAATGCAATTTAATCTACATGCAATTTTAACTAAATGTATGAATGAAGACTTTAGCAACAAAAACAAGCAACATGAAATGGGCTAGGAGAATTATATTAATTAATTCAATTTACTGTCATCATGCTTAACATGTTTGGAATTACTTCCATGGCAACTCGATCTTTTATGGTTTTGGAAACCAAATTAAGTCCTCTCGGATCTATTACTTAGTGAAATATGCATGTTAGTGATCATATTAGACTAAGGGTTTCTTAGAATTCATGCAAGGTTACAAGGACATTTATGTTTGCAACAGTTTAATTACATAAACCTAAAAACCATGCATGATAATAGAGCTAACTAAAGATATTATGAACATCAACGTAGTCGAGTTTAAGGATCTAAATTGAGCCTTGCACTTTTCAATTTTGTGTCACTAGCCATTGTCTGGTTAGGATCGCTTAGCTAATCTAAGTGCACCCAATCACGTATGAATGAAATGAATCAAGATATAAATTGAAAACATAATCGATTGAAGCACAAAACATGTTAACATGAATTAAATAAATCTTATTAAATTAATATAATCATCCTAGCATATAGGAATTAAAACTTTATAGTTGAAGTCAAAAACATAAAACTCAAAGCAAACATGTTTTAAATAAATAACAAAAGGAAAGACTAAACTCTACTCAGTTCAGTAGCCTTTCAGATCTATTCTGATTGATGCAGTCCTCCGATTTGACTGATGCTTCTTTTGCTAAATGTTTTAAGGGGTAGCTGACTAAGGTGTGCTTTTGGCAAAGCTTTTGAGGTTAAAGAATGGATGAAGGATGGATCGCTAGGCAAGGGGAAAAGATTGTAGAGAAAATGCTAATGAGAGAAGAGAAATGAGTGTTGAGGGATGATGCATGAATGAAGGGATGACAAGGTATTTATAGGTGAAGGTAAGGGTTTGAGTTTACTAAAAAATATGTTTAAATTTCCTTCCATCCCTCTCTCATGTGGCTGGCCATGCTTCAAGGAATAAGGGATGACCAAGTCTTCTCAATTTGAAATTCAAATTCAAGCTAAGAATAGTTATAGAGTGGATGGTTTCAACAAATAAGTTATTGGGTTGAATTCTGATTATTTTCCAACTGTAAGGACCTTCAATTAATTATCCCAAAACATATTTTGGATAGCCACCTTTAACTACTGAATTTGGGCTCTTAGATTCCCTTGTTGGATGGTTCTTCAGTCCAAAACTTTAGCAGACATGTCCATCTTCCATCATCTTCTTTATTGGGTCAAGTAGTCAACCTCATGCCCCAAATTATATGATATTACCGTCCACATGGATAACTTGTACATGTCCATGATTTATTTATTTAAATTATGTCTCCAATGGACCTCATACTTAGTGAAAAATACATACATTAATAAATTAACATGAATTAATATAAAATATGCATGAAAATCATATAAGTAATCATAATTTCACATACTTTCTAAATTCATGTCTAAAATTACTAATTATGTAAAATTCACTTATTTCAATAATAATTACTCAAGATAAAAACCTTTTTTAAGTAAAAAAGGTGGTAAAAATATATAGAAAAACCCTATATAATTTTGAGTTTAAAATACCCATCATTTAGTAGCCATTAGTTTCGTTTCACTTATAATCATAATTTGAATAGGAATCCTTGTCTACTTATTTCCATATTAGAGTCTGCCTATTCTATACGCCAAAAAATGAATTTGGACACACGGAGTATATGTCGTGACATTGAAATAATTTTCTCAATCCTCTTCGATTATAGCTTTGGTGTTGTGACATGGGGTTGCTGTGTTGACACTGATTGTTTTTACCCAAAATTCCAATTTTTAAAGTGTCTCTCTACCTATAAAACATAAATTTGATTCAAATTAAACTCTAGACTAATCAATTAGTTAGATATACAATAATTTACATAAATTTAAATATTTATATTAAATTATCAGGTTTTAGTAACGAATTCATCTGATAGTTCCTTTAATGTACACAAGGATGTGTTTTAGTTTCTTTCAGCATTAGTCCATCGCTCGTTGTGCCACTCCACCTTGTTTCTCTTGTCTCGTTCTTTGAACCTACTCTTTCGACCTACACCAATTCTTGAAAATATTTCCCTTGACTTAGAGTAGTTAGAGTTACGAATAGATATTTCATTACAATGCTCACAAAATTTCCTTTTATTTTCCCTACTCTGTTGGTGACCATATTTAAAAATATCTATTTCACCATTGATCTTCATGTTTAATTCTTTTTTTCTCCAAATCAATGGTGGACCTTGACCTAGCTAGAAAAGGTTTACCTAATAGAATGGGTATCTCTTGATCTTCTTTGAGGCTGAGAATCATAAAGTCTACAAGGATTATGAATTTACACACTTTTACTAGTACATCCTCTACTAGTACTCCCTTAGGTTGTACTGATGACCTATTAGCTAGTTGTAACATGATATGAGTACTCTTGAGGTCCCCTCGCCTAAGTTTTTCATATATAGATAGAGGCATTAGGTTTATGCTAGTTCCTAAGTCACATAGAGCTTTGCCAAAATGAATATTCCCTATCTCTATAGGTATGGTGAAACTTCCCAAGTCTTTTAATTTTTGGGGTACCTGCCTAGATATGAACATATTACATGATGTGTCTATATTAACTTGCTCTCCAATTTTAATTTTTCCTACGCCTTTTCATAATTCTTTAAGGTACTTGGCTTATTTCAAAACTATTTCAATTAAGTTTCTCAATGGAAAATTAACATTAAATGATTTAAGTAAATTTAGAAAACTTACAAAATCATCTTCATCTTGATTTTGGCTTTCCTTCAATTGTGATGGGAATGGTACCTTTGCAATTGCAGGTTAGATTATTTGTTCTTTTTTTGATTCAGCTGCCAGTTTAGCTATTTGTTCCGACTCTGGTTTGTTATCAACTTCAGAAGGTTCTTTTTGAAGATCATCAGTATTCCCCTTATTTACCTTCTGAATGAGGTTCTCTAGGATACTTAGCACTTTACTCGATCGAAGTGTGATTGCTTTCATCTACTCCTTAACTTCTCTTTGAGGATTATCTTCAGTGTTACTAGGGATACCAGTGCCAACTTCTCTCTTGATATCTCCCATCATGCTCATTAATTGGCTTATCTGATCTTTGAGTTTAGTCAATGTTCACATTGAATTGGTGCACTTAGAGTGCACTTGTTTCACATCTGTTCTCATTGACTGCATTTCCCCTTCGATTCGATCCATACATTGACCACATATAATATGTTCATTAGGTTTGGTCCTTTCCTGAGGTTTTCGCAAATAAAAAGGTTGATAGTTAGTACTTCTAAGTTGGTTCAAATTGTTACCTACTCCTTGATTTCCTCCCCATCTTAGACTCGGATGATCTCTTCATCCGGGATTGTAATTATTTGAATAAAGGTTTCCACCCTTATTCCTTATGTAGTTCACATCCTTGGTAGGATTATTAATGTAATGAAAGAGTAGCTTATCTCCTTCATATATAGATGGTGTACTATTTTAATACTAAATGCAATTAAATTTGTCTACTAGTTGCTAATATCAATCGTCCTCTTGGACAGCCTTTACCGTGGATGATCTCTGGCCATATACATGTCATTTAGTTGACCATTGGTAGGAGTTCATTTCCATAGATTCTATTAATTCGTATGCATCCTCGTACATTTAGTTCATTACGACACCTCTTGCTGCTTCATCTAATCCTGACCTTGTGTGTACATCCAACCCGTTGTAGAAAATTTGCAGTCATAACTAAATCAACGTCTTAAAATGCTCCAATGCTTCATGAAAACTTTCTCCCTCTAATTGTTTGAACATAAAAATTTCCTTTCTTTGTTGGACTATCTTGCTAATGGGGAAAAACTTCTGCAGAAATTTTCTTGCAAGTTTGTCCCATGTCGTGGTATATCCTGGTGCCTACGAATCTAACAAAGAAAAGACGATATCAGTTTATGAAAAGGGGAACAACCAAAGATAAATAGCATTATCAGTGACCCTATTATTATTGAAAGTGTCATAAAGTTGGAGGAACCATTTTAAATGCTGGCTCAGGTCTTCTGCTATGGTTCCTTGAACCTACAAGTTATTCTTGATCATTTATATCATAACTGGCTTGATCTTAAAGTTATTGGCTATGATAGCTGGCCTCGTTATACTCCCTTCAATCATATCCAGATTTTGCAGCACATATTCCCTTAGGGTCCTTTCGTTACACGCCATATTAATGTTTGTGGGTACCTATGGTGGTAGTGGTGGTGCGGTGCGTCTTCTAGGTTGTTATTGTTAGCTTTTTCAAACAGTGGATTTTCTTGTGGTAGTAAAGTACCTACATCAGGTAGCTAGTTCTGCATTGTTGTTGCTGCTATTGTTGTTGCTGCCGATGAATCCTACGTATTACTCTTTCTAGATCAATGACTGGCTTTATAGGTGTTCCCTTACTACGATTCATACACTAAACCCACAGAGAAAATATTACTAAAAATAAGAAAATAAAACTGTAGCTATAATCCAAAAATTTCATAATTATTCTATTAATATGCAAAAATTAAAATTAAATCAATGGCGTTGCTTCCCAAGAAACTGTGCCAACAACTTGACAGCCTCCGGACGTAGCAACATCCAGAGTAGAAATCCTGCACAAAAATATGAAAAGGCGGTGTCCACAAGTATACGAGTCAAGTTATAATAAAGTTACAACGGAGTAGATAAGTACTCCGAGGATCGTACCTAAGGGAGCGAGCACTAAATTAATTCTAATCTAAGCATAAATAGATCTAAATAGTAATTTAGATGAATTATATTATGATGAAATAGAAAGAAAGGTTTTTGTGATCTTTACTAATAATAATAAAATACAGAAAATAAATAAATAAATACTAGAAATCAAATAATAGAATATATCAAATCTGAATATGGGATGATTAGCTTGCTTCAATAATCATAACCAAATGTTGCTTCGGGTTATCTTGTCCAAACATATAGTCGATATCCAGTAGGAGCTTTCAATATTCCACTAAAATAACAAGTTGCAAGAACAACTTATCTCTTAACCTCATAATCCAAACTAGTTCAGGGTTAAGGTGATCACAGATAGGCTATACCAAATCTGGGTTAATTCCCACCTTAATGACTTCCTAGGGTTATCAAGCCTAGGGTTTAGATTATTTTTTTCCTGAACAGCTAATCCGCTAAGAGAACTCTACAAAATAGTTAATTAATTATACTTCTACTCGCTAATTCCCCACAAGACGATTAGTGTCTTAAGGGTCTTATAAACAATATGAATTTCATAAAAAGAGTAGACATGAATAAAAATTAAAGAGTTTAACATTTAGTAGAATCTTGATTTGTATTCAACGTAATGCAGAATCCTCATAGATTTTGGTCAAATTTACAAATATGATTTCTTCCACCAAAGTAAATAAGAAAAATTGAAATAAACCTAATGCCTAATAAAAGAAAAAGACTAAAGACTAAATCTAAGGAAAATATTATACAATTAGAAATGTTGTCTCTAACATGTGTTAATTAAGCTTATTTATAGACTTTAGAGGCACTCTCGTCCTTAACCCTAGGTCAGTTGTCATCCTCGTGCTTAATGTTTGATTGTGCAGACTGAAATACCCCCTAGCTCATAACTGTTTCTCGTACAGAGGTGATGTCGTGACACACCAGGTCTTGTGTCGTGACATCAAGGGCAGTATACTCCATCTTCAGGGTGTCTTCAGGGGTGTGTCACGACACTGAAGGCAGTCATGAAATCCTTCTATTCTGCTCCCTATTTTGCGACATCTGACTCTCTGTGTTGCAATGCAACGACCAGTAACAAGTTAGCACGCCTTCTAATGGTCTTCTGCATGCTTTTAAAATATATTATCTCACCTTTAGGCCTCATTCGGCCCCTAAGGTCACTAAAAGACTCAAATTACACAGTTTATTCAATTTAACTAAAATTGCAAAAACATAATTAAAACTTAACAAAAAATGCTTATCCTCAAACTCTTAAAGTGCGAAAACTAGTTTAATCTGCCATAACAAATTACGACAGATCTACTGGACCATATTAGTCACTAGAGGTATTATGGCTTTTGGTGTGGCCTCATACCTCATACCCATCATTTTCATTACCATCACTGTTCTTTCACTTATCATCCTAATCTGAATAGGAATCCTTGTATACTTATTTCTATATCAAAGTCTGTTTATTCTATACACCAAAAAATTCATTTGGGCGACTACTACTACTTATTCAAATATTCCTCCGTATGATTCCTTAATCATTCCTATTATAGATGGTTATATAAATAGAACATTCTTGGTTTGCCTAGTCTATACTCTAAGATGGGCCGTTTTGGGGGAACACTTCTTCACCCATCGTTTTATAACTATACACTGAATTCAAAGACTTATACACTCCTACCACTATTCTTTGAATCACCGTACTTAACTTAGCCATAAGTTTTGTTCCTCCAAAATACACCAGACTAAGGCATCATAAACACGCTCAGAAAGTAACTTATACTTAATTCTATCCTAACGTCAGACACTTAAAACTATCCTATTAAACGTTACTCCTATGTACTATATTTCAAACTTTCAAGACTTTTCCCAATGGCGTACTCATGAATTTTTTTCTTAAATGAATCCATGATTTTACTTATTCAAAACTCATTCCTAAAATTCTTACTTCTAATACAACACCAAAATTCTAGGGCTTCGCAGTGTGGAATGTTACAATATGACTTCTACTGTATGTAGCATCGTTCACAATAAGGAAATTCATAGCTAAGAAATGAGTAAATGGTATCCTCTCACTGGCATAACATGATAGATGAAAAGTAAATATGGCCATGGGTCAATTGTCTTTGTGATAAATGACTTAATTACTATTTGATAGTCATTGACTTTTCATGAAGGAAGATGTAATGGTTAACATGAGATAATATATGCTCATATTAGGAGAACAGATATATATTAGTGAGATTAATGATATCCTATGATGGTAACACACTTATGACAAGTTCATTAGATGAGCTCTGATTGAGTAGCTTTCGTAATGGTATATAATTGGGAATAGCTTAGTTAAAATACGATTGGTTGGATCTGGTGCCCTGAGTATAGTATATTCGTTTGAAGACTTGAATTTTTTTTCAAACAAATTGGTTAAAATAACATTTCATGGATTAAATTAACATTTTTTATATAATTGTGCTCATGTGGTTTTTGCATGCAAAGTAAAATAGAAGTAAATATAGGCTCACTGATTGTCTAATGTTGCAACTAATACTAAGTAATGTTGCATGGTTGGTTAGATCATAATATGAAAAGAAATCTTATATTAGTAAACGAACCTAAACATGTCATTACTCTAATTAGAAATGAGTAAACTGATTGAAATATTAATGTCATCTATCAAGTCCAATTGGGAAGATGCATTATCTTGAGAATTGGAACGGATGACTCCCAAAAGATAGAGACATAGATGTAACGAACTGGACTAATAGTACATCAGGTTTGATCCAAAAAGAATAGATCATGAACTTATTTATGGATTTATTCACTTATGGTGTTTAAAGTGTGGCATACCTAAATCCTGAGTGGATGACAAACTATGTATGTGTGACATTTTTACTTTGATGTAAGTAAAATCCTGAGTTCAAATAGATAAGTAACTGAAAGCTGGTGTGTTGGATATATATAACTTTTGCAGTATGTAGTGTTATTCACAATAGTTGAAGTCATAGCCTAAGATATAAATAAATGATATCATTTCATTGGCATTACATAGTTGATGAAATTAAAAACGTGGCCACGGGTCATTCATCTTTTTGATGAATGACTTGTTTACTATTTGATAGTAATTGACTTTTCATGGAGAAAGATATAATGGTTACCATGAGATAAAATAGGATCATAATGGGAGAACAGATTTATCTCAAAGAGATTAAGGATATCCTTTGAGGGTAACACACTTATGATAATGTCAGTGGGCGAGCACAAGTCGAGTAACTTTCCTAATGGTTGTAATTGGGGAGAGTTCAGTAACGATACTATAGTGGAATAACTTTGTGACTAAATTAGCTTATAATTAATATGATCATAGTGAACCCATTGAATATAGAAATATTAAATATATTTTCTCATAGATTATTTTACAGTAAACTCGTAATTATTTTAACAGAATTAAAATTAGGTTGAGAAAATAATTGAAATCGAAAATTAATTTATTTAAATTAATTTCAAATGTTTATTTTGGGAAATAAAAAATAAATATCGGATTGGATCAAATTATAAAGTATTGGGTTAAAATTCTAAGTCCTTGTAAGTGGACCCAATATGGTAAAGGGCCCGAAAGTCCCTTATATTTAAGAAGGGGATGGAAAACCCTAGTTTGTTTAACTAAGGTTGTTGTCCCCTATTATTGTAGTTAAACTATGATTTCATTTTTCCATTCGAAATAGACTTCTACAACTCATCAAGGGTTTTACCTCTTCTCCCTATAAATAGATGGCACTGGTAGGGCTAAAAAAAACTTTAAGATATGGCTACTTAGTCTTAAAATAGTAAGATTTTTTTCTCTAAGTATTGAAACTATTTCCCGAAATAACAATTCTACTAGTTTCTATTAAGAAGAGATTTTACTTTCACACTAAAAATAAAGAAAACTATTTTTGGTTCTATATTTGATTCGAATCATTCAAGCCCACACTCAGAGTAATTCATGGCACGAGAAGAACGGAGAAGGCCATTCAGTTGAAAGCTAGGAATTACAAGGATATGCCTAGTTTAAAACACAGGTGTGTGAATTTGAAAAGTGTCTATTGCTATATATATCACAAACCAACTCGATTTTCAAAATTTTTATTTTACACTTTGAAACAAAATCATTTTCCAACCAGTTTTTTCCAACAATTGGTATCAAAGCCTAGTTGTACTATGTTTATAGTATAAACCAAGACCGAAATTCTCTAACTTCTTCATATGTGGTTAATTTTGATAAGATGTGGCATTCTTATAATTGTATGCATCTTTAGGGAAATTTATGCAAATGAATGTATGATATTATTTTATTATTATATATGACAAATGTAATTTTTCCAAAGCTGTGAATCTTAGAAAATTAAATGTAATTTACTAATTTTCTCGGATATATAATTTCTGGATTGTGGACTATCATCTGTACGTAGGGCTTAACTTTATTATTTTAGAATAAAATATGTGAGCTAGAAGTGTTTGACTGAATCGAAAAACCAAGACGTATCCAGGCCAATCGAGATGATGCAAACCGAACCCAACTAAACCAACAAGAGGCCAATGGTGGTCTGACAGTATGAGGCTACTAGTGGCCCGACGATAATGTTTGACAGCTAGGGTCGATGGCGGTGGTGGTTTGACAGAGACCCAAGATAGCCTAGCGGTGCCTGGCAACAGTGACGACACAAAAATAATGATGAAAAGACAACAACAATGAAAACGTGAATTGATACCGCAACAGTAGTCCATGGTGGCATAATAGAAGACCCAAAGTATGTTTTGGGTGAATTTTGTAATTTTTTTCTAGAATAAAGTAATGGAAACTTTGGCTAGTCAGGATCATTTAAATTTTTATGCTTTTATTTATGAGATAAGCATGCTGATATTTATTTGATTGGGAATGTAAGTTCAAGCATATGTATGATAAGCATGCCATATAGCTTATGGAAGAATGCCACATGTATTTTTCATGCTTATATTGATCATTTATGATTGAAACTGGACTTACGGTCTATTTTTAAAATATTGAGTGGGAGAATGTCTCAAAATAAAACCTATAACCTCCATCAATGGTCTTTTGTGATGGCATAACAATTTAACTACCCCGTGGTAGGATTGTAATGTGGACCTCACTAAGGAAATTTTCTGAGAGTATGAAGAACAATATTGTATTCGTATAATAGTTGGATCAACCTCTGTGCTAGATGTTATCATGCAATATAACAAGAAGTTATGTCTTCAAAGAGGACAACTAGTCATAGCATGCTACTCGATGAGATTACCCACAATAACTCATTTTTGGTACATGATGTGATAGGTGCTGAGTTCATGGTTATAGACTCAAGATCTTCTAGTTAAGTAACTTCCTATGAAGCTGTACTTAAGTTAGAATGATGGCCAAACATTACACGATTATTAGTATGTGCGAATGCTTAAGGAATAAGGTTCATGTATGAATTGGATGGAAACCCATGTTCTTATTTGTAAATCACGATCATCCCACAGTGGCTTGACTTAATGAGTGCGGGAATTACCATTACAATGGCTTAGAAATGTTTTCAATGTTTAATGTAAGACACGTTTATCATATTAATGCATATGATAATGTTGAATTTTTTTTCAAATATTTTCTATATAAAAGATTTTAATGAATGAATGTTTCAGTTTTAGTTGAAAAATGACACTTACTCCCTCATTAAATATACTCACTGAGAACAAAATGAACGAAAATAACTATATAGAATGGATGAACCTGATGATTTTCTTAAGCTTTGAGAAACTTAAAACAGTTCTTGATAATAGATGCCCTCCGACCACTCAATATGTGGCTAGAAAGTGCTAGGAGGAGTCTAATGAGATAGCTCGTTGCTATATGTTAGCACCCTTTATAAGCAACTGGAGCACTCTAAGAATGCCGAAGCGGTTCTAGAAAAAGTTGAAGACATGTTTAGAGGCCAAATTGATTTGGATTGATAGTCAATTATTACTAGTTTGATTAATGGCCAACAAAAGCTCGACACACTTATGGGATACTTTATCGAGGCCGCCAATAATGAGGCCACCAATAATGAGGCCAATTTGGACCAAAACAGTCAAATTAAGATGGTGTTTAAAGAGCTTGTCCAAGGATTTTGTAGGCTTTCGAGCCACATATAACACTAGGAATAAGACCCTACCGTTTACATAATTCATGAAGGAGTTACAATTTTATAAGTGATTTTGAATAATGGTTAGTCGATCCGAAGAGTAGAAGCAAACATAGTTGTCGCTTCTTCCTCAAACGGGAAGGGAATGCATGCTAAGAAAAGTAGAACAAATGTCTCTAGGCCACTACAAGTTGAAAACAAGAGAACTAGGAAGCCTAAAGACTTATCTAAGTTTAAAATGCTTCTTCTGTAGTAAGAAACGACGCTGCAAGGCAAACTGTAAAAGTGGAAGGAACACTTGGCCATTAAAGGAAAATGTATGAAACTCTTTATGATAGAAGCTTGTTTAGTGGAATATTCAATAGACCACTGGGTCATTGATTCGACAGCCACTAATCACTTATTTGTGTCTTTGCAGGGGTTCAATGAGAAAAAATATCTTATAGATAAGAAGTCTATCATTACGAATCGAAAATGGGACAACTATGGCAACTAAAGCTGTGAGAGATGTATATCTTTATTTTGATAATTTTAGGGAGATTATCTTGAAAGACATCTTCTTTGTACCAAGTTTTAAAAAAACCTTGAATTCTGTTTCATGTTTATAGAAAGATGACTTGATTGTGACTTTTAATAATAGTATTGCAATATTTAGAAATTGAAAACTTATCTATAATGGATGGATGTCAAATAATCTATATTTTATCAAACCAAAGATGCTCACATTTCTTGAGATCAAAATTTCAAATAAAAGACTTTAAACTTTTCACTCTAATTAGGCGTACCTTTGACATTAGAAACTTGGTCATAATAACCAATAAAGAATCACTATGGAGATTGTCAGTTTTGTTTGTAAAGAAGAAGGACTGTAGCTTGAGGATGTGTATCGATTACAGATAGTTAATCAAATTGACCATCAAAAAAAGGTACCCACTACCACAGATTGATGACCTATTTGATCCATTGTGAGGTGCCACAGCGTTATCGAAAATAAAGTTACGATTAGGGTATTATCAGTTTAAGGGTCAGATTTCTTGAAGACATCATTTAGAATAAGGTATGTGCATTATGAATTTCATGCCCTTTGATTCAGCTAATTGATTGGTTGAATTCATGGACTTGATGAACTGAATGTTCCATGAGTAGTTCGACCAGTGCATGGTGGTATTTATAGATGATATTCTACTGTAATAGCAAACCGAATAAGAGAATGATGCTCACCTATGAACTATGCTACAAATCTTGTGAGAGAAGCAACTATTCGCGAAACTCACCAAGTATGAATTTTTTTCTAAGGGAGTTAGCATTCTTGGGTCATGTGGTTTTAGCAAAGGTAGTTCACGTAGACGTAAAGAAGATTGAGGCAATTTTAGAATGTTGATTGTCGCAGAGTGTTACTGAAGTAGGAAGCTTTTTGGGGTTACCAGGATATTATCGCATACTTGTGGAAAGGTTTGCCACCATAGCGAACCCCTTAATGAAGTTACTACAAAAGGATGTGGAGTTCAAATGGACAAAGGAAAGGCATAAAATTTTCAAAAAACTTAAGGCGATACTCACTAAAGCACCTGTATTGATCCAACTAGAATCTAGGCAGGACCTTGTAGCCTACAGTAAGGCCTTGCACATAAGACTTGGTAGCGTGCTAATGTAGGACGGTAGGGTGGTGACTTAAGTTTCGAGACAGTTGAAGCTTCATAAGCAAAACTACCCAACCCATGATTTGGAGTTAGCAATGGTATTGTTCACACTAAAAACTTGGCGACACTACTTGTATGGTGAGTGATGTATCATATATACAAACCATAAGAGCCTCAAGTATCTTCTTACACAGAAAAAGCTGAACTTACGACACTGAAAGTGGATAGAACTGCTAAAGGGCTATGACTATGTGATTGAATATCACCATAAAAAGGCATAGAATATCACCCTAAAAAGGCTAATGTGGTTGTAGATGCCTTAAGTAGAAAGTTAATGAGAGAACTTCGAGCTCTTTTTGCACATTTGAATGTGACAAGTGATAGGGGACTGCTCATTGAATTACAAGTAAACCCAACCCTATTATAATAAATAAATAAGAATTAAGTCACGGATAAGGAATTAGTGAGGTGGGGTCAGAAAAAAGAACAAGGGGTGCAAGGAGGCTTTGCATTGAATGGAGAAGGGGTACATTGTTTTCGAGGGAGAATCTGTGTACCTTGTGATGAAAAGCTTAGACATGCGATCCTTTCTAAAGCTCACAGCAGCCCTTCTGCAATGTACCCATGAAGAATAAGATGTATCGTGACCTCTGCAAATTGTATTGGTGGCTTGAGTTGAAGCGAGATGTCACAAAATTTATGGCAAAGTGCTTAGTCTGTAAGAAGTTAAAAGCAAAGTATCAATTTCCCTCAAGATTGCTACAACCACTCAAAATTCTAGACTGTAAGTGGGAAAGGATCACCTTAGACTTTCTTTCAGGCTTACCCCTAACTTTGACAAAGAAAGATGTGAAATGGGTAACTGTGGATCGCCTTACAAAGAGTTCGCACTTCTTAGTAGTTCACACAAATTATACTTCCCAAAAACTAGCTGAATTATACATCACAGAGATAATACGACTCCATGGCATGCTAGTTTCTATTACCTCAAATCGAGATCCTCAGTTCACTTCAAGATTCTAGAAATGTCTGCAAAAAGCTCTGGGTTCAAACAGATGGTCAATTAGAGAGGGTGATACAAATACTAGAAGACATGATGCAAAGTTGTGTGTTAGAGTTTGCAGGAATTTGGGAATGTTATTTGCCTTTGGTAGAGTTCGCATACAATAATAACTATCAATCAAGCACTCAAATGGCACCCTATGAAATGTTGAATAGAAAGAAGTCCAGAACCCCCTTGTGTTGGGTAGAACTAGTTAAAAGGCAGTTAGTTGGACCAAAGCTAGTTCCTCAAATAGAGGAAAAAGTAATGATGATATGCGAACAACTGAAAACTACTTCAAACAAAAAAAGTCCTACGCTGATTTAAAACAACAAATTATTAAGTACTAATTAAGGGAGCAACTGCTCTTAAAGGTCTCACCATAGAAAAAAAGTTTTGAGGTTTCATTGAAAAGAGAAATTATGTCCAAGATTCATCGATCCATATAAAGTGGTTGAATGGATTGGTCCAGTGGTTTATCGACTCAAGTTGCCACCAGAACTTGAGCAAATCAATGATGTTTTCCATGTGTCCATGATGAGGAAATATGGTGCGAACCCATCCCATGTAGTGAAACAAGATGAAATTGATGTGCGACTCAAACTTACTTATGATGAGAACCAGTTAAAATTATAACTCGGGAAGAAACAATCTAGCAAGAAAAGAGAATACCTTTAGTGAAAGTGTTATGGTGAAACCACAAAACCAACGAAGCCACTTGTGAACCTTAGGAAGTAATGAAGTGTCAATATCCTCATCTATTTTGACATGGGTAATTTCGAGGATGAAATTTGTTAGAGTTGTAACATCCCATAATAGGGCATAGGAGTTTGAGGCTTGGCGAGCTGGCGTTCCCTAGAGGGTTCAGTGAGCTGGTGATTATCAATTGGCCTAGCGAGTTGTGGTCGCTAGTGGGCTTGGCGGGTTGCAATCTTTAGTTTGGGCCTAGCCAACTGATATCGGCTGTGGGCTTGTTGAGCTGTGATCACTATTTTGGGTTCAAAGTCAAAAGTAAGAGAAGAAAAAGGGCAATTATACCAAAATTAGAAAGTTA
This sequence comes from Gossypium hirsutum, assembly GCF_007990345.1. Taxonomy (NCBI): domain Eukaryota; kingdom Viridiplantae; phylum Streptophyta; class Magnoliopsida; order Malvales; family Malvaceae; genus Gossypium; species Gossypium hirsutum. The sequence goes on along the minus strand of NC_053445.1, from coordinate 13,374,857 downwards.
ACTTATTTTCCTCTTCATAAAACCATTCATGCACATAACTCTTTTCTATTTCTACTGCGACGAGGGTATCCTAAGAACATCAAAAAACTTAGTAGCTAGCTATTTTTATTGAAGTTTCATATTCTTTTGAAAGATAAAACTCTCTCAAATATCTTTATCGATTATTTATTTCTCTTGTTCTCAAGTTTCTACGAAAATAAGAACTTAAAACTTATCTCTTAGGATTTAAGGTAAGACTCTTTTTGTCTATTGTGTTGATTTTTAGAAGTAATCAAGAAATGTTCACAACAAAGGAAACTAGGTTCACCAAAAGTATAACATATGAAAACTTAGGTTCGCTTCTGTTTATGTATGAGTTTTAATGTGGTTTGTTTGTTAGTGACAATATAATCTTCTGAGTCCTTTGGATATAATGACATGCCATAAGATTATGAGTACTCACCTTTATGTTTTTTGTTTTGCACGAGAGGTTCCGGGACAAGTTAGAAGGAGTAAGGGAATGTCGATCTAATCTCCATTTAATGAAATATGTTGATGTGTTTGGAGAGTGCCTAGCTTTATGCTACACATATGATACATGTTAAAACTCTTTGAGTCAAAGTGAGGAGTTATAAGGAGATCCACTTATCCAACATAAAAGAACCTATGAATAAGATTGTGTTTTCGAAAATACCATGTTTTATTGTTTTAAACTAACTAACAGCAGGTAAACTGCAAACCAAAATTTGCGTAAATATGGCGAACCCAGTTTGCAGAAAAGTAACTCTATTAAAACTCTTGTTCAACTTATGTTTTCTGCATGCTATGTGGTTTCTCTTTATATTCACTAAGTTCAGAAGAGCTTACACACTCCTTTCTAAACACTTAAGATAGTTAGATCACACGATATGTAGCGCAGAAGCAAGTGATCCAGGCGAATCATAAACACCGAATAGGTGATACAAGCAAACTTTGGGCTTAAAGGTAATCTGGGACTCTACTTAGGCTTAGAAATATATTTCTATCTTTTGATTTCATCGATTGTTCTAGGACTTAGGTTTTCTTTATGTTTTTATTTATGAACCGATAAAACTATATTTATAAACTTGAATTTCAAGTATATAAATATAGCCCAAGTCTAGTTTGTTTGTTTCTTAATTTACAAGTTCATACTTAAGCATCTAATTTCTAACAGAGTGTTCACCATAATCTAAACTAACAAACTTATATAGAGTTTCACAAAGATACTGACAGGGTTTTCGAACTGTGCTAAGTGTGAAGCCTAAAAATTTGTGAACCGGTACCTACGAACCCTTAATAATATTTTATACATGGAATTAGGAGAGACCATATGAGACGTGTTTGTAGATTATCAACACAAATGGTTGTTCGTAAAGACTTACCCTATTGAAGGAAATTTACCCCATGAAAGACTTAGAATGCATAAGCTAAGCAAGGGTACGAACCCCAATATTAGATTGTGGAACTGCTGTGTTCCGCGGGGTATATTGTTATACAAAAATTGGGGTTCACATGCTCTTAATTCCTTTTACCAATTTTTTATGTCTTTAGGAAAAGAGTAGTAAGTTCTTGCAAGTGATGTACATTCACATATTACCATTTTGTGTGTACCATGAAGCAAGTGAAGTGAGTTTGTGAACTTGTGTTTTCTTAAATCTAAAAATGTCTTATGTTTTAACTTAGGTGTGTTGGAGATTAGGTTAGGTTTAAAAAGAGAGTCACTTAAGTGGCTAATGTGGCGTTCTGTAGATTGATTGGGGCAACTAGATGGGATATAGAGTGTTACATCTGACCACCTTTGGACGTACTAATGTCTAGAGTGTGAATAGTGCTACAAAAATATGGAATTAAAGTGGTTTATGCAAGTATATCGATTGGGTTTTAATATAGTTACAATGGAGTAGGTAAGTACTCCGAGGATCATAACCAAGGGATGTAGTTTGGGGAGAACTACTATCGAGCCAATCACTGGAAATAATTACTAATCCACTTGAGTTATGAATTAGTAGTGTTAATATGGAAGCAAGGTGATAATAATATTAATAAACTAAATAAATTGAGATAAACCTAAATGTACTCCTAAGTTCATGTATAGGCTTCTCCTATCCCTTGTTTTGACTACACTAGTTCCTTTAGCCTAGATCAAATTGTTTTACCTAATTAATTATTGATGTAAGGGTCTATTAACCCAGTTAGTCATCAACCTAGTTGTGCCTCTCAGTGTTCAACTAACCTAATAAGTCGACAAGAACTACGTATCTCTCAACCTTACAATTAAAACTGGATTAGGGTAAGGTTTTCTCTGATAGACAATACCTATATGACATCCTAGGGTCGTCAAGCCTAGGGTGTTAGGTTATGTGAAAAAAAAGTTAAACATGCAAGATATGTATAAAGCAGAAATTGATTCAAATATTTACACAAACATTCAACTAACAATGTTAAAGAAAGATACATAAAGAATAGAATAAGGAAAAGAGATGCTCATGGATTTATCGATGATAGCGTGGCTCTGAAACAATCTCCACTCGCAAAAGTTTCACTTCAAAATAGGATCTTCAATTACAAGAACATAAAATACCCAAAGTGAAAACTAAGAATGAAATAAAAACCTAAGAATAATTTTTGTCTCATTTCCAATTGTGTCTTTAAATCGATTACAGTGGCCTTTATATAGGTTAAACTTAGAATATTAAAGTGCATAAATTATCCTTGAAGTCTTTAGAGTTTGACTAGGTAAAATACTCTTATGTTCCCTCTAGAACGCAATTATCTCGTGTAGAGACTTCTTGGGCTGCGGTGGGGCGGTGTTACAACATAGGCCTAAAGTGTTGCAACATCGGATCTGGTGTCGCAGCATAGCCCTGCTATGACACGACATAGCAAGCATATTCACTTCAAGACTTGTTTTCGCTTCTATCTTTGATGTTGCAACATGATCTAACGTAATTTGGTGTAGCAGATGAAACTAGTTTTCAGATTTGAGGAGCTTAAATACAAGAATTTTCGTTATGTTTTAATTTAGTTTCTTTAGTTTTACTTACATTCAATAAAATCTGCAAATTGCATCTTTTATTGACATTAAAGATCGAATGAGGCCTAAGGTAGAGCTAACGTACTTCGTAAGTGTGCAGAAGACCATTAGAAGGCATCTTGGACCAATATTGGAAGCTATGTCCCAACATAGTGAGCAGAATGAAGAAAGTAAGAAATTGCCTTTAATGTCGTGACATAGGCTGGGGGTGTCACGATATACCCCTAAAGACAACTGTAGTGGAGTTGACCGGCAGCTATGTCACAAAAAAGGTCTTAGCATGTCGCGACATCGACTCTGTAATGAGAATAAAACATGAAGCGGGGGTGTTTTGGTCTGCGCAATCGAACTTAAAGCTTCAGAACATCACCTAACCTAGAGTGAAGGACGACGATGACCTGAAGGCTATAAATAAACCCCTTTGGCACACACATAGGCACCATTCCATTAGCTTAGATTCTCTCTCTAGGTTTAAGTTTTACTTTCTTGCTTTCTTTAGGTTTTCATAGGTTTAATTTATTTGTTCTTTTGTTCTTTCAAGAGTTCTAATTTATAAAGGAGATCAAATGTTAACGATTTGCGCTTATTATCAAGATCAATCAAGCTTTACTTAAACTCTCTATTTCAATCCATTCCTTATGATTAATTCTTCCATCTATTTCATGTTGTTTATAGAAGCCACGAGGAACTAATCCTTCTATGGGGGATTAGCGAGTGTAAGCATGATCTCTTAAATGTTTTGTAGTGTTACTCAACGGATCAACTATTTGAGAAAGGGAGAATATGAAACAAACCCTAGGCCTAACAACCCTGAGAAGTGATCAAGGTAAGAATTAACCCAAAATTGGTACTGCCCATTCATGAACACCTTTACCCCAAGCTAGTCTAGACTATGAGGTTGAAAGATAATTAGTTCTTATTGACTCGTTATGTTAGTGGAAGATCGAAAGATCCTACTAGTGTAGCGACTAGTTAGTTGACGAGGAACCCGAGACAACAGTTGATTGGGATTGTTGAAGTTAGCTAATCACCCATCTTCAGGTTCGATTCACTTTATTCTTTATAACTCTTGAAATACAATTCTTGTATGTTATTTTTAAGAAACCCTAAAATTATCCTTTATTCTACCTTCTTACTATAATGTATTTAAAAGTATTAATTAGATCTTTAAGTGTTTAGGATAAGATTGATTTAATAATCGCCTCCCTTGGGTACGATCCTCGGTTCATTGTAAAATCTATATTACAACTCGACCCGTATACTTGTGGATACTGTCTCGTAATTCTTTATTGTAGTATTTACACTCTGGACGTTGGTACATCCAGAGGCAGTTACGACATCAATGTCTTAGTGTTGTGACATAGGCAGCAAATTCGACTCGAATATGCATATTTTGCTCCCGATTTGTCCTACAAGACCACGAAACCTTATTTAGATATCTAAAATATAATAAAAATACTAAAAAGCATAAATCATTACTTCAAGTATGAAAAACATAGATATATACTTCGATAATTTGATTTACTACTAAACAAGATATAATTATGTCTAAAAAGGGATGTAAATAATAGTATGATTTATGGCAAATCAACATGAATGGTTCGAATACATTAAAAGTGTTACATGATTCAATGTCATGTACTAACCTTGTACGTATGAAATGTGTTAATAGGGAGAAATGTGTTTTAGTCAAGTTATTTATATTAAAGTTTTGTGAGGTGAGTTTTATGTTTAAAACATATGAACTTACTAAGCATATTTAATTCTTCCTTTATTTAATTTCCCTGCCTTGTAGTTATATTCTGCGAAACTCGATAGGTAGATCAAACCACAACTCACACTATCTAGCTCCTACTTCGATAGATTTTACTTTTAATCTTACACTTGGTCAAGTGGCATGTATGTAAATTTAAATTATATAGATGTCTATTTTTAGGAAATTTTATATGTATAGTTGATGATTCTTATTCATGTATATGGTATTAATATGTAATGCTTGACTAAAAACGAATGCATGTTTAGAATGTGTGAAGTTACTTGGTTTCATTTGGTAGACTACATAGATATGTGTTGTTAAATGGTTATGACAAGTATGAAAGTTATGGACAATTTAACACCCCAAACCCAGCCAAGTAGGTTCGACCCGAATCTGGTGTGCCATGTTAGCCACCAAAGTGACAAACCACCTCCGGACGTACTAACGTCCAAAGTGTGAATACTGCAATAAAATAGAGAGTTATGAGGCAGTATCCACAAGTATACGGGTCGAGTTGAAATATAGATTTTACAATGAAGTAAGTGAGTACTTCGTGGATCGTAACCAAGGGAGGCAAGTACTAAATCAATCTTAACTTGAACAATTAAAGATCTAATTAATACGTTTAAATCAGTTATAGTACAAAAGTAGAATAAGAAGTATTTTTAGGTTTTGTAAACTAATAAAATAATATAATATAAAGGAATTAAAATTGCAAGAGACAGAGATAAATAACTTAATCAAATCTGAAGATAGGTGATCACCTCGTTTCGGCAATCCTAATTAACTGTCCTCTTAGGTTCTTTGTCAATCAACTAGTCGCTACCCTAGCAAGATCTTTCGATGTTCTACTAACATAACGAGTTAGCAAGAATTACTTATCTTTTGACCTCACAATCAAGACTGGCTTGGGGTAAAGGTGTTCTCAAATGGGCAATCCCAAATTTGGGTTAATTCCCTCCTTGATGACTTCCCAAGATTATCAGGCCTAGGGTTTGTTTCACGGTCTTCCTTTCACAAATAGTTGATCCATTGAGTAACCCTACAAAACAGTTAAGAGATCATGCTTACACTCAGTAATCCCCCAAAAAAGGATTAGTTTCTCATGTCTTTCATAAACAACATGGAATAGATGGAAGAATTAATCATAGGGAATGGATTGAAATTGAGAGTTTAAGAGAAGCCTGATTGATATTGATAATAAATGTGAATCCACAACAATTGATCTCCTTTATAAATCAGAACTCTTAAAAGAAACAAAGAACAAATAAACTAAAACTGTGAAAACCTAAAGAAAGCAAGAAAACAAATAGACCTAAAGACAGAATTTAAGTTAATAGAATGGAGTCCATAATATGTGCCAAAGGAAACTATTTATAGCCTTCAGGTAGCTGCCATCCTTAACCCTAGGTTAGCTGATGTTCTCGAGCTTTAAGTTCAATTGTGTAAACCAAAACGCCCATGCTTTGTGTTTTATTCTCGTTACAGAGTCGATGTTGCGACACACAAAGACCTGTGTCACAACAAAGCAACTAGTATGCTCCTCTATAGCCATCTTCAGGGGTATGTCGCAACACGCTCAGCCTATGTCAGGACATTGAAGGCAGTTTCTTATTTTCTCCATTCTGTTCTCTATGTTGTGACATCGGATCTCCCATGTTTCGACATAGCGTCTAGTGTTGGTCCAAAATGCCTTCTAATGGTTTCCTATACATTCAGAAAGTACATTAGCTCTTCTTCAGGCCTCATTCGGCCCTCAAGGTCAATAAAAGACTCACTGTTCACATTTTATTGGATGTAAGTAAAACTAAGGAAACTTACTTAAAACATAACGAAAATGCTTGTATTCAAGCTTCCTAAATGTAAACTAGTTTAATCTACTACACCGAATTACGACAGATCAAACTCCCCCACAGTTAAGTCATTGCTTGTCCTCAAGCAACATAAACAAAGATGACAAAAATAAAAATGACAACCCTTAAACAAGTATGGTACAAGTATTAATTTCGGAGCATGTAAGTGAGGCATTTCACTCTTACTAATAATTTTAACATGATGAGTGGTCGACTTCCCACTATCGATCACAAACATCTATGTTTAGTACGTTAAAAATTGTACAAATATTAAGGTTCTTATCTATAGGAATCCATCAACAAATCATACAAGTACTTTGATTATCCGAGCATAATAAAAATAGTTGTTTATGCATATGTTTAGTATGATATCCATTCATGTATGAATATACTTAGGTCACATAGGAGATTTCAGCTTGTAACATTTTGTGGCTTAGGAAAAGTATGGAATTTGAAAACATTAATCCCTATTCTTCCACCCTTAGTGACCCTTACCCGCTCACCGCCTTATTTCTCCTTCTCTTACCTTCCTTGTGTCTCCATCTATAGGAAGTCATAGCATGACATAGTAACAATGGCTAGCCTTACGAGTTTTTGTGCACTAATGAACGAGTTTTTCTTTCTTTTGTGACTTTTCTCCTTTGCAATACATCTCACTCATGAATGCTTTTTCGCTAGTTTAATACTTTTTCTACTCGTACTAATTATCTTTTCAGATTTTTCTTTTTGTTTCACACATTAGGCTAACTTTTAGTTCCTATATCACACTAATGATTCTTATTTCATTCTAATTTTACAAACTTCATTGTGTCGTATCTACTTAACCCTCAATATATGTGGCCAGACATCTATAACTGTAAAGAATAGGACCAAAGAAAAAGGGCATATAAAAATTAACATTTTTATGCTTGGGATTTATAATTCAGTTCACCAAGAAGTTTCAAAAGGCTCAAAATTGTTACTTGGAAACACAAAAATATATACACTTCTTCAGCACCTATTGAGCCTTAATTCGTGCAGTTTCATAGTAATTCTTGTTGAAATTCATACTTTAATTATAAACTAATTAATTTTCACTTAAATCATTAAAATATTTAATTTTAATTATTTTTATAACAAATTTACAAAAAAATTCATTTATTTACGGCAGCTTTGCACAAAGGGTGAAAATTGGCTCAAGAGGCTTGAACCGTTGGGGCAATGTTGTGCATCAAGTGATCAAGAGCAAGGCTAATAATATTTTCCAACCATGGATGATCCAAAAATATGTACTAAAAATATTTTATAATTAATTTTGATCAAAAATTAATTGGGTTAAAAATTATTTATAAGCTTGAAGATAAAAAAAAGCCCAATTGTGCTAAGTAAAGAAGACTGATCCACTTAGCAAATGGGGCAGCCCAAACCATCCATAGAGCTGACCCAATCAGCTTATTTATGCTAATTTCAACACTTGCAAAATATCCCTTAAAGTTTCGTTAAAATCCTATTCAGACCCCTCTACTTTTCGTGCCTTCAAACTTTTTCCCCTAGCTTAAAATAGTAAGTTTGAGACATTCAAACTTGCACCATTTGTGGCCAGAAAATGGACGAGGAGTGGCAGCCATTACCACTTATAAATACCTCTCTTCCTTTCCTCATTCAACACGCCATTCATTTCCACACATCTCTCTCTTTCTCGTACTTTTCTCTCATCCATTCCATTTTTCTTTTCCATTTCCCTTATTGATTTCCCTCTTGAGAAAGAGCCTTCTTCCACCTTGGAATAATAGCATTCAATTTTTTGTAGAGGCCTTGATTCAGCAAAACGAGCAGAGAAGAAGAGGAGCACATTAGTCTGGCTTTAGAAAAATACTGGATTCGCTTCCTAATTCGCTTCTCTTTAATTTTCTTCTTTATGTTGTGGTTATGAATATGAATAATTGCTGTGTTCTTATTCTTGATATAATTAAAATGACTTAAATTTAATTCATGTTGGATTGATTGCATTCTATCCACTTAAATTATTATAATCATGTTTGTGTTGTTATAAGCCTTTGTAAGTTGTTCTATTAAATAAAATCATGCTTATGTTATACATGCATTATAAAATGTAAGCTAATGAATGAATTAATTATTAAACTTATCAAAATTTTAAATAATTGATAAAGTATTTTTAAGTGGTGCATGTCTAATCTTCTAAGGTAGCTGAGGGTTAAATTAGTGACGGTATTAAACTGTACATTAGCCTTGCATAACTTGCAAGATTATTGTTATTAAATTGTTTCAATATAGAAATATATTTTTACCTCACTGAATCTTATATGTTCTTATGAAGATTGATTAATTTTTTGAATTGGCATTGAAAATTTTTCAAGAGATTGGTTAATTTAGTAGGTATGTATGTGCAGTAGTTAACAAATTATCAAGTTTCCGTGAAAATATTCATAACAACATGAACAAGGATTTAGTAATTCTAAGTGAAGGAATGTACTTGATCTTACACAATTATGTCATATTGATTAAAACTTATCTTTTTCAAAATTGTGCATTGAAATTTCTACTTTTTGTTTTTATTACTTAGCTAATTTTTAGTTTTTAAATCACTTCTTCCAAACAAAAGATTATTCCCATCAGCAAAGTGTTTGATTTACATTTCATTAAAAAAAACTTCATCGTCCCTGTGGGTATAATAACTCGACATTTACTTGTCACTTTATTACTTGATAACTGTAGTGTACACTTGCACATTTCCGTTGTTTCAAGTTTTTACATCATTGCCGGGGACAGTTTTAAAAGATATTATTTGTGAAATTGTTAATTTTTCATTTTGGTCTATTTTTTTTATTAAATTTAATTCCAATATTGTTTTTGAATGTTTGTTTCAAGTGTTTATGAGTATTGATCAAATTATTGACTTAGTCCTTGTACACTCTAAAACTGAAAGGACTTTCAGACAAAGGAGAAGACAAGCGAACCAACGAAGGACCGAATAGATGAATTGCCAAAATCAAAACCAAAATCTAGGAAGAGTATTGACTTATAATACTTACAATCTGATCATTGTTGCCGATGATTGAAACTTTGCAATTCGACAATATGTCATTCCTCTATTCAACAAGCTCAACCTGAGTATTGTGATACCCGAAACTGTGGTACGCAAATTGTGGTACTGCAATTCAAACTAATGTTTGTCATGTTCCAGATGTTGCAAAATATTGGTCAATTTAGTGGGATGCCTACTGAAGATTCACATCTTTATCTTCGACTATTCATGGAAGTGAGTGACTTATTCAAACTAGTTGGGGTGACGAGAATGCCTTGAGACTGATATTATTTCCATACTTCTTAAGAGATAGAGCACAAGTGTGGTTGAACTCCCTACCATCCTATTCCATAACTACATGGTAAGAGTTGGTTGAACGTTTCTTAATGAAATACTTTCCTCCATCTTTGACGGCTAAGATCTGAAATGAAATCACTTCATTTCAGCAACTTGACGAATAATCTTTATATGAGGCATGGGAACGGTTCAAGGAGTTATTACGAAAGTGTCATCATCATGGCATTCCTTACTGCATTTAAATGGAGACTTTCTATATTGGTCTCAATATCCAAACTAGAATTATGGTGGAAGCTTCGGCGAATGGAATCCCTCTTTCTAAGTCTTATAATGATGCTTACGAGATTATTGAAAGAATTGAAAACAATAACTATCAGTGGCCAACCAACCGAGCAACCTTAGAAAGACGAGTAACACGAGTACATGAAACGAACACATTTGCTTTTTTGGCAGCCCAGCCGAACCAGTTCAAGAATATTTCTTGTGAATACTGTGGAGATAACCATTTCTTTGAAAATTGCCTATCAAATCAAGAGTCAATATTACATGGGAAATTAGAATTGGAATGGTCCGCAATCAAATTCTTACAACTCTTCATGGCAAAATCATCCAATTTCTCCATGGAGTAATTAATGGGTGGACCATAGTGACTCTTCTATGCCATGTCAATCAAATTATCCACCAGACTATTCTCAACAAGTGCAACAAGCCCCACCAATTGAATCTTCAAGTAATCTTGAGAATTTTTTGAAGGTGTACATAGCGAAGAATGATGAACTAATCCAAAGCCAAGCAGCAATATTGAATAATTTAGGAAACCAAGTAAGACAACTAATCAATGAGCTCAAAAGTAGATCCTAAGGTATTCGGCCCAGCGATGCAGAAAATCCAAGAATTTGGGGCAAAGAACATTGCAAAGTAGTCATTTTTCCAAGTGGAAAGACATTGAAGCCCAATGTGGTTGAGGTTCAAGAAGAACCTATTGTAGCTCAAGACAAAGAGAAAGTTCAATGAGTGTTGAAACTCCTATTTCATAGAACTTAGATTCAGTGATCCTTGATATGGCAAACTCTAAACTAGTTAGTTCTTATTACCTAACACCCTTGTTAGATATAGAAAAATTTCCAGAGAAGAGTTATCTGGTTAAAGCTATGATTCCACCTTTTTCATATCCTCAATGATTCTAGAAGTAGCAAAATGATACTCAATTAAAAGAAATCTTTGATGACGAGGTGACTTTTAATGAATTCGATGCTGTAAATCCCCAGATGTAGTTGAAGACTGCTCTACTATTTCAAAGATAGAATCGTTGGCTTTTATAGAATTGGAGCTCAATTCTTTAGACGATCTGTTAGAACATATTCTTCAGGTGGATTCGCTAAGTGATGATGAAGACAAGGGATGTTTGGCTTTGTTAGAAGCTAATTCAAAGGAATTTATTCAATAAGTTTCAATCGAATCATTAGAGTTATAATCTAAGGAGTATACACAACCAAAGTTGTTTATTGAAGAGCCAGCTGAATTGGAACTGAAAATTTTGTATCATCATTTGAAATATAACTATTTGGGTCTGTCTTCGACTTTACCAATCATTATTTCAGTTGAGTTCACCAAAGATCAATAAGAAGAGGCACTTATGGTTTTGGAAAGGCACAAGAAGGGTATTGGATGGATTATTTCATATATTTGAGTCACAAGTTGGAGGATTTATAAGAATTACATGAAGTTAAATAAGGCCACCAGGAAAGATCATTTCGGGTTGTCTTTCCCTAATAAGATGTTGGACCTATTTGATGAGAAAGAATATGATTAATTCCTAGATGGGTATGGTTGGTATGACAAATGGTCATTTAACACCACCATGGTCAATGACAATCCTGAATAAAATGGAGGAAGTTCTCTTCACTTTCCCTATCGTTGTTTTATATTTTTCATTTTTTTTTCTCATTTAAATAAAATGGTAGACTTAGATAAAATTTTCTTTGGTTCATTACATTAAATAAAATTCTTTCTAGGAGATTGGAACTTAAGCAGAACTATTTGTAACCCCTCTAGTCTTTCCTGAGAGTTCAATTTAATGTTTTTTTTTTGAAAAATATTTTTCTAAGTAGTCCAAAGAATTTATTTAATTTTTCTGTTACAAAAAAAAGGGTCATTTTTTTTACCCATGCACTAATTTCTTTGAGTTTTTTTCTGTTTACTTTTTGTATACGAATTTAGGATCCAAAAATGAGCTACCATTGGGCTTAAGACACTTCTAGGAATGGAAATATTCAACCCTTTTCTACACAAACATAAAGCCCTTACCTTGCTTTACCGCCACTCCCAAGTAGCCCAATAGTGCATTTCACTTAACCCCTTAATGTCGCAACCCTTAACTCCTTAAATCACCACCCCAAACACCTTCATTCAAAGTCACAAACTACCGCACCTAAACTATCATTAAAATTGCCACCCCCTTCAACTCTAAACCTTACCATCGGCTACTCAACCACCTGCCCAAAACTGAAACCACTGTTAACATATTTTCTAAGTCTGACACTGAGAGTCCCTTCATCTTGCACCATTTCACAAAGTGAACAGTTTGATATAATGGCTATGCTGCAACACATGTAGTTGCAACAAGAACCTTACTAAAGATACTAAAAAATACGGGATGACTTAATCAGATATGCATTTGAAATATATATTTAATAACACGTTTGTTTTTATGCTTGAGTTTCCAGACTTTATACTCAAACCATGGACTCCAATGTTGAGGAAGGAATAAGGTGGTCGTATTCAGAGGGGACTACAAATAAATAAAAAGGGGGGATCTTGTTTTTACATTATTTTACTTTTCAGGATATTTTAAGTTTTTAGCTTAAAGCTCTTTTAGGAATTTATTTCTCGCATAATAAAATAAGAGGTTGAAATCATTAATAAAATTGAACAATTTACAAATAAGAAGTGTGACAGTAGGTATGTACATGTTTAGGATTGGATCTGTCTAGGAAGAGCTTGGTATTTAAGCAGTCAAACTTGACTCACCTCCTTTTTGTAGGATCCTACTTGGTGTACAGTATCTATTCACTTCTATATTTTTATTTTCTCTATTATTTTTAACAATGGGGACATTGTTCATCTTAAGTAGAGGGGAGCAAAATTTTTTTTCAAGTTACATTGTTCTTATAATTATGGTAAGTAATATTTTTCTCAAAAATTGGAATTTTTTAATTATGCAAAAATTTAGTATAAATAAAGTTCTATTATCTCAATGATTGCTATGTTTGTAACACCCCAAACCCACCTTAGACGTTATGGCCGAATCTGGCGTGTCACATTGAAGTGTTTTTCGAAAACCATGTTTTCATTGGAAACCCTTCTTGAAATTTCAAATACAAAACCTCATTTTGCGTTTGTCTATCTTTGATCTGGGTTTATTAAAGAAAAGTTGTTACCTTCAAAACCTTATTGTTGTGGAAGCTTAATTTAAAACAAATGATTTATGAAAAAGTGATATTTAAATAAAAATAAGTTGCAAAACCGTAGCGTTTGAAAATAATTATTGTTTTGGAAAATCGGGTTCTACATCTAGCAGATAAGAATCACAATTAATAAAATCTCGAATTTAGAATCCAGAAATTTTAGAGGCCTTATTATAGGAATAAAACCCAGCATAAAATTCAATAAAAATAGAAGTAAATTTAAACAGTAGCAGTTGTGTGGCCACCTCCAAGTCGCTTACAGCACCGATTCGCCTAAGGCTGGGGAGTACCTGCACAGTTAGACAGAAGGGTGAGTTTGCGAAAACTCAGTGTGTAATCCCTTATCAAACAGTCGGCATACAGAATAGAATCAGCCTAAGCCAGAGCCCTTTAACAGTAATAGTACAGTGTGGGCCTTAGCCCAATACAGAATTAGTGTAGGCCTAAGCCCAACACAATATCAGTATGGTGCAAGTATGCAAACCCATCCCAATCTAGCCAACACACCACCCGTACCAACCCAACACACCATATGGGGACCGAGTCGACCCACCCAACCCTCACACCAATATCACAGCATAGCTGCTAGTAGTAATAATGCAATAGAGCTGCCAATAGTTAGAATGGATAAGAGCCATAAACATGATAGTATAAGCTATAAACAGAATGGCTACAAGCCATAAGTACAGTAATGTGATTGGCACAAAACCATCAGTAGCAGTGATATGATCGGCACACAACCATCAGCAACAGTGAAATGACCGGCACAAAGCCATCAATAACGGTACTATGATCGACACAAAGCCATCAGTAAGTTCACAGCAGCAAAGCTACCAATAATAGTATATATGGCCAAGCCACCAGTAACAGTGATTGTAGTAGAGCCACCAATATAGTACTTCCTCCATAACAGTATCCCAACCCATGCAGTATGCCGTGTATGCTGAATGCCATGCTTAGAATCAGTCATTCAAATCATAGACAAATCAATCATACCAAACACAGACAAATCAATCATTTAACCACAGACAAAACAATCATTTGACCTCGAGGGGCAAAAATAGTCATTTACACACCAGGGCATTACGGTCATTTTACCTTACAGGGGTATTACAGTCATTTTACCCTACAAGGGCATTACAGTCATTTTACCCTATAAGGGTACTACGATCATTTTACCCTATGGGGGTATTTCGATATTCTACCTTACGGGGGTATTTCGATCATTTTACCTTATAAGGGCATTTTAGTCATTTTACCCATCGAGGGTATTTCGATCATTTTACCCATCGATGCTATTTTGGTATTCGACCTCTCAAAAGGTCTGCTGTCACCTCAAGCCACTAAGGTAACCTAATTGATCACAACAGTGTAAATGGGCCCAAGGACCATTGTTCGGTCCTAGTGGGCCCACACGCTCGTGTGGGCTGTTAAGCCCAGATTTCACCACGGCTATGAGATTTACATAGCCCAGTTCAGTATTTGTCACAATTTGTGGATTTCATCTGTGTGGGGCCCACACAACCCATTTTGGCCAAATGTGGCCTAAGCCCATGGAAATGCTCATGGAGGCCTCCACAGTTTATCGCCCATGTTTTTCAGGTTCGGCTTTCCACACAAGCGATCGCATGCTCATGTGGTCTCAAATGCCGTATTTCAGCTTTTCGGCTTTTGCCGTTCTACAGTTATAGTGGGGAGTTTACACACCTGATGCGATTTGCAAATTCCCTTCGATCTGAACACACCCTTATTCCGCAAATCAATGATCATCGCACCCTTGGTTCCAAAGCAATGTGCCAATCAACATCGACCACCAGCAGTTAGGGATGGAAGCAATTCAGGTTGCAGAAAGCGACGAATACCTTGAAAGCCTCGTCGATCTCCCCCATTTAGAACAATGACCAAATGAGATGGATATATAGCGCTCTCCACAACAACAACCCCCTCAAATCCCAATATTCTCTCCTCAAATCTCTCCAAATACCCCTCCTTGATATCCTCCATAACAACCTCCAAGACTCATTCAAACTCTCACCCAACAGAGTTCGAAACCACCTCAAACTCCTGCAACCTCATGCCAGCAAAATATATATCCTTTTTGCTTGCAATGGGATTCGAACCCAAGCCCCCCTCAATAGCTCAACACGCCACTTGCCTCCTTGTCACAAGCTCTTTTGTGTCACATTTTGTCTTCAATTAACTAAAAGGTCTAAAGGCCAAAGTCCAGGTTCCTTTAAAAGAAAAACCAAAATAAATTGCAAGAGCCAAGACATGAACCCAAGTTCCCTTGCAACCTTAATGACACCACAACCACTAGACCACATGCTTCCTTATGAAATTTTTTTAACACAGGAATTTAAAAGGCCTACATCCAAGCATCCAAGGTTTTATCCACTTAAAACCAAAATTTTTGCTAAAACCCAGGTTTGAACCCAAGAATTTTCCAACTCCTCTCAGGGTCCCTTAACCACTAAAGCAGACATACTTTTGTACACAGTTTGTAAACCGTTCCCTTGCTCAAGGCCCAATACTTCTAGTCCAAAATTCTGGGGCGTTACAATGTTAGCTGAATTATGACATAAATGTTACTCTTAATAAAGTTTATAAATTGTACGATAAATTTTTTAATTCCTTAGGAGAGCTAGGCATGCATGAAAGTTTAAGTCTCTAGAATTGACTTAGTAATTTCTTAAGGCGAAATCCTAGGAAGCATGGAATTTTGAAAATGACTTAGGCAAAGTTTTGTTTGGGCTGTTTGAGCCTTTCAAGCCTACTTTAATGAATATTTATCCCTTGAAACCCAAATTTGAGACGATATGGCCTGATTTTTTTTAACCATTGCAATATTAAGCCATCACTTCTCTCATAATTATCTCTAAATTGTCTCAAATACTGGACTCAGTCTATCCAGAATATTCTCTGAAAATAAGTTTGGGGGAGTTGAAAAGAAGTATCAAATGCTCGAAAAATTTGTAGTACATATAATAATATGCTTGAAAAAAAAGGAAAAAAATGAGCATATGTACTCAAAAGAAATAGATGTACAAAGAGGATGTGTGAACTCAATTGCAAAATGAGTTGGTGAATTTGAAGGTATTTATTCCGAAGGTCCAATACATGCCAAGTCTAGGTTTTTAGCCTAAATTTATCTATCTTTTACCTACCCCTAACCTAGCCACGCTACGACCCATTTAAAAGACCTTTCAGTTTAGATTTCCGTGTTGCCTACATTAGAGGAGAGAAATTGCTAAGTTCAACATATGAAAGTATAAATTAAACTTAGTGATTGCGGTTTAGTCTTAAATAAGGGAATAAAAATTAATTTATAGGAATTTAACATATCTTTATTGAGAAAACATTTATTCTATTCTTGCTATCATAATGATAACTGAGATTAATTTGAATAATATGTATACTTGCATTGCATAATCTCAAACTTCTTGTTCTTCAATAAAATTATACTAATACCATAATTATGAGACGAATGTTTTTTTAATTCAAAGGTGTTTTTGAGAAATTCTTTTACAATTTACACATTTCTCGGGATGAGCAATGAATTAAGTCTGGGGTGTGGAGACACAAAAATATATAGACTTTTCAGCACCTATTGAGCCCTAATTCTTACAGTTTTGTAGTAATTTTTGTTGAAATTCATACTTTAATTATAAAATAATTAATTTAAACTTAATTTATTAACATATTTAATTTTAATTATTTTATAATAAATTTATACAAATTTGGTTTATTTTCGAAAGTTTTGCACAAAGGGTGAAAATTTGCTTGGTAGATACCTTGAGAGGCTTGAACTGTTGGGGCAATGTTGTGCATCAAGTGATCAAGAGAAAGAATAATAATATTTTCCAGCCACGGATGATCCAAAAACCTGTATTAAAATTATTTTATATTTAATTTTGATCCAAATTAATTGGGTTAAAAATAAATTATAAGCCTAAAGATGAAAAGAGGCCCAATTATGCTAAGTAAAGAAGACTAATCCAGTTAGCAAATGGGGCAGCCCAAACCATCCATAAAGCTAACCCAATCAGCTGATTCTAGCTGATTTCCACACTTTCAAAATAGCCCTTGAAGTTTCCTTAAAATCCGATTCAAATGCCTCAACATTTCATGCCTTCAAACTTTTGCCCCTAGCTTAAAATAGCTAGTTTGAGCAATTCAAACTTGCACCATTTGTGGCCAGCCAAGGGACGAGGAGAGGCTACTATCTATTACTATTTTTAGTAGCCATTACATCCTATAAATACCTCTATTCTCTTCCTCTTTCAACACACCATTCATTCCCACACATCTCTCTCTTTCACTTACTTCTCTCTCTTTCATTCCCTTTTTCTTTTCCATTTCCCTTGCCGATTTCCTCTTGAAGAGGATCCTTCGTCCACCTTGAAATAGTAACACTCAATTTTTCATAGAGACATCAGTTCAACAAAACAATCAGAGAAAAAGAGGAGCACATTAGTCTAGCTTCAAAGAAATACTGAATTGCTTCCTAGTTCCTTTCTTTTTAATTTTCATATTTTTGTTGCGGTTATGAATATAAATAATTTTTGTGTTGTTGTTCTTGTTCTAATTAAAATGACTTAAATTTAATTCATTTTGGATTGATTGCATTTTGTCCACTTAAATTATTAACAATATGTTTGTGTTGTTCTAGGCCTTCGTAAGTTGTTCAATTAAATAAAATCATGCTTATGTTATACTTGCATTATAAAATGTAAGGTAATGAATGAATTAATTATTAAATGTATTGAAATTATGGTTAATTGAAAAAATATTTAATTGGTGCATTTTTAATCTTCTAAGGTAGTTGAGGGTTAAATTAGCGACGACATTAAACGGTACATTAGCCTTGCATAACTTGCAAGATTATTGTGATTAAACTATTTCAATATAGAAATATATTGTTACCTCACTTAATCTTATATGTGCTTACGAAGATTGATTAATTTTTTGAATTGGCATTGAAAAATGTTCAAGAAATTGGTTAATTTAATAAGTATGTATGTATAGTAGTTAACAAATTATCAAGTTGTCGTGAAAATATTTGTAACAACAAGAACATGGGTTTAGTAATTCTAAGTTAAGGAATGTAATTGATCTGACACAATTATGTCATATTGATTAAAACTTATCTTTTTGAAATCGTGCATTGGAATTTTTACTTTTTATTTTTATTACTTAGCTAATTTGTAGTTTTTAAATCACTTCTTCAAAATAAAAGATTTTTTCTCATCACCAAAGTGTTTGATGTACATTTCATAAATATTTTTCTTTCACAATCCTTTTGGGTATGATAACTCGAGATTTACTTGTCACTTTATTACTTGATAACGATTGTATACACTTGCACATTTTCATCATTCCAGTTATAAATGTTAAGTATAAATAGGATAGCTTTTTGGCTCTAGATGTGTTCCAAACAATTCCTTAGGTCATCGCTAAATATCTCATCATGCACAAATTTAATCAACCAAACAAACACAAATTCAACCATTTATCATTCCTACTAACATGTTCGTTTCCTTGTATTTTCTATATCACTTGGTACAAACGATAGCTTAATACCTATTTATAGTGTAACATATAGAATTTAGTGGTCTAATAATCAAAAATTTAAAATCACCTATCATCATGCTAAATTTATTCACAAACACAAGCAACCTATTTACATGCTCCTAACCAACCAGTGGCATTTCTATAAGCTCAAGCACATAAAAAAATCAAAGAAAAATATAGAAAATTGTAGAAACAACTAAACAAGTTTTCTATGTTATCCCCCACACTTTAGTTAACATACTGTCCTCAATGTGTAGCCAATAAATAGATGAGAAAAGAAGTTACCCGTGAGTTCTCCAACTTCTATTGATGGGTGCTTCCTCCCTTACTCGTATAAAGTTCGAATTTTGTTTGTGTGTCCTTCGTGTTAGGTTCCTACATAGAAAACTTAAACAGATTGCAACATACTAAAATTTACTTATTAATCCTACTCCTACAAAGTCTAAATTAAAATTATCCCAAAAATTAATACAAGTTTTTATAAAATTAAAAATAGTTCAATCATCCTCCTCATCGTCCATCTCCTCATCCTCGTCATCCTCTTCTTTTTCTCTTTCCTCTTCACTTTTTAGCACTTCTTCTTCTTGTTCCATATTCGTTAGACCGAACATATCTGGTGTATAATTGAGGACTCGAATGTTATTTTTCCTAGAAAAGTCTTGAAAAAGTGCTCTCGATTCTTGTATCCACTAAATAATCCAATCTAACTTTGGATGACTATTCTCACTAATGTCCTATTGAGCTCATGCTAACCTTTTTTATGAAGTAGGTGTAGTTGTCATTTCTTGCTGTCACTTGTTCCAGTCTTTTATCTGTGTGGCCTGCAACTCAATGTATTGTTGGAACAAGGTGGCCCAGATAATACTTCGGGATGGTTTCAACAATTGCTCAGTGAATGTCATAGGTACACCCGCTTTTTTACATAAAGTCGTCACTAGATGGGGAAAGAATACTCCCATATTCTAGCTACTAATGCATCTTCCCATGTTCTAGTGGATCCATTTGCCAACACATACCTATTTTTTCTACAAAATAGCATAAGTAAAACTGGTTTAAAGGCACTAACGTTAGAAACATTTAAAGCAGGTACAATTTGTGTGTAAATGAATTGAATCCACATATTAGCTTTAGGAAACATAATAACTTGATGAAAATATATTGGGATATTAATACCTGTACGATATTTCTATTCACCCCTTCCTTCAGTTAAAAAGCTTATAATATTATCCATATCTATGTCTCTAAAATATTCTAATTCAGTTTCATCAATGAAATCATTCTCATAGTATGGAACATTATAAAAGTGGCAAATTATTCTAGGTGTTACTTGCACATCTATCCCTCATACAAGTATTGTATCCTATTTATGACCTTCAGCATTTCTAAACTCGTTGTCCCATAGAGATGTGTAGAACTCTTGGACAATAGGGATCACGACATTATCCTTCGAGATCGTCGAAAAACATTCCCATCAATAATATCTGACCAAATGAAATATTTCTTTACACAAAATCCATCGACGATATCTAATCAAATTTCCTCTCTTGAATGAATGTTTTTCCTGAAATTCACAAAAATTATTTTCAACATTCGTATTTAAGA
Source organism: Gossypium hirsutum (assembly GCF_007990345.1). NCBI lineage: Eukaryota > Viridiplantae > Streptophyta > Magnoliopsida > Malvales > Malvaceae > Gossypium > Gossypium hirsutum. Next base: position 13,354,252 of record NC_053445.1, on the reverse strand, counting down.
ACATAGAGCGAGTTTGAACCATCAATGGTTCCGTTTCCATGGTTCACCTAATTTTCCTAGAACGCATTGTATTTCAATCCTAAGAAAATAATTCAATGAAATAGTAGAAAGTTTGAGTTTAAGAACCCTTAACCTTAAATATATAGTTGAAGTTTGTGTGAATTCCTTGTATTCCCACAATATTCCTGCTCCTTGTTGTTCTGAGTATGATTGAGGAGTTGGTAAAGAGGTAATAGGATGTTTGAGAAATTAAGGTTTTAGTGTTTAAGAGGTTTTAAAAGATTTAAGAGATTTGGAGGGATTAGGGGTTAGGAGGTGTTTTAATTAGAAGTAAATAAGGTTTTAGGTTATAAAAAAGAGTTTTAAACGGTTAAAAATCGGGTTAAATCAAAGGTAGGTCGTTGGGTTGCGCAAATGGGTCAGTTCAACCCTAAAAAAATTGCAGCGATGTCGCGACATAGGGGTTCCATGTCGCGAATTTCCTGGTAGGATACTGATATCATGACACATGGGTTCCGTGTCGCACACATCCATCAGTTTGGAGATCCTCATGGATTGTCTGCTATATTGCGACTTGCTGTTGTGATGTCGCGACACCAACTCTATTTCGGCCTAGAACTCTATCTTAAGGATGTTTCGATCTAAGGATAAACCTACATAAAGAAAATTTAAAATATAAACTATGTGGTTAGTTAAATATATGGTAATTTACAAATATCATACAGCAATTCACAAATTTTATGTTATACTGCTAGATTTATCTAGTAGTATTGTAAATTCACTAGCGGACGATCTTTTTATTCTATCAATATTGGTCCATTGTTCGTCGTGCCATTTTTTCCTTGCCTGTAAGACCCCAAACCCGGCCTAGCAGTTAGGGCCGAACCTAGCAGTGTCACATTAAGGTGTTTAGCAAAAATTGAACTCATTGGTAAAAATTCGTTTCTAGGTTTAAAAACCCCTTTATTATTTAACAAATCATCTAGTCAAAAATGTTTACCTTTTTATCTGCTATTGTTATAAAAAGTTGATCTAAAATCGAAGAAGCTTTTGAAAACTCTAATGTTTAAATTTTGTGTCTTTGAAAACAATAATTATTTTGAAAATTCGTTTTCTGCTAAACTAGCAGTTTAAAATAAGTAAGCAAAAGCCCAACTAAAAATTTAAAAAAACATAAATGGCCTTATTACATAAACAAAACCCAACATAAACTTTAATTTTAAATAAAAGCAAGTGTAGCACAGCTGCAGTTCTGTGGTAACCTCTAAGTCCCTCGCAGCATCGACCTGCCCACAACTGGGATTACCTATACAGTTAAACAGAGGGATGCAACATGAGGACTTCCTAGGAGGTCACCCATCCTAGTAATACTCTCACCCAAGCACGTTTAACTGTAGAGTTCTTATGGGATCCGGCGTATTAGTGCTGGTATGATCGCACCCTTGGTTCCCAGGCAATGTGCCAATCAACCTCGATCACCACCAGTTAGGAATGGAAGCAATGCAAGTTGGAGAAAGTGACGAAAACCTTGAAAACCTCACCGATCTTCCATTGAGAACAAGGAACAAATGAGATGATATATATCTCTCCACAAGAATAACCTCCCCAAATCCCAATATTCTCTCCTCAAATCTCTCCAAATATCCCTCCTCAATTCTCTCTATGACCAGTTCAAACTCCATTTAGTAGTATTTCAATCCAACTCTACCACCCACACGAATTAGGCAGCAAAATAAATACTCCCTTTTTGATGCGCCACCACTCAAACCTTAAACCCCATGTACACTCCACACACCCCTTACCACTAGACCAACAACTCCTTTGTATCATATTTTAACCATAATAATTTAAGAACCTATTATCTAGATCCAAGGATTTTATTCACTTAAAATAAAAATTTTGCATAAGCCAAGGCTTGAGCCCCTGACTTTTCAGACACTTCCAAACACTCCTAAATCACTTAACCACTGAAGCAGACATTCATTTATGTCACTTCCTTGCAAAAATAAATATTTATGTGCAGTCTCCTAACTATTCCCTTGTTCAAAACCTATTTCTTCTAGGCCCAAAATTTGGGGTGTTACATTACCCGTTTGTCCCTTTCCTTGAACCTATTTATTCTTTCTGCATGCATAATAGGAAGAGTATCCCTTGACTCGGGGACATTAGGAATAAATATCTTTTTACATTGCTCCCCTATCTTTCTCCTATCTTCCTCTCAGTTGATGGCACATTAAAAGGTTTCAGTCTCACCATTAATTTTCATAGTTAATTCATCTTTCTCTAAATCAATGGTGGATCTACAGGTGGCTAGAAAGGGTATTAGTATTTCACGATCTTCTTCAAAATCAAGCACCACAAAACCCGCGGGAATAATCAAACTTCTCACTTTTACAATCACATCTTCTAGTACTCCCTTCCGATGTACCAACGATCTATCAGCCAATTGTAATGTAATTTGAGTTATTTTAAGATTCCCTAACCCAAGTTTTTTTATAAAAAATGATAAGGGCATAAAAAACATACGAGCTCCTAAATCACATTGAGCTCTATTAAATTGAATCCTCATTATTTCTATAGAAATAGTAAAACTTCATGGGTCTTTCAACTTTTGAGGTACTTGTCTTGAAATAATCACGCTACAGGAAGCACTTAAATTAACTTGTTCTCTTACCCTGATTTTCTTACGCCTTGCCTTGCCATCATCTCCTTTAAAAACTTGACATACTTGGGAACCTTCTCAATTAAATCAATTAAAGGTAGGTTAACATTTAATGTTTTAAAAAAGTTCAAGAAACTTACAAATTCATCTTTGTCCTACTTTTGTCTTTCTTCTAATCTTGATGGGAATGGGACTTTTGTGATTTCAACATTTTTAAGTGTCTCTTTTCCTGTCTCAACCCCTAGTGCATTCTCCTTCTCCCATTCAGGTTTATTTTCTACTTCTAGGGAGTTATCTTCAAGTTCATTAGTATTATCCATAGTTACCTCTCTGTAGGTGTGTCTAGGCTACTCAGTACTTTGCCCGATTGGAGTGCTATAGCTTTCACATGCTCTTTACATTCCCTCTATGAATTACCCTTTGTATTACTAGGAATACCTATGCCAATTTTTCTTTTAATGTCGCCCATTATGCTCATCAATTGGCTCATTTGATATTCGAGCTTAGATAAGGTTTTTTTTGAGTTAGTGCACTCAGATTGCATCTGCTTAACATCTGTCCTCATTGGCTGCATCTCTCCCTCAACTCTATCCAGACATTGACCACATGTAGTATGGTCACTTGGGTTGGTTCTATATTGAGGTTTTACAAGTAAGGAGGTTGGTAATTAGTATTTTTAACTTGATTTGAACTATTACCTTCTCCTTGATTTCCGCCCTATCTCAAATTTTGGTGATCTCTCGAGCCAGGATTGTATGTATTTGAATAAGGGTTTCCACCCCTATTCCCGATGTAATTTACATCCTACGAAGGATTATTGATATAATGGAAGAGCGAATTGTCTCCTCCATGCATAGACGGTGTAGAATCAGATTCGATACAATTGAGTCTATCAACTGTTTGCTGATACTTGTCATCCTATTGAATAGCATTGATCGTAGCGGGTTTCTAGCCATATGTGAATCATTCAGTCGGCCACTAACAGGAGTTTAATGTCATATTTTCAATAATTTCGTAAACGTCCTCGTATCCTATTCATAAAGGCTCCTCCTGCTACACCATCTAATCTAGATCGTGCATTTACGTTCAGCCCGTTATAAAATACATGCAATCGCATCCACTTTTGAAATCCGTGGTGCCAACATTTTTGAATGAACATCTTGAAATGTTCCCACGCCTCCTAAAAACTTCCTCCCTTCATCTATCTTAAGACAATGATCTCTCTTCTTAGCTAGACTACTTTACTGATTGGGAAAAAATTCTATAAGAACTTTCCAGCAAGTTCATCCCATGTCGTGATAAACCCTAGTGCTTGCGAGTCTAACTAAGAAAAAACATTATTGTTCAAAGAAAAGGGGAACAACCGAAGACGAATAGCATCATAGTGACCCCGTTATACTTAAAAGTATCACAGAGTTGAAGAAACCATTTCAAATGTTTATTAGGGTCCTCTGTCATAGTGCCCCTAAATTTTAGCTTATTTTGGATCATTTATATCATCGTTGGTTTCAGTTCAAAATTATTAGTTGTAATCACCGGTCTTGCTATACTTTCCTAAACCATGTCTACACTTGGTAGGGCATAGTCCCTTAGAGTTCTCTCATTTCAAGCCATATGCATGTTTGTTGGTAGCTATGGTGCTAGTGGGTCTCCTAGGGCGTTATTGTCACGTGGTACGTTACCTACAACGAGTGGTGGTTGTTCTTGCATCTATTGTTGCTGTTGTTGGTGATTTCTTCAGATTACTTTTTTTAGATCTGTGGCTGCTACAATAGGTATGCCCCTACTGCAAGTCATACACTAAACCCAGTAAGAGGAGGTTAGTAGCAATAAATGGAAGAAAATCATATTTATAACCTACCAATTTCTTAATTATTCATTTAAAGTGCAAAAATTAAAATTAACCTAGTGACATTGCCTCCCCAGCAATGGGACCAACAACTTGACCGCCTTCAGACGTACTAACGTACAAAGTGTGAATACTGCAATAAAATAGAGAGTTATGAGGTGGTATCCATAAGCATACAGGTCGAGTTGTAATATAGATTTTACAGCGAAGTAGGTGAGTACTCCAAGGATCGTACCCCAAGGAGGCTAGTACTAAATCAATCTTAACTGAAACAATTAAAGATCTAATTAATACTTTTAAATCAGTTATAGTACAAAAGTAGAATAAGAAGTATTTTTAGGGTTTGTAAACTAATAAAATAAAATAATATAACGGAATTAAAATTTAAAGATGGGTAGTCAACTCGTTTTAGCAATCCCAATTATCTGTCTTCTCGAGTTCCTTGTCAATCAACTAGTCGCTACCCTAGTAGGATCTTCCAATGTTCCAAAAACGTAATGAGTCAGCAAGAAATACTTATCTTTCGACCTCACAGTCCAACCTGGCTTGGGGTAAAGGTGTTCATGAATGGGTAATCCCAACTTTGAGTTAATTCCCACCTTGATGACTTCCTAGGGTTGTTAGGCCTAGGGTTTGCTTCACGTTCTTCCTTTCCTAAATAGTTGATCCATTAAGTAACCCTACAAAACAGTTAAGAGATCATGCTTCCACTCACTATTCCCCCATAGAAGGATTAGTTCCTCATGGCTTTCATTAACAACATGGATTAGATGGAAGAGTTAATTATAGGGAATGGATTGAAATCAAAAGTTTAAGAAAAATGTGACATCCTTTACTCGAGTTGCTATACTGAACGTAGGATCAAAAACGAGTCTAGAAGTACATGCCACATAAAATATTGATGAGATGTGATTTAGATCTTGATAAAGTTTAAATTGTGACTATAGATTAAAGATGTCAACTAGTTCAAGCATGAGTTTACAGTTGTACTTGAGGATGTAAATGTTTACATTTTCAAATATTCTTCCTTAATTCTTTTATTTTAGACTAGATCTAACTTGCATTTTCTTTTTTTTCCCTCTCATTTTTAGTTGGAGTTCTTGTTTTAATGCATCTATTTCATGTCTTTTTGATGTTTTTACTTAATCTTTCATGTATTTTTATAATTTTTTATATATTTTTATTGAAAATGATTTATTTTAAATAATTTTCCAATTTTAAACTTTTTTAAATTTTTAAAATTTTTGAATTTTTTTTAGAATAAGGACTAAATTAATAGAATGTCTAAAGTTGAAAATTAAATGTACTGAATTTTTAGAATTAAGACAAATTTGATAGAATCCAAAAATATTGGAAGAATAAATTTACTATTAAATCAATAAAAACCAAGGTCACATTAGCATTTTGTTAATGATTTAACGGAGAAGTATAAATCTTAAAGACAAATAAAAACATGGGTTTTCTATTTCACATATAATGTATAAATTTATACATCAATTACATCTTATTAGAAACTTTTTTTTACATTAATATAATATTTTGTACTTAAATTTTATATTTTTTTAATTTAATACTCTTTTTTTTTCAAATTTGCATTTAAATTGAACACTTTTTCTTAATTTTATTCTTAGTGTTTTTTTTCTAATTTGATACTTAAACATGATACTTTTTTCCTAATTGTTATCCAAGCTTTTATTGTCCAATTTGGTACCTAAATTTGTCAAATATTATACAAATTATCCCAACACTAATAATGTTAGTTTTTTTACGAGTGGATAGAAATAGCTAATATATGACCATCATGTGACAAATAGCATGTATTGTAATGAAAAAAACAATTACATTTATTTGAAGTTTCTTTTGTTTTGTTAAATAATATGCTCAAATTGTACTTTTTAGTGAGTTGAGATTACATTGATGGTTCATGACAAGAATAATTCAAGAAGGATCAACTGCTTAAAACATGGCTTGGTTTTCACAAAGCCCTACATGCCCCAAAAAATTATCATAAGTATCAAAGGAAATTTGTGATGAAAAATTGTGCTTTGAACTATGTTTAACAAATTGATATTGAAAAAGAAAACAAGATTTAAAAAAATCAAAATAAAAGAAATTTATTATGTTAAATTAAAAATAAATTAAGATAAATTAAATTAAACTAAATTAAAAGTAATTGAATATTTAAAATACAAAAGAAGAAATTCCATGTCATATGCTACATGTCAATCATACATTGATTATTTTTGCTACTTCGTAAAAAAAATATAATTGTTAGTATATAGAGTCAATTATATAACACTTGACAAGTTTATATAGCAAATTTGACAAACAAAAAATTTAGATACTATATTTGAAATAGCTGTCAAGTTCAAATTCCAAATTAGACTTAAAAAATAGGTACTAAACTAGAAAAAAAATATTAAATTCAAGTAATAAATTAGACAAAAAAACTTAAATATGAAATTGAAAAATATTAAATTCAAATACTAAATATTATATTAAACCTATAAAAATATAGTAAATACAGTTGCTTGTCCTTTTAATTAAATTTTTTAAAACATGGCATCACATGATTAACCATTTTAATTATTATTTTTAAACATGTGGCAGCACATAACTTACTTTTGTGTAATGGTTTTCTTTATGCTTATTCAAGCAAGCAACAGGATTTGATGCCAAAATAGGCCGTCCAAGGGTTTCTTCCAATCAAAACAACGTCGGCTCCAAGTTCCTATTCCGGTCATGAACCTTTCCTTTGTCTTCTGCTTCTCTCTTTATCCTTAAATTCATTTCCCTTTCTCCTTCTCCACCTGTCTCTATCTCTGCTTCCTCCTTTTTATCGTGGTTGACTAGGCCTTCCTAAGCAAAAATTTGCGTATAAAACCTTCATGCATTTCTTAGCTCCACCCCATAAATTTCAATAGTGTTGAGGAAACAAAGGGAGAGCAATGTCGGGCGACTGGGGGCCTGTGTTAGTGGCAACGGTGCTGTTCGTGTTGTGCACACCAGGGTTGCTTTGTCAGTTGCCTGGAAACAAAAGGCCAGTGGAATTTGCAAACTTTCAGACCAGCCCCATCTCCATTTTTATTCACGCAATCATATTCTTTGGCCTAGTCACCATCTTTGTGATAGCTATTGGAATTCACATCTACTCAGGCTAGAGCAGATAAGAGTAGGCAACGCTATCATGCTCCATTTCATGTTTTTTCCTTACAAATTGTAGGTTTTAAGATAAAAACTGTTCTACTTTTTTTCAAAATCTCAACAGCTTTGGTGATTTACGTTTTATTTATATCGTCTATATATATTTGATGTATTGATATGGTGAATCAGTGAAATGGTAGAACAAAGCAAATTACACACAGTTTTTACTTTCATGGAGGTTGCCATTGGTAGAACAAGCAACGAGTTCTTGGCAGAAAATTCAGAAAACACCCTATGCTTGCTTAACTTCTAAAAGAGAAAACACAACTTTTTTCCCAATTTGGGCTTGAACTTCTTCCAACACAAAACAGGGCTAATGGAATCCAGTATACAAAGCTAAAATGGCATGAAAATATACTGTCGAATGTCTCTTTAAACGAACATAAGAACAAACTGTTTTAGCTTCAGGACAGCCTCAAAGATGTAAAAAACAAAGGATATGTCCATGCAAATAAGAAAACTCCCACCGAGAAATTTTACAAGAAAATAAAAAAAGTAGAGAAGAATATTATGTAATGGAGAGTTACAAGGGACATGACATATTCCTTAAAAGCAACGAACGACCTCCAAACCTTAGGCAACATTGAAACGACGCTAACAAAGCGGTAAATGATGACCAAACCAAAGAACCAAGGTGAATAAACAGCACTAAAGCCAAAGTGATCTTCAAAACTAATAATAACAAAATAAGGGTTAATGGTGCCAAACAACCTCAAACTATTGTCTAGACTGTAAACTAATTTCTAAAACATCAAAATATTCTAATTGAATCTTTAAAGTATAAGTATCATATCAATTAGATCCTTTGTTGACCTATATGTCAATTTTTAAGTTTTAAATGTCACTTGGAACTTAAAGTTCGAAGTTGAAAATATTTATAACATCTAAATATAATTGTAATCAAATGCACAATTCCCACGTGGAAAGCTTGGGCACATGGTGCGAATAAAATTTAAACACACCATATCCAAACCACGTCATCTCGAGTAAGAAGGTCAAGTTGCTCAATCTGGTAGGGTGCGAAGGTCGGTTAAGCAAGAAATTCTATAAAATTAAATCTAAAAATCACTACAGGAAATGAAGGTTTTAGTGGTATTTTTTGTGGCGTTTGAACGGAAAACGCCACAAATATTATACATTAGTGGTGCTAACGGAAAAACGTCGCAATAGGTAAAGCAGTAGCGGCGTTTATGATAAACACCACAAAAGGTAAGTAATAGCGGTGTTTATGATAAAAACGCCACAAAAGGTTAGTAATAGCTGCGTTTGTGGTAAAAACGCCGCAAAAGGTTTTTTAACTGAAATGGCGTCGTTTTTCATAGTGATATATTACAGACGAGTTATTTTCTTTCTCAGTCTTTTCTTTGCTTGAAACCCTAAAATCATTTCCCTTTTCTTTTCTAGACTTTTCTTTCCTTGAAACCCCAAAATCTCGTCCCTTTTCTTTCTCAGTCTTTTTGTTGCTTGAAAACCCCAAAATCCCGTCCCTTGTGCTTTTATTTTAGCTACTCCTCACATTGAAGAAAATATCTGTCTTTTCTCAGTCTCAATCGACATTGTCTTAGGTAAGATAGTTCTACTTCATTTCTTCCTTTATTTTTTAATTTTCTTATTGGCTTTTTATTTTTGTGTTTTTCTTTAATTTCTAGATCTGTTGTAATTTATTTTCTCTTTTCTTCTGAATTCTGGGTTATGCTGGTTGGGTGCTTAGAAAATTGGGGTTTTCATTGATGTTTTAGTTCTTCTAATTTTTTTAATTTTTTTAATTTTTACCTACCGAAACTGGAATTTGTGATTTACAATGGTGTTTAATCCATAAAAATTTCACAATATACTTTTACGAACCAAATAATAAATACCTTAAGCAATCTTAGGTTTGGAAAAAACCAAATCTTATCGATGGAAAAAACTAATTGTTTCAGCCCTAACTCACCTAGAAACCAGAACTAAAGATTTAAAACTAGACAAGCTCATGATGCACATTAACAAACTCAAAACCATCCTCAACATCCAGCAGCTTATGGCCTAGCAAAAGTGTGGTCCTTTTGTCTCTGTGCAACTGATGTCACGATGGAGAAACATTGTTGGTCTGAACGTGGGCATGGGTGAATTTCTTCACAAATATCCACATGTCTTTGAGTTATTTGTACACCCCCTTAGGATGAATTTATACTGCACGATAATTTATTAGTTTTTGAAAAGTTTATTTGTAGGAATGAATTCTTGGGTAATTAGCAAAATAAATGCATACCTACCTTTCAGTCTTCAATGGTATTGATGCATATTTATGCATGGTTTCTGTTATTTGCTTTCTTGCTATGCCTATTTATGCATGGTTTCTTCGAATTTGATTGCAATGTCCTTATTTGACAGAAAGTTTGCTATGAGGGAAGAGCGTTTGGCCCATGTAGGAACATTTGAACCATAACAATTTTCTTACTATCATTTTAGAAAAAAAATTGAAATTTTGTGGTCTTATGGTACAGTTCCTATCACGATTGGTTATCTTTTATGTAATTATGGATTAATGTACAATATTTTTCTTCTCTTTAGGGACTTGGAGGACGAGAAAAGCCAATTGCAGCACAGCTTGCGGCAACTATGCAACCAGCCGTGTAAGTACCATCTTCGAAATAGAACTTCTTTTGGTAAAGGGATCAGCATTTTTAAGTAATATGATTTCGTTCTCCCATTGTTTGAACTTTCAGGGTTTCCAGAAAGCCAAAGAAGTAAAAAAAATATAAAAAGTAAGATTTATTACTGAAGATTACTGATCGAACGTGACTTTTAGATATTTAGTAATATCTTAAGTAATTTTGTTAAGCCAATGTTGTGTTTTTTACATTTGGAGCTTCAAAAAGTTGGCACAAGTGCTGATTGATTGTTGCTGGAGCTATTTAAATGTTGCCCAATCTTCATTTCTTACTTCTACTGCTGTAACTATTTCCATTGAATTTTGATTTTTTCTTTCTAATGCTTGTAGGAAAATATCAATTGTCTGCTCGGCTAAAGACAGGTAATTTCTTCTTCTGCATTATTTCTTTTTGTTCAAAATATTTGGTTAAAAGTTTCCTGACTTTGACATGTAATTTACCCTACTATCCTTTTATCCTAGCTACCATCTTCCTTTTGCTTTCCTATTTGTTATCAGTTTTACACTGTTTTCTTTTGGGAAAAAAAAGGCAAGGCTTGGGTCTTTGGTTGTGTTATTATAAATGATGTAGACTGTAGGGTCTTCGGTTGCCTGGTTCGGTTCGGTCTTCAAACCCCAGTTTTAAGTGTTATTAATGCATCTTTGAGATAAATTTGAAAATATCTTGTTTCCAAGTTCGGGTTTGGTGAGATTGATAATTCAATATTATTGGTAAATTTGTTTTTATCTTGCTTTTGTGAGATTGAAAATACACTGTTTTCCCTTTTGCTTTTGTTTTTATCTTGGTAAATTTGTGGCATAAAGCAACATTTAGTCTTTCAACTTGATAATATTTTTCAGTTCATTAAATATTATTATTTTTTGTCTAGATTAGCTCTTGAACTTTTTTGTCAAACAATGTAACATATATATTTTTATATCATCATTAAGAGATGTTCACGTACACTCTGAGATTGTTCAATATATATATAATTTTGAAAAATCAAAAAAAGAGCTCTAATAAAAAAATAAAAACTATAAAAGTTTATTTATCATATCATTAAATTGTTATTAATAATGTTTATTAATCAATGTTTTAATTGTTATTTTAGGAAAAAAATTCAAAGTAACGTATCAATTTTCTTCTTCCTGTTGTTAGTTAATAATTTTAAACTGATAAAAGTCTAATTAAGTAGATTATTTAATTTACCTTTTAATTTTTAAAATTAAACGTCATTTTTTATTATATTACATAGTTCAATTATGCATGGAGTAATTATATTACATAGTTCATTTTCCATGAAGGATCATCATTAGTGATCTATTTAGTACCATTGGATTTCATTGTTTAATGTACTCGGCTTAGAAAAAGTTGTGTAAAAAAACCAATAAAAGTTGGTTAGTTATATATATTTTTTAATAAAATTGAGAATGTCTTTAAAATATATGCATTTTGAATTCATCGATGATTGACCGTAAAAACGCTTACTTCTATTCAGCAACTTTATTGTTTAACTAAGATAGGTGAATGTACACATTTTCACTTAATTTGAAAGAATGATTAACTAATAATTGGAATAGTCGGTAGTTTTGATTATGATCTCGATTGAAGTGGCTGGATAGGATTCCCGCCAAATCAATATACATAGATCTTAAATATATCTATACTGTTGTAAATGAATGATTAAATAAAAGATGTTATTGATTATACATCATAACATATGTACTTTTAGCCATAAAGAGATGTTGCATTCTATCATTCATTGTACCATAATAAATACATAAATTGCATAAACAGGGATGATACCATATATCATATGGGTACAAGAATCTCATAAAGCATGCTAATGGTTTTTTATGTATTTAGTCATCCATAATATGTTAACACTTCTCTTTGGTTAAGTATTCCCTCTAAATATGTGTTGTTAATAATGCCAATTTATCATATCATTTATTTATTATGTTTTTTATTGAAACAGTTAATTGAATCCCTACAAAAGAAGTATTCGATAAGCTCGTTTAAATTGTCTAATCAAACAACTTTGTTTTAAGCTCTCTTTAATTGTATTTGTAAGTATTTCGTATTTCTTACATGTTTTAATTTAATACAATATTTTTTTCAGATAAATCCATGTTAGTGATTTAAATTAAGGCATAATATCTTACATATCTCCTTGTGATATTACAATTTTAAATTTAATAAAAAATTTTAAAATTTAAACTAATGTTGATTTATTCAACTTAACAAACGAATATAAATAAACAAAGATCTAACTCATAAACTATTTATTTACAGCCTTAAATTTATGAAATAAAAAATTTAGATTAATTAATCATATTATAAACATTGAGATATAAATTTGAGCATAATATAAAAATTAGAATTGAAATTTGACTTAAATCTATTTAGAACACTTAAGTAATCATAGTATAAACATAATATTTTTAATTGTGTTACTAATTTATTATTTTAAATTCTAAATTTAAATTCATTAATTTTTATATTTAGTTTTAAGGTTAAAATTTTCATAGAAAATTTAATTTAAATAATATTTTTTTATTTATTCTTAAAAGTATATAGTTTAAAGTTCAAATTTCAAAAATAAAACATAATATAATATTTACCATAGAAATAACTATTATTTAATTAAAATAATTTTTTTAAAGGAAAATAATATTTAACTTAATGTTAAAGTTAAGCTACATAACTTACATAACTTGGGTATAGTAAACATAATATTTAACTTAATTAATTTTTGTGTTTTTAAGTATAATAAACATAAAGGTGATAAAAAACACAAATTTATAAATTAAAAGAGTATACTTAAAGGGTTAAAATTTAAAATTAAAATTTAAAAATGATAATCATAACTTACATAAACATTCAAAGAATAAAAAAAACTTTGGATCATAACTTGCATAACTTACATAACTTACATAAATATATATTATATCATAACTTACATAACTTACATAAATATATATCATATCATAACTTACATAACTTATAAATAAACAACTTACCTAGATTAGTTTACACCCATTAGATACTTGATACTTGATATGTATTATCTATTTTAGTACAATGACATGATTTAAATCAATTTCAAACACTTAAGTAAATGTAATTTATTGTCAACTTTAGACTTCAAGAACTACGAAATGGATAAGAGTTTGATAAATTTGTCAAGGGTAAGCAACGACTATCGAAATGGAGTACAAACTTCTCTAAATTTTGCATTTCAAAATGCAAGCCAAGAGAATATGATTCTTTGCCCGTGTAAGAAGTGTGGCAACATCAATTGGCATATTCGTACAGTTGTCTACGAACATCTAATTGTTGATGGCTTTATTTGAGGGTATAAAAAATAGATTTTCCATGGAGAGTGTACACCTCGTAGAACCTCTTCAATGATTAATTCGGCTTATTCTCATAATGCTTACCATCAGTCTGTTAGAGAAGATGACATGGAAGGTATGTTGCGGGATGCATTTAATATGCACAGTCATGGTTTGCAATCATTTCCACCTGAAATTATTGCATCCGATGATTGTGATATTGGTGGAAAAGTTTTTACTAAAACGGGAATAAGTGTACCTGATGAAGAGCCAAATGGAGAAGCGGCGAAGTTCTGCAAGTTACTTAATGAAATGAATGAAGAACTTTATGAGGGATCAAAATTTTCAAAAATGTCCTTCTACATTCGTCTTTTTCACTTAAAATGTTTTGGAGGGTGGATCGGAAACTCTTTTACACTATTGTTAGAGTTTTTGAGAGATATGTTTTCGTTTGCAAAAATCTCTCATTCATGCAAAGATATGAAGAAACTGATAAAAGATTTAGGCCTTGGGTACGAAAAAATTCATAATTGCCCAAATGACTGCATGTTGTATTGGGGTGATCAGAGAAACCAATAGTCTTGTCATGTTTTCGATAAATCTCGTTGGATGAATAGGAATATAGAAGATGTGAATGAGGATGAAGGTGAGGCACAGTCAAGAAATAAGCCAATAAAGATTTTGCGATATTTTCCACTAATACCAAAGCTTCAAAGGCTTTTCATGTCCTTAAAGACAGTCGAGTCTATGAGGTGGCATCATGATCTTGGAAATCATTTGATATTAAATTTCCAAGTTTTGCAAGTGATCCTCAGAATGTGAGGCTTGTGTTAGCATCTGATGGATTTAATCCTTTTAAAATCATGAGTATTTCGTACAATACTTGGCCTGTAGTGCTTGTTCCTTACAATTTGCCTCCGTCAATTTGCATGAAGCAATCTTCTTTTATCTTATATATGATTATCCCTAGAGAGAAAGGTCCCAGAAATGATATTGACATTTATACGCAACCACTTATTGAAGAGTTGAAATAGTTATTGCTGAGTGTTGAAACATATGATGTCTTGAGAAAGGAGAGCTTTTATTTACGTGCAGCTTTGTTGTGGACTATTAATGATTTCCCAGCTTATGTCAATTTATCTGGTTAGAGTACCAAAGGACGTTATACTTGTCCTTGTTGTATGACGTAAACATGTTCTAAGTGGTTATATAATGGGAAGAAGTTCTCTTGTATGGGGCATCGTCGGTGGTTAGATGGAAATCATAAATTTAGATTTTAGAAGACTCTATTTGATGGTACTGAAGAGATTAGAGAAGCTCCTGAACAGTCCTTTGGATCTGAAATTTTGTTCATGTTAAAATATATCAATTTCAGTTATGGGAAGATGAATCAACGACCCAACACACAAACAAAGAGAAGATCGAGGGAGGCGTATGTTGGCGATGTTGATCGATAGATTGATGATGAATCTGATGAAGAGGATGATCTTAATGAGGCGGACTTGTGGAAAAAAAAGAAGTATCTTTTTTTAGTTGTCTTATTAGGAGCATGACATTTTGCGACACAATCTTAATGTCATGCATATTGAAAAAAATGTTTGCGAGAACATCATTGGGACAATTCTGAATGTCGATAGAAAATTGAAAGACAATCTTCAGAGTCGACTTGATCTAGTTGACATGGGAATTCGGCGCGATCTTTGTCGAAACCAACTTTTTGTAAAAGGGTCGACTTGGATTTTGAAAACGAAAAAATCA
The DNA here is from genome assembly GCF_007990345.1 of Gossypium hirsutum. Taxonomy (NCBI): domain Eukaryota; kingdom Viridiplantae; phylum Streptophyta; class Magnoliopsida; order Malvales; family Malvaceae; genus Gossypium; species Gossypium hirsutum. The sequence continues at coordinate 13,338,808 of NC_053445.1, read as the reverse complement.
GGAGTCGCCATTGATCATTTTTATATGATGTGATCGGGTCACCTCGTAATTTAATCATTTTAATAAAAGTTTAAATTTATTGAAACGATAATTTTTGGTCTACAAAATCCAGAAAACGGGTTCCAGAGTCGGTTATGCACGAGGAAGAATTAACACCCTCGATACGCCCAAAATCGGTACCTAGTTGATTAATTAATGTCTTAATGTCGAAGGTTGAAATTGTAAACGAAAATTTAAAATACGATTCCTTTTTATTAATGTTATTAAAAACGCTTGAATAAATCAAAAAGGAAGCTAAAGACCTACTTGTATTGAGGTAATGAAATGTCACATCCTGTAAGTTAGGACACGATATTTGAAACCTTGAGAAAAAAGCTTGCCTTTGATTTTCATTAAAATTTCGTATATTTTGAAACTTGAAAGGATATTTTTCTATTTAGGTTTAACGAGAAAATTGAAACCTCGTAAGTTAGGGTACAATTTCTCGAATTTCCAAAACGTGAGATATTGCCTTATTTTTTAAAAGTTTTCCTTTTTACGAATTTGGATAAAATTATGCGATATTTAAAAACATATGATAAAACAATATAATGCGATGATGTAATTACAAAGATGAATCCAAGACTAATAAACAAATCATGATAAAAAAGCAAATAAAACAATAAAATGAAAGTGCATGATAAAAAGAACACGGAAATGTTTACAAATAAATGAACAATGAGGTAATATGTACATATAAAAAGGGTAATAAAATAATAAAAGTGTTCGGCTAAAGGGTTGCAAATAAATAACTATTAATAAATAAATAACTACACAAAATAAATAAATAAGGATAATAAAATGCAATAAAAAAACATAGAGTCCAAATTTAAATTAATAAGGACTTAATTGACGTTTAAATAGGATTTTTTGTCTAAATTTAAATAAAATAGATATAAGGATAAGGAAAAAGACTGGATTGAAACCTTCATAACAATTTGGGGAAGAATTCGAAATAAAAACAGATTAACGGGATAATTCGAAACACGCTACAATTATTAGGGAGCGAAAGGGAAATTGCCCCAGTCCCCTTTATGCGCAGCGTTTTAACTGAGGGTCTTCACATGGTTTAAGGACCAAATTGAAGGAAAAATGAAAGTTTGTGGCAAAATTAAAAATAAAGAAAATAGGATAGGATCTAATTACAACCAGCCTCAAAAGCGGAAGGACTAAGGGCACAAATCATCCATTCACTACAGAAACATGCGGATCCTATAGACAGACGGGTCGGGTCACGAGTCAGAGGCCAAAACGACGTCGTTTTAGTCTTTGAACCCAACTCTAAAAACGGCGACGTTTAGTGGTTGCTATTTAAATTAAATTTTTTTCAAAAATTTTTATTTTTCTTCTTCCTCAGAAAAAAACTGAAATTCTCTCAAACCTCTCCCCTTTTCTCCAGCCAAATGGGCCACCATCTGTTCGTCATGGCCACTGACTAACAACGGTGACGACCCCCATATACGGCGGTCGAAGTCCCAAAAAAGGGGGTCATTTCGATTAAAACGACCTCCCCAAGCCCGTTTTGAAGTCGAAACCTCCAAAAATCATGCAAAAATACCCGAACTAGCCAGAGACCCCTCGACTTTCGGCCACCTTTCATCGGAGGTGGCTACCTCAGGCATCCCGAAGGAGGAGCGCAACCCTTAGGTATGCCTATTTTAAACTTCCATTTTATTTCTATGTTTTTTTGTTAAAATAGATTTGTAAAAAAAATAAAAAAGAAATAAGAAAACTAAGAGAAAACAGTAAAAGATTCAAATTGTAATAGGCCAATTTAGCCCGGGCTGACAAAAAAATAATAAACCCAAAATAATAAAACAAAGTCCAAGTCTAGTCGAAAATTGTATCATTTGGCCCGATCGGAATGACCCATTACTTGAAAAGGTTGAAAGTTCCATCTACAAGCTTGACGCATATGGAAACATAATCTTCAAGGATATGCAATCTTAGATATGAGACGCAATCTTAGATAAGATATGCAATCTTAGAAGATAAGATTTTGTAATCTTAGAGATTTAGTTTGTAGATACCCTTTAATCTTAGTCGTTGATGTAATTGATCTATACCGTTGGATTTGGAGAGGCTCAACTATAAATAGAGGTCTCTCCCTTCATTATAAAACACTGGAGTTTGGAGCAATAATAATTCTTAAGAGCATTCACTCAAATTTCTCCTTCTCTTGCGTTCTTATTTTCTGTGGCTTGTTCTTATTTTGTTTTTCGTTCATCTTCGCTTCTTTTTAAGTTGCTTTCATTTGAGTTGGATTTTGGTGGAGGAATTTCGTTAAATCTTCATATTCTGGGAGTAAGGCTGACTTAAGCTCTTTTTTTTAACCTTTTTTATTTATTCATTTAATTGTTTAGTCATTAATTATTCTCTTTTACTTTTATTCGTTTATTTATCCATCAACTTTCTTATTTACATATTGTTCATTCATTTAGTCATTCTTATCATTCTTTTATTTTTTTTCCATTAATTATATACTTTATTTGTTTTTAATATTATGTCACATGTTTTTTTTTAAAACTCGTGTTATAAATCATCCATTTTAAATTGTTTGATAATTTGCTTTAAATTTTTTTTCCATATATTATCAATTGCAATTTATTTTTTATACTATCTATTTTTTTCTATATTTTGGCCCTCAGTTTGGTTTTATTCTCATTTTTTTCTTTTTAATTCTGTTTTAAATTCAATTTAATCCTCACTAGTTTAATTTAATTTGCTTGTGTTTTATTTATTTAAGTATTGATTATTATGTTTTTTTTTAATTTTTGAATCTGATATTATTTGAATGTTTATACTTATTATTATTAAATGAATCATTAATATTATCTAAGTGTATTGTATATTATTATTTTACATTTATCATCTTTTATTATTTGTAATTTATCAATATTATTATTTTAAATTCATTGTTAACATTATTTTAAATTTATCATGTATATCTATTTCAAATTTATCATTAATATTTTTAAATTTATTATATATATTTTGGATTTATCACTTATGATTATTCTAGAATTATCATCAAAATTTTTAAATTTCATATGTATTATTATTTCAAATTTATTATATATTATTTATTGTAAATTATCCAATTCATTTCAAATTGTAGATATTATTTGTATTAAATTGTACATTCATATATATTATTTGTTTTAATTCATGTATTGTTTTAAACTTCATCCACATACATACTATTTATTTTGGATTATACATATTACTTATTTTCTAAATTATTTTTATTATTTTTCTATATAATGTATATTCTAATTTTTCTTCATACTTCATTTGCTTAAATATTTTTGTATATTGTGTTTTATTAGTTGTTTTAAACAATTTATTAAATGATTTAATTTCAATTCATTTCATGTATTCATTTTATCTTAAATTGATTTGCATAATAGATTTTTTTAGCCTATTACTTACTTCATGTTGTTTTATTTATGTACCCCTTCTTTGGAATTAAGTTTGTTTTATATATTATTTCGAGCTCGATAATTATTATGTGTTTGGGGTTTGTACGAGCATATTGTTTAGTAGTCTGCTCATGTATATTATTCTATGTTCATACATTTGCTTTTCAGTTCTGAACATTACATCATAGTTAATTTGATTATTTCATTTCTTTTAATTTCGAATAAATCAAATTTATATCATTTTTAATATTGCATTAAACCTTCGCTTTGATCCAATTTCGTAAAAAAAGGAAAATGAAGTTTGCAATATGTTGTCTTTGGAACGATGATAAATCGTGCTCTAACTTACGGGGTTTCGATCTTTCCCGTTGAACTAAAACGTCTAAATATCTTAGTTTTCAAATATACAAAGTTTCAATAAATATTTTTTAGCTTACGCTCGGGAATTCAAATGTTGCATCCTAACTTACGGGATACGACATTTTGTCGTCTCAGGATGAGAAGGCTTTTTTACATTCGTTTAAATTTATCCAAGTACTATTTTAAGATATGTTATTAATAAAGGGGGATCATTTTTAATCATTTCAAATTTATGACATTCGACTATAAGACATTAATAATCAATTAGGTACCAATTTTGGGCGTTACGAGGGTGCTAACCCTTCCTCATGCGTAACTGACTCTCGAACCTATTTTCTCAAAATTCGTAGACCTGAAATTATTTTCAAGGTGATCCGGTCACACCTCAATAAAATATCGGTGGCGACTACATTTTTTTGTTTTAAAAGTCGACCCCATTTTTTCAAAATAAAAAATGGTTTCGACACAAATCAATACCTTTTAAAACTTCTATCTTGCTTTTTCGATTTACTAGTGTGCGTAAAAAAATTACAACGAGAATACTTTGGCTTTTATAGCCAAGTTACAATCCTTTAATTTCTATTTTTTTTTGTCCTCTTGCTATTGGCTTTCTTGCTGTTGCGTGTAGTTCTTCATTTTGCAGGTGTCAGACGCGTGTTGCGGGTGTGGAGGTGGCTGGTGTGCGGTGGCCAGGAGCAGGCCTAAGAGTGGCCTACCTAGGGTTTCTTTTGGCTGAAAATTTTTTAAGTTTTGTGGGCTAGGGTTTAGTTTGGGTTTAGGGTTTGGGCTTGATATGTAATGGGTTAATTTAAGTCTGAATTGGGCTCTGATGGATTATAATTTTTATTTTGGGTTTTAGTTTTGGGCTCGGGCAAAAATGGGCTATTACAGCTGCCCCACTTTGATCGTTGTCATGTAACGAGAATGGAGCAAAGACTTTTAAGAAGGACCAATTTTACCCGGTCTCATCGAATCTTGACTTCTTGGTGCTCATCTTCTTCAAGTAGCCTTGTTCTAACCTACTGCCACTTTAGGGAGATGAGACTTGCGGTTTTAGTCTGCTCCACTGCAACTTCTGGGAGATAAGACTTGTTATGGTAGATTTAATCTGACCTACTGCAACCTCAGAGGTATATGATTCATTATTTTAATCTGCTCCACTGCAACTTCAGGGAGATAGGATTAGTAACTTCAATTTGCTCCACTGCAACTTCAAAGAGATAAGATTGTTATCTTCAACCTGCTCCACTGCAACTTCAGGGAGATAAGGTTTGATATGATCTGCTCTATTGCAACTTCAGAGAGATAATATCTGTAATTTATAGCTTCAATCTGTTCCACTGCAACTTTAGGGAAATAAGATTCACTATCTTCAGTCTGCACCACTGCAACTTTAGGGAGATAAGACTTGCTATGGTAGATTTAATCTAACCTACTGCAACCTCAGAGGTATAGGATTCATTGTTTTAATTCTCTCCACTGCAACTTTAGGGAGATAGGATTAGTAGCTTCAATCTGCTCCACTGTAACTTCAGGGAGATAAGATTGGTATCTTCAACCTGCTCCACTACAACTTCAGGGAGATAAGGTTTGCTATAATCTTCAATCCATCCCACTACAACTTTAGGGGTATAGGATTAATGGTTTCATTGACCTGTTACACCATTTTCTGGGTAACATGACCTGTAGAATCCATTTCATGGACTTATTTATGCCTAGTGATTAGGATGTCATGATTAGAATGAATCAAATGCTCCTAACTAGATGTGTATGAATGATATTTGCATGAATGCATATGTCACGACAATGATCCCTTTTTAATGCTTAGGTTGACACTGCTCGTTGTTCATCAAGGTTCTATCACTAATGTGTTACCATGCCTTCTTGTTCAACTGGTATCTTTAACAGAAAATCCAAAGAAATAGTCACAAATTAGACTATTCTTTCTCAAATGTTTCCAACCCTTAAGTTTCGTTAGTCCTGACAAATGGTCTTTTTTCAGGTCCTCGTAGTATTTAGAAGCTTTTAGAGTAATATGCAGAACTCTTTTTGCTTGAATATTATCAGTCCATTAATCGCTATTTCAATGAAAAATGCTTGAAAAAATTATCACAATGGACAAGATGAAATTTTATTGAGAGCAAAGCTTAAAATGAATAAATTAATCAAGATAGAAAATTTTGCTAAGATATGAAATGAATAAGATGAAAATAGGTGCCTTAGATATCGTAGCATGAGCTTCTCTGCACAAAACTTCTCGAGGACCCTTTGAACTTGATACGTGTTTAAATGTCCTAGAAGACTTTGTTGATGCCCTAAGATGTAGCACCCCTCCTTGTTAATTCGGAGAGGACAAGAAGACCACATGCCCCACCTTTGATCAAAAATTTGAATTGCCCATTCCTGGGTTTTCAACTCAAAACCCTTTTGGTCTCAAGGTGCCCTTTTGCGGGTTTTCACCTTAGCCTCTCCTTTTTATTTTTCTTTTATTTGTTTTTCTTTTTCTTTTCTTTTCTTTTTTTCTTTTTTCTTTTCATTTTTTCTTTTTTAAAAAAAAGTGAAGTATGTTTTGCTTGAATCAGAATTCACAGGGTTCGGAAGGTTCTTGCCATCCATCTTAGTCAATATCGATGCTTTTCCAAATAAGGCCTCTTTTCTTCTAGCAAGTTTAGCTGGTCATATCGGGATTAAATTTATTCTGCTTCATCCAACTTAAACTCTAATAAAACTCGGAGAGAAGGAACCTCGACTTCAATGAGCAAAACCACCTCCATCCATAAACTAATGAGAAAAGCGTTGCCCTAGTAGATTTTTTTTGCCTCTACTGTACCGTTCATTTTGTGGTAATATGGTGTTAATCTCTAATAGACTGCAAGCTTCTTATATCGTATTGTTGTTCAAATTTAGTGCATTGTCAGATATGATCCTTTTTGGCATTTCATACCGACATATGATTTCTTTTTTTCAAGAATTTACTGACTGTCGACTTTGTGACTTTGGCATATGAAGCAGCTTCACCCACTTAGTGAAGTAATCGACGACCACAAAGATGAATCGATGACCACCAGAAGCTTTTGGCGAGATCAGCCTAATGACATCCATGCCCCACATAGAGAAAGACCATGGATTTTATTGATTCTTTGTAAGGTAGGATATATTTCTCATTTTTTTCTACCATCCTTAACAGATCAGGAGATAAGTTACAGTCTCGGTCATCTACAAAGTCTTGTGGTTCCTCTAGACACATATTTTGCTCAAAAGGGGGTTCTGAGTCAATAGCAGGGTCACTCATATCATAGATATCTACAGATCTATTATAGGGACGAAGGAAGATCCAAAGAACAAAAGAATCGAAGAATATTTATCTGTATAGTATGATTATGAATGAAATAGAAACAATAAAAGAATATTTGCTCGAAGTGAGAAACAAAGATGCATTTTATTGAAATAAATATGTTGGACATAAGCCTATCTCACAAAAGGATTCTTATTGCTCCTAGGCTTAGAGCAATAAACGAGTTTTGGACATTACTCTGAATTAGGTCTAAAAAATACAGGGATCTCTTCCACAGTCTCATTGTTCAAAACACTCTCAAGTGTGTAAGGGAAAATGCCTCATAAATTCTCTTCCCCGGCTCCCTCTTCAGATATGGTGTTAACATTAAAATTCCCCTAACATTCCTTTCGGGCCTTTGGCTTCTTCAAAGAATTCCAACTATTTATTATCCATTAGGCTCTGCACCAAAGCTTTGAATTTAGCGTATTCCTGGATTTCATAGCCTTCTTCAGCGTGGAACTCACAGTAACTCCTCATCCCTTTTGGTCTCTTCTCCAAATTCTAAATGATTAATCCCATGTCTATCATTTATTTCAAAACTCATTTCAGTGGGGTTTTTACTACTGCAACATTGGTTTGGTTCTCTTTCCTTCATTCTCAATTATTGCATTTACCTCTGGGTCTAGATGACTGGGCAAAGGATTTTCTGCCACATTAGGTCCTGATGGATCGTCAAACTTCACGATGCGTATCTTGATGAACCTTTCAACTAACTTTTTAAATGTAGTGCATTTTCAATTGAGTTTCATGTTATTCCCGTGTGGTATTCGCATTGGGCATTCGCATCATACCATTTCAGGAACGGAGGTTGCACGAGTTCTACATAGAACGAGGATACCACATGTGAATCAAATAGATTCTGATACAGCTCTCTATATGTCATCGGGATGGGTGTGAACTGGAGTCTTTTTGTGTTTGGCTTTGAGTTGGATTATTATCTTGAAGGGCCTTGATAGCTAGTGGTTATGGCTCTCGACAGGCGTACAGTGACCAATTTGGAATACCCTTTATTATACAGGCTCAGGTTGCTCACTTCATTTTCCTTGTTCTTTGGGGTTGATCTTTTGACACTTTCCCCCACATCTATCTTCCCACTTCTTACCACGTTTTCAATCATCTCGTCGAACATTACCATATCTGAGAAGCTCATGGTAGTGCTTCCCAACATATGGTTAATGAACGGAGCTTTTAGAGTGTTAATGAAAAGTATCGTGGTTTCTTTCTCCAAAAGAGGTGGCTGCACTTGTGTTGCTACCTCTCTCCATCTTTGGGCATATTGCCAGAAGTTCTCACTTTACTTCTTTTCCATATTCTGCAAAGTGATTCTGTCGGGTGCCATGTCTGTCACATGGCCATATTGCTTCATGAAAGCCTGTGCCAAGTCCTTTCATGAGTGAATTTTGGCACAGCTCAGTTGATTGTACCATTTGGCAGCCGACCCAATCAGACTATCCTGGAAACAATGAGTTAACAGTTGATCGTTATTAACGTATCTCATCATTCTTTGAAAGAACATCATGATATGAGCTTCAGGACTACTAGTCCCACTATACTTTTTAAATTCTGGAGTCTTGAATTTCGACGAGAGTAGTAGATATAGGACCAAACTCAGATCCTTGGCATCAACCCCGCAAGGTAATCAGCATTTTCCATTGCTCTAAGCTTTTCCTCCAACCTCCTATACCGATCTTCGAGTTTTTTTGGCAGTTCCAGCTTTGTTTTTTCTATTTCTACCATTTCATCTAGGTCAGGAACTACATGATTGGTTAGACTGTCTCCTGGATTGGAACCGAAGCCTGTAGGGTAGTTTATTGGTGCCGAGGTACTGATCTGATATTGTTAGGGTCTGATAGTAATGGGTGCCCCTTGTGGATGCGCGTAGGGTTGGACCTAGACACTTATCGAGGTAAAACCTGAGGGATAGGCAGGGTTTTCATTATCATCTCCAGAGTTGACCGCTGGGCTTTTCCCTTTTCCAAGCCCTCTGGCTAGTAACTGCATTAATTGGTTATCATACTTCTTTGGGATTCCAGTATCTAATCCCTCATCTGTTGTTGTACCCTCGCTAATTGTTCTTGCAGTTGCATTTGCAACTGATCTTGCATATTTTTCTGTATTTGTTCTAATCTTTCTAATCTTTGATCCATTTCTTTGGTTTTGTGGCGGGTATTGTAACGATATTTAGTTGATGGATTTTCGTTAGTTTCCAGGGTAGCTGTAACAATTTCAATTAATTAGTGTTCTTTTGTGAAATTTAATGTATGCAATGAAATGTGATGCAGATGAATGGAATGAATGCAAAAAGAGGCGTTGATTCTAATTCAATTCTATTAGAACAATTTTACTAGAAAACAAATCTTTTTACATAAAATGGATATTTACGGCCTTGCCTTTATACTCCAAGCGAAGACATCGATCTCTTTCTTCATATCCGGATGTTAAGATCAAATATCGCGAACTTTTCAATAGATACCTCTACTAGCTTCTTTTTGCTCGATCCAGGCTACGACCCATTGCTCACTCATCCTCGTGGCACTCGTTAGCTTCTTTACGAAAGCTGGGACATCAACGACTCTCGAATAATCTTTGTGAGCTTGAATCCTCAGGAAACGAAGCAAAGTCGTGTACTCATTCATCAGACTATCATTCTTCCCTCGTTACGTTTTCTTAAACCCTATTCAGACGACCGCATTGTCTTCACTTTATCAAGAAATCTATTTTCCATGACAAGCTCTCTATTTAGCAACTGAATCATGAATCAACACCTCTTTTCTATGATGAAAATGCAATGCAATCACAGTCAAAGCAAAACAAAACAGGTCAGTACGTTTAAGAAAGCTAAAGTGAGCAAGGAATAATAAACAAATCACCTATTTGGGTGACCACTAGGGTTTGGTGTAGTTCTTCCTAGGGTAGGCTATTAGGGCTCACTATATGCAGTTTGGTTCTAAAGTAAAGGTACTCGAACCGGCAGATTCCTCAATCCTCACCCATTATAGGCTCATATGGACCGAGTTCAGTTCAGGGGAATACATTTCCCTACGGCCCTGCGAAGATGAAAATCTCACGAAGACATAGGTACGGATGTATCCCGAAAACGATCCACTACCCCATACGGAGGTGAAAACCTCACGAAGGCGTAGTTTCTCACTCCCACTTAAAGGGGTATAATCGAGCGATTATGCTATGCAATATGCAGAGATTAAAGGACTTGAACCAATAAAACAAACATATCAAAATAATGCAGACTATAAAAATGAAATACAATGAAAGGATCGTAAATTTAACCTCAATTTTCAATTTTTGACAAAAAGACAAAATGTAATCAACACATTGCTTGACTCTCTTATTTATAGTCCCTAGTAGAGTCTCCAAGCTGTCGAAACCATTTTTTTGTAAAATGGTCGACTTGGATTTTGAAAACAAAAAAAATTGAGAGTCGCCACCGATCATTTTTATGAGGTGTGATCATGTCACCTCCTAATTTAATAATTTTAATAAAATTTTAAATTTACTAAAATGTAAATTTTGGTCTACAAAATCCTGAAAACGGGTTCCATAGTCGGTTACGCACGAGGAAGGATGTAACAGCCCGATTTTAGGCCTAGTCAAAATAGTGGTTTCGGGACCACAAATTCGATGAGGAAAAATTTACTTTTTATTATATTTTTATGGTCTATAATTTCACGGAATGATTTCGTAAAAATTTCGTTCAAAAATTTCGACGTTTGGGCACTCAATTTAGCTAAAAGGACTAAATTGTAAAAAATGCAAAAGTTAAGTTCTACATGTTAGAAGTGTCCAATTGTTATGAAATTTTAAATTGGAGGTCCTTAAATTGTAATTATACCATTTGTTAACTTGTTGGATAAAAATGGATAAGAGATAAGTGAAATAGGATTTTTTTAAGTTGGGGGCATTTTGGTTATTTAGTAATTAAAAGAATTAAAAGGCCAAAATAGCCAAAAATTTGTCCATCTTCTCCAGGATGAACGAAAATAGCAAGGGGGAATCCATGGTTAGGGTTTTCAAGCTTCCAATCTCCATAATAAGTGATTCCAAGCCCCATTTTTAATGTTCTGTAGGTTTTTGAAGTCTCGGTAGCTTAATTTAGCTTATTCTAGTAATAATTTAACCTAGGGTTTTTATTTGGAAAAATACCCATAGGTGAAATGTGTTTATTTTGATGTTTTATGGTAAAATATGAAGCTTGAAATTGTGTTAAACAATTTTTGCTAAGCGATTTTTAGTGAAAACAAGTGAAACGACAAAACTGGTAAAAATTATTATTGTTCATAAGTGCATGTTAGAGCAAGAATTTGTTGTTGCTATATAAGGTAAAATATTCAGCATGTTATAAAACATAAGAAAAAGGAATAAAGTTTAATTTCTGAGCCTAGAGGCAAAATTGTAATTTTGTGAAACTTTAGGGGCAAAAATGTAATTTTTCCAAAATGTGATTTTTGGACTGGATTGAAGAATGTGAATGTTATATAAGCTAAATATGTTATTATAAATTGAGAAAGACGAGAAATTGACATTGATTGGTAAAAAAGAAGTGAGAAAAAGTGAAAAATCCCGGTTGAACCTTCGGAATGAAAGAGATACGAGTGAAGTTGCTAGGTCACGTGTGTAGTACTATGTCCAGGCTACTACGTGTACCGGAATGATAAGTCGCATGTGTAGTACTATGTGCAGGCTACTATGCGTACCGGATAGCTTCGATCACGTGTGTAGTACTATGTGCAGGCTACTATGTGAACTGGGTATCACTTATTATAAGGTGGTTGCTATGTGTTGATTCCACCATGTATCTGTTATTATTCCAAAGTGTTCATCGGGAAATTGACTAAGTGTAATTGAGTGATGAATATATATGTAGAATTGAATTGAAGATTGACTTGAAATTGGAAATGAGAAATTGGATTGCTTTGAATATAGTGATAAATTGAATGAATTGTATATGAATTGAAATGAACTATTGGAATGAGATGTGAAAAAATTCAATGAAATTGAGATAGTGAAAAAGTGAAATTATGAAAGAATACATTGTACAACAAAATAGTTTAGACAGCAACAGTTGTGTGACTTTGAAAAGTCACCAAAAATGGTGAAAATTGAAGTAGAGAGTGAATAAGATATGAAATGAAATATTAATGAGTTTATTTTTACATAAAAGAAACAAAGCAAGCAAAAGAGTTATGTATTTTGAGATATTTGAATTTTAGTGAGGCAGGGTCGGATTGATTTTGGAATCCCCTGTTCTGACTTTGGAAAAAAATTAAAAATTTTTAAAAAATAATTATGAGTTATAATTTATATTTTTAGAATCCTTAATAATTCTATTTTCAAAGGAAACAAACGGAAATATCATCCGAATTTTGTACAATGAGACAATTCATTTTTAGTGAAGAGAGGTCTGAGATGTTTAGCAGTGAAACAGGGGTGACTTTAAAGAATAAACTGTACTAATTTTCCAAGTAAAAAATTCTGAAAATTTTATGGTAAGAAGATATATGAGTTTATTTTTGGAGAAAATTAACGGATCTTAATTTGAAGCTCTGCAGATTCGGATAAAAATGATTTAGTGACTCTGACTCAAATTGATAGCTTTGAATTTAAATATATGTGAATAGTGAAATTATGTATAATGCTATTTGAGCATGTTATATACATAAAGGATGTGGGATGAAGAGGAGGAGGAGGACAATAAAGTATATGAATGAATTGTGTATAATTGGTTATATGCCTGATTATAATCGATAATCGTTGAAATAGGACTGGTGTTTATATTGGTGCATTACTGGTCATGGTAAGCTCATGAGAGAAAATAAAGTTTCATAGCATATGTGTGTGGTATATTTGGCATGAAGTGATATCATAAGTGACTCATGAATTAACTCATGTTGGTAAGTTGATGCATAATTATAGTATTCAAATATATACATATTTGTAATATTTTGCTATGTGATTCGGAAAAGGGGTAATAAATAGCATAATAAAATTCGGCCATGGTGCTAGTTTATGTTAAAGGAGTGTTTTATAGCATATCTTAAGTAATGGAATGTTATAAATTTTGAGGTTAATTTGCTAGTCAAAAAAATGAAAAAAGAATTGATTGCATATTCATAATTTTGACATATGCTTGGTATATGAAACGTAATAATATATGCTTGAATAAACTTTAAGTATTCGAATGACATGGATTTGATGGTGATAAGAATCGAATATTGAATTCATGAAGCACAAGTGATGTATTATTGTTGTATGATAGCTTGGTTCGAGAAATTGATTAGGTAAATGGTAAGTGGAAGCATTTATGGATTTAGAAGAAAATTTGGAATGAACATGAAATTCAGCTTAATTAAATGATTTCATCAATTAAACATTGTGTATACCAGGATGTGTTAGTGAATTACATATTTGTAAATTAACATTCGAAGTTCGGTAAGTGATATATGAAATTAACATGAAAAGATTTATGATTGTTATTAATATTGATTCTGACATAAAGTGGATTCTTCAATATTGGATTGATTTAACGAATATATTGAGCATATGAATGGGTATGTATTGGGTCACGTATGCCCTAATTAGCGACTCGAAGATAATAATTTGAAAGTTTTTAATTTGGATGAAATTTTATAACTCGGTTTAATATGTCTATAAGTGTATTTATTCTGGTAATGGCTCCTACCCTATTCCAGCGTTGAATACGGGTATGAGGTGTTAAATGTGACATCACCAGATTCGGCCCTAATGTTTAGGCCGGGTTTGGGGTGTTACAAAGGATTAGCACCCTCGATATGCCCAAAATCGGTACCTAGTTGATTAATTAATGTCTTAATGTCAAAGGTTGAAAATCTGAATGGAAATTTAAAATACGATCCCTTCTTATTAATGTTATTAAAAACGCTTAAATGAATCGAAAAGGAAGTTAAAGACCTACTCGTATTGAGGTAACAAAATGTCACATGCCGTAAGTTAGGACACGACATTTGAAACCTTAGAGAAAGAAGCTTGCCTTTGATTTTCATTAAAATTTCGTATATTTTGAAACTTGAAAGGATATTTTGCTATTTAGGTTTAACGAGAAAATTGAAACCCTGAAAGTTAGGGTACAATTTCTCGAATTTCCAAAATGCGAGATATTGCCTTTTTTTTTTGAAAGTTTTCCTTTTTACGAATTTGGATAAAATTATGCGATATTTAAAAACATATGATAAAACAATATAATGCGATGATGTAATTACAAAGATGGATCCAAGACTAATAAATAGGTCACAATAAATAAACAAATAAAACAATAAAACGAAAGTGCATGATAAAAATAACACAGAAAAGTTTACAAATAAATGAACAATGAGGTAATACACACATATAGAAAGGGTAATAAAATAATAAAAGTGTTCGGCTAAAGGATTGTAAATAAATAACTATTAATAAATAATACTACACAAAATAAATAAATAAGGATAATAAAATGCAATAAAAAAATAGAGAGTCCAAATTTAAATTAATAAGGACTTGATTGACGTTTAAATAGGATTTTTTGTCTAAATTTAAATAAAATAGATATAAGGATAAGGGAAAGGACTGGATTGAAACCTTAATAACAATTTTGGGAAGAATTTGAAATAAAAATAGACTAATGGGCTAATTCGCAACACGCTGCAATTACCAAGGAGCAAAAGGGAAAGTGCCCCAGTCCCCTTTATGCGCAGCATTTTAACCGAGGGTCTGCACATGGTCTAAGGACCAAATTGAAGGAAAAATGAAATTTTGTGGCAAAATTAAAAATAAAGAAAATTGGATAGGATCTAATTGCAACCAGCCTCAAAAGCGGAAGGACTAAGGGCACAAATTGCCCATTCATCGCAGAAACAAGCAGATCCTATACACAGACGGGTCGAGTCACGAGTCAGAGGCCAAAACAACGTCGTTTTGGTCTCTGAACCCAACTCTTAAAACGACACCGTTTAGTGGTTGCTATTTTAATCAAATTTTTTTCAAAAATTTTCATTTTTCTTCTTCCTCAGAAAAAATTGAAATTCTCTCAAACCTTTACCCTTTTCTCCGGCCAAATGGGCCACCGTCTGTCCGTCGTGGCCACCGGCCAACGACGGCAGTGATCGCCGCCTACAGCGGCTGGAGTCCCAAAAAAGGGCCATTTCAATTAAAACAACCTCCCAAGCCCGTTCTGAAGCCGAAACCTCCAAAAATCAAGCGAAAATACCCGACCTAACCAGAGACCCCTTGAATTCTGGCCACCTTTCATCGGAGGTGGCTATCACAAGCATCCCGACAGAGGAGCGCAACCCTAAGGTATGCCTCTTTTAAAATCCCTTTCTATTTCTATGTTTTTTTTATTAAAATTGATTTGTAAAAAAGTAAAAAATAAATAAATAAAAAGGAAATAAGAAAATGAAGAGAAAATAGTAAAATACCGAAATCAACACCTTTTAAAACTTTTGTTCTACTTTTTCGATTTACTAGTGTGCGTAAAAAAATTACAACGAGAATACTTCGGCTTTTATAGCTAAGTTACAATCCTTTAATTTTTTTTTTGTCGTCTTGCTATTGGATTTTTTGCTATTGTGTGTGGTTATTCGTTTTGCAAGTGTCAGACGCGTGCTGCGGGCTTGGAGGTGGCTGGTGTGCGGCAACCAAGAGCAGGCCTAAGGGCGGCGGCTAGGGGCGGACCTAGGTGCGGCGCACCTAGTGTTTCTTTTGGTTGAATTTTTTTTAAGTTTTGTGGGCTAGGGTTTAGTTTGGGTTTAGGGTTTGGGCTTGATATGTAATGGGTTAATTTAAGTCTGAATTGGGCTCTAATGGACTGTAATTTTTATTTTAGGTTTTAGTTTTGGGCTCGGGCAAAAATGGGCTATTACAATCTTCATCCTCAATTACTTCCGAATGGAAAATCTCGGTTGTCGCCTTCTATTTTTACCATGTCGAATGAAGAAAAAGAAGTGTTCTGCACGGTGTTGAAGGATGTAATGGTCCCAGATGCGTATGCATCAAATATATCTCGATGTGCGAGTCTTAAAGATCAAAGACTATATTCCCTAAAATACATAATTATCACATCTTGATGCAAGATTTACTGCCAGTTGCTTTATTGTGTTGTATGTCAAAAAAGGTGACGTATTGTATAATTGAACTATCCAATATAATGAAAGCTATTTGTGGCAAAGTTTTGATTGTTGAAGAACTTGAGAAAGTAAAAGATCGGGCTGCCTTGACTTTATGAAATTTGGAGAAGATCTTTCCACTTTCCTTCTTCACTATTATGGTGTACTTGCTAATCCATCTCCCTCATGAAGCAAAACTTGGTGGAGTATTACAGACTTCTTACTGACATTATTTAGTATTACAGCAAAACAAGTTATGCTAGTGCTAGGGACAGTAATCATGTTGAGGGAATTGTGGAGTATTACAGACTTCTTACTGACATTATTGAATTGGATTATTACAGCAAACGTAAGGTTGTCTTATTTCGATGTGATTGGGCTGACGTTTATACTACTCGTGGTATTAAAAAAGATCAATTTAGTTTTACAATGGTGAACTTCTCTCGATTAATTCACACTAGACAACAATTGATAGACGAGCCGTATCTATTTTCTTCTCAAGTCAAACAAGTTTTTTACTCGAAAGATCCAACTGATAAGGGTTGGTACATTGTACTCTGTAACAACCCTAGAGACGTTGTTTGACATGGGTAATGGAAGTAGAGATGACATTCACAAAAGATCAAAAACTTTGCCTTTTCTAGAACAAAACTTAAATGAAACTATCCTAGTCCTAGTACACAATTTCAATGGGTTCACCAGGATGTGGATGAAGATATTTATGAATCATGATGTAGTAAGATTTTATGATTTTTTAACTATATGAAATATTATAATTTAAGCCTTGATCTTGTTAAATATTTCAACTATTTTATATGTACTATGATTGTTGTAATTAGTTACTAATATTTCAACTATTTTATGTGTATTACAGATAAAATGCCTAGAAGAAGATTGCAAGATCTAAGTCTTATTCAAAATCCTCCATATTCAAAAGAAACAAATAGTGAACAACAGACTTCTATTGGATCTTCGAATGTTCCGAATACAGTCGACAAACCTGCTAAAATTCAAAGTAATGTTAACTTTAATTTACATGCATGTTGAGTTTTATTATTGATTTTTGTTTCAAATTCTTATATTATAATATACCATTTTTTTAGCTGAAAGTGGTGGGAGGTGCAAAACTCGATAACGCACACTATTAAAAGATTTGTACGAGTTAAATTCTATCGAGCGTGTCAAAGTATCTAGAAACAGTCATGAACAACCTATTCGATCAGAAGCTCGACTTTTAGTAGGATATTTGTGCATTATAGCACGAAATGCCAATCTGTTGCCTATCAACTACGAGTCAGGGCATCATATGCCTAATAGTAACAAAAATCATGCTCTTGATAATATTAAGGTAATAACGTGAATGTAATTTATAATACTTTGGTTTAAGTTTCATTTATATTTACTTACTAAACTTGTGTTATTTGTAGGAGAGATTTGCTTTAGAGGTCTCGAATAATTATGTGAAGAAGGCATAGGAGAAAAATGGAGAGACCATAAAAGTGCTTTAGAAGGAATATTTTAAGAAAAATATAAACCTCGAAGAGAAATTACGAAATGTCCCGTTGGGAATGCTGAGGTACCAATGGAAAGATGCAGTTAGATTTTGGAATTTAAAGAAAGGAGAGGTATTACATACTTCTAAACTCTTATAGTTATTTCGGTTTATAGTATTTACTATATACGTAATAATAATTTCATAATGTAGGATAGTGAGCGAGTTGAAACTACAAGTAGGCAAAAACAAAAATTCATGCACACAGCTGGGTTGAAAAGTTTTGCTTGTGTAGCTGATGACGAGGTATTTTGAATTTATTAATTGTGTCAAATATTAATTACTTTGCACTAAATGATATTTTTCCTACTATATTGTAGGAACTACCGTCTGGTCAAAAAGTTGGACGCCTTCAGCTTTTTGATATTACACATAGAAAGAAAGATGGATCTCTTATGACTACTAAAGCTGTAGAAATTATGGTATATTTACTTAATAAAATTTGAATTATTTTAAATATTTATCATGTTTAATTATAATGGTTTAATTCATCGTTTGTAGTGCAAATAATGTTAAGTTATGTTGCATTTGTTTTGATTAAATATTTCGTTTCTAACTCTTTGATTGATTTATTAAGAGGAACTAAAGGATAAAAGGGCGGAGTATGAAGCAATCGCTTCAAGTGATAGTTCTGTTAATCTTGACGACATTGATATCCGAATTATTACTGAAGTTTTGGGTCCTGAAAGGTATGGTTGGGTTCGATTTCAAAGATTTTTTGTTAACCCAACCCAATATTTTGGATCCAGCTCACATTAATACATGCCTTTGGTGAATCAGGCTCAAGCTGAAGTTCAGAGGTTAAGAGACCAGATGGCTCAGATGCAAGCGAGCACAGTGGAGCAAATTGCTCAACTTAAAACGGAGGCAGCACCGAGAGAAGCAGAGGCTCAAAGAAAATATAAAGAACTCCAACTACAACTTAAAGCAAAGGCAGCAGCGAGGGAAGTAGAGGCAAGCAGAAAATATGACGAACTCTAATTAGAGCTTTAGAATATGATGAAGATGTTTCAGCAGTCGCAAAATCTGCCATATTAAACGTTTGTTTTCTTATTGTGAGAATATTTTAACAATATAACTTTGAATATAATATAATATAATTTTTTTATTTCATTTATTAATTTTGACCATATACATATTTCTTTTGTTGGATTTGAAGTATCATTTAGTTAGCAGTTTTTGGTTGGATTTGAAGTATAATTTATTTTTGCAGTTTTTTGTTGGATTTGATGTTACAGGAAATTATATTGACAATTTGGGTTCTATATGAATGAAAATGGGATGGTAAAAGTCTGCTAAAGTTAGTGGCGTTTTTCCACAAACCCTGTCAAAGAACATGACCTTTAGCGGCATTTTTCGAAAAAATGCACTAAAGGTCATGTTCTTTAGCGGCGTTTATGGGGAAAGCGCCGCGAAAGGTCATGTTCTATAGTGGCGTTTTTCTACATAAACACCACAAAATTTAGCGGCGTGTTTTGTGACACTTATCAAAACGTCGTAAATTGTTTTAGCGGCGCTTATAAGGACCACTATAGGCCTAAAAAAACGCCGTTAAAGACCTGTCTTCATGTAGTGAATATTAAATATCTTAATTAGCAGATATTGGATTAAAAAGAAAAGAGTGAGGAAGGAAATGTAAAAATAGGTTTCTGAAGCCTAAGTCAGTTGCGGGGCAATTTTGCGAATGTGTCATTTTCTGATTTAGATTTCCAAAATCGAAACAAAAAATTTCTAGATGAGGCCATGGATACGTTGGAGCTCGGGAAAAAATTGGTTCTTAGAATTATTGGAAATGAAGAAGATGCGGTTAAGGATTTGATGGATATTGAAGATAATAGATTAAGGTTGGACATATAGGTAGGATGTTATTGATAGTTCCATTTTCTTTTGGTTTTGTCTTTTCCTGTTTATGGGTCTTGCTCTTTGAGTTTGGAGTGTTGGGTTCTTATCTTTACGAGGTGCGTAGTCTCGGTATTGGCTTGGAGATTTTGCTGAAGGTGTTTGGCAGTTTCTGCATGGTCCAGGTGTGATGATTGTTGAGTGTGGCAGTTTCTGCATGGTCCAGGTGTGATGATTGTTGAGTGTTGCATCGTGAGAGTTTTTTTTTGTCTTTTGTTCAACTTCGAGACTTGATTGTATTGGTTTGTCATTTGACCACTTTTTGTGGTTGTCCATGTTAATGTTTCCTTTATGATACCTGCTTTGTTGTTGAGTGTGGTTCAGCAGTTAGCTTCGAGATTGGTCTCGTGTTGTAGTGGTGTTCTCTTTGTTTAGCTTGGTACGGTTTTGGTGCGGTCTTATCCAAGTTTTGGTGCCTCCTGTGGGTAATTTAACCCTTCGTCGTATCCCTGTTTTAGGGCTCTTTCATGAATTTTAATTTTCGGGCTTAGCAAAAAAAAAATTGCACTGAGGTTTACAAATTGAGCAAATAAAATTAGAGAGTCGTAGAGGACCCATATGAATTCTATGAGCATTAAAAACCCTTGCCACATGCTAATGTCACGGGCGTGCACCAAAGCAAGGTAAATCAAGAAATGAATTAACTTAGCATTTGATTCCTTAAAAAAACTCACCATTTGATATTAAGAGCATTGCGTTTATTATTAAAACTAATTTATATAAGGGTAGTCAAGAAATGAATTTTATATCAAAAGCAAGGTAAATCAAATAAAATTACACTCGTGAATATTGAATAGATTTTAAATTGATTTGTTAAAAATGGAAAGAAATTTTTCTAATAGAAGCAAGGTGAGACCAGTAAATTTTGTTTTGGATAATGTGTGTTACAATAATTACTTGTTCGCTCATTATACATATAATTATAAAAAATTATTATTTTACCTATTAAAAAGATAAATATATATAAATTGTATATAGAGAAACCCTTATGTTTTAGATTTAAATTTTTATGAAAATTTATATTTATATACTAACATGTCCTTAAAAAAATTTAAAATATTTGAAATAATTAGTAAAAATCAAATTAAGATAGAATAAGGTGCGTTAAAAATAGATATATTCAACGTCATAGAAATGGTAAATTATATATTCATAATAAATTAGAGTGCGTCGTGAAGCAAAATATACTAGTTGTGAATTTTGCAAGATGTCTCCTGGCTTGGCCTACATGCACATAGATAAAACAATTCTATATAGGCTTAATTCTGCATAAAAAAATTACAATTACAATATCGGTAAAACACCTCCCGGTTCTTTATATACACGAAATGAAAATCATGGAGGATCCAGCAAAAGGCCAAGGAGTTTTTATTGCTAGTACTGGAAGTTAATTCAGCACAAAAACTAAGTAAGAGCTTCATCAACAACGTTTTATCCAGTTTTGTCTAGTGAGTTTCTTGGAGCATAACTTGTTCAGAGTTTCTTTCAAGCTTGAAACGTTCTTGAACCGAAGAGATGTAAGTTGAAGCTTTGATATCAACAGCTTCATCACCAGCAAATCCGAAGAAGGTGTCGATTTGGCTTAAATTTTCTCGCTTCTTATCAGCTGCTGGTACGAAAAACGAAACCTGCTTCGGTTGCGAAATTTTGTAGTCGTGGAAGCTGAGCGAAGCTGTCGTAGAAGAAGCCTGGTTTGGTTTTACCTTAGTGGTGTACGGTATCGCCGATAAAGCTGGTTTGGCGGCTCTGTAGAACGGCGTCAGCTTTGACTTGATGAACCCTCGGTGCTTCCGGTTGGACTCCATTTTAATACTTGTATATTGCTATTTGATTTAATATCAACTATGCAAATGGTGCGCAGTATGGCAACCCATAGGGTGGCTATATATAATAGGTGGACATTGAGTGGGTTCACTTAAAGAGTGATTTTGGGGTTTTTATGGTTTTTGATTCTAATTTTGTTTTTATCTTTAGATTTTCTGAGTTTGGATTTTTTTTACTCAATTTTTTTAAAGTTTATATTTTTTTATTTTTGATATTTTCTTAACAAGTAATTTTTGGATTTTCATTGTCAATGACAAACATGCGAATTGAAATATTCTCAATCATTGAACTAAAATGAATGTTTTTAAGCTTTAAATTTATAATTTATCCTATCTAATTAAAATAAAATACTTATTACTAAATTTTATTTTACCTTGCAAATAAGTATATAAATTCAGTTTCCCGTATAAAAGAAAGGGATTCCCAATGCTTTTTTACTTCTATAATACAAAATTTAAAAAAAACCAAAATGGTATCCCACCACCATTATTTACGAAAATGGTATGATGAAGGTGGTGGAGAGACAGCACCCCCCTTGATTTCCACAGCCAATCATTTTTTTAAGGCTGGAGGGTAAAACAGGTTAAAATACAGGTACCAATGGGTGAAGGGTGTCTGATAGGCGACACCTAGGTGACGGCTTCCTGACAGGCGGCACCAACGGAGGCTTTGTCATAGGTGGCACCCTGTGGAGGGTTTGTTATAGGCGACACCAATTCTTATTTAACTAGTTTTTTTTGAACGGTTTAGAATATAAGAAGAAAATAGGGAAAAAAGTTATGTAGAAGAAGAGAAAAAGAAAAGAATTCGTAAGGTTAGTATTTATTAATTTTATTTTTTTTGTGACAATATATTTTTTTTGAAATTGCATATTTAGAAATTTAATTTATTTTTTTCAGATTTAGTGAAGATGGATAATCAATTTTTCGCATTAGTTTATTTCGATGGAGTACTTTTGACAACAATAGCTGGATGTATATTTAAATGTCACCAACAAATAGCAATGAAATTTAATATAAATGTATCACTTGAAACTATTCTACAAATTTCCAGTTTCGACAAATCCCATCAAATTCACTGAGATGGAACTTGTAGACAATGAAGACGTGAAGACAATGGTCACTCTTTTTTTGCCTAGATCAGAGTCACCAAACTGATCCAATTCAGTTGTTTGCTAAGTTAGCTGATATGGAGCCAGCTGAAGAATTCACTCCATTAAGTGAAGAACATGAAGTTCAAGATCTGTGTATAGTGGTTCCGAGAGCATTCGTTGATAGGCGATTGACTGTACATGAGATTGACATTAATCCTAATGCTCTACCTGTGGCTGAGATCCTTAACTCGAGTCCCCGTTTACAAATACATCCGGTGGTGATTGAGATCAATATGGGTGGTGATGATGGATATGATAATAATGATCCATTCGATCACGAAGTTGAAGATGATAGTGATCTCAATCTAGATGAGGTCTCGAATTATATTGATGATGAAGGTGCAAATGATGCTGGAAATGTTAACGCATCTTTAGTCGGAACCCAAGTCGATGCATTATGATACGTAATTATCCTGGGGCACACATGTCAATCATAGATCCCGATGCGGCGCATGGATTCAAGTTTCCAGAGTACTCCGACATACTACCTGCTCACCGGTTGGCCGCATATTCCTCGTGTAAGGAGTTATTTGTAGGCCAAAAATTTGCAACTAAGGAAGACTGCGCATTTTCCATTAAGCGCTATAGCATGAATGTGTCGGTTGACTACAAAGTTATTGTGTCTAAACTAACATTGTATATTGAAAAGTGTTGAAGGTCAGCAAAAGGCTCCAATGAGCAGGTGGGAGATCCACATGCACTTCAATACGTATGACGCAAGATCACCGCAAACTTGATTCCAAAACTATCTGCAACTGCATCATGCCAACAGTGAAGGACAGGCCAACCATTTTTGTTTTGGTACTGATTGTTGAAATGCAAGAATGATTTTAGTACCGAGTGTCATACCAGAAAGCATGAGTAGTTAAAAAATGTCTATGGAGCAATTATATGAAGATTAGGATGCGTTGTACAATGAGCTACAGGGTTGGATAACCACTATGTGGGAGTATGTGCCAAGGCTGCCATTGAGTTGCAAACATGACCTTACTACAACCCGGATGACCAACTACAATCGAAATACAATATAATCTTCCTGCTCTAATGCCCAATTCTTATCTTGTTTCCGCTTTTTGTTAATTAAGTGTATAGCCCCAAACTTTGTGGAACATCTAGAATATGTTGGACGCACCCGAATGTTGTAGTACTCGATCCCCATTATACCATTCGACTGTTGAGAAATTCAGTAGGGATGCATTAATGCACCATGAGGGAATAACAGCCGTAATTTCTGGGAAGGAATATGACATCCAGAGGAACTACAAAATTAATAACATTGTTATAGTATCACAAGTCAATTTAAACACATAAAGTAATTACATATAATGAATATTAGTATAAATCAGAAGCGTATATGACCTCTCGATACACAGAGAAAAACTCAATCTATGAAAAAAGTAAATGTATCATAAATAAAGCAAAATTTTTTGTGCTCTAATGGTTAAATTTTATCACCTATTCACTAGTGGGAAGACATATGTTTGGTGAGTAATTGATGCCAAGAATGGCTTCTTGTAAAGTGCATAGGACTGCAGCACTACCAAGCAGCCACCTATGTCCATGACACGACACTTTGTCATCCGACAAAGGTCATGATACAATGTAGCTAGTATTACTGAGCCCCAACTATACGAATGGCCAACATATAAATCAGAAAATAGGAGAAAGTACATCAAGTGGACCTTGTTGGTATTTGCATCTAGCATGAGTACACTCCCTATCATATACATTATATACAATCGAGCGACGCAAATCACCTTTCATTCAGTGGTAGTGCTCGGTAAATACTCAAAATTTTCCTTCAACCATTAAATCTAATCTTATAAACTTTTTGCCACCAACACCAGGCAAGCATCCTAGTAAGTCATAGCAAAGTGTCACAGGTTTGGACACTATACTGACACCCGTGATCGTACTATCGTCGATTAGGAGCCCGAGTTGCAGTGCAACATCTTCTAAAGTGATGGTGCACTCCCCACACGACAAATGAAATGTGTGGGTCTCCGGACGCCAACGCTCGGCCAAAGTCGATATCAAGTCATACTTCAAGTCAAACTTGCAGATCATTGTAGCTGGTCTGAATCTGGATGCCTCCAAGTATGGCATAACACGCAGATCCAGTAAATAGCCCACACCATAGGCACAGTGCTTCAGTACACGGTGCAGACTCTGACCATATTAAATTAATGCAATAGTTAATATATCCAAATTAAAAAAAATGACGTGAAACTTTATAAGGGGACTCGTGAATAACAAATAATAATTTTAGTACCACCACATTAATCGTATCTGATGTGTGGTCCGTTTTTGTAATCAAAGATGTCATTTCGATATCTGCAGTTTCAAATAAAAAATTTAATCATCGCCTAAACAAATAACGAAAATGAATTTTGTATCATTTTTTATGTTTTTAAGAATTTACAATATTTTTACCCATATAAACAAATTAATAACAACGTAATTTGGGATACACTAATGTAAGTCAATAATTTATTTTTTAGAAACCATCTCATTTTTTTTTCATTTTTTATCAAATAATTTTTTTCTAATGTAACAGATATTCAACGTATATTAACTATAAAAATTTGTAAAGCAAATTCAGTTCAATTAATTAGTATTCAATCAATTTAACATAAGATGTATAAATTAGTTTTCTTATAAAAAAATTAAAATTATTCCGATATTTTTTCCTCTACTTGAAGACAATTAATTTATGGCAAATTTGACCCTTGTACCACAATAATCCATTAAAATATAATTAAATACCAAAATGGGTCATCGTACAAATTTGTATCAAACAACCAATTTTCGATATTTATTATGGAAGCAAAAGACTCATTTCAATAATTAATTTGTGGGGTACCCCATTTTGGTATTTAATTGTTATTTTTATTTATTGTGGTAAACTCAAATAAATAATAAAAATTACAAATCAAACTAATAAAGAGCACAACATCAGAAATCCAAACAAATATTTACAAATGTACCTTCAAACCAAATTAAATTATTACTTTCGAAACTACAAATACAAAATCAAACAAATAATAAATACTAAACAGAATTAGTTACAAAAATATTTAAGAAATAACTATAAAAAAATTATCTTTCAATAAAAATTTAGGTGCAGCCTTCTCTCCTCTTTAAATAAACAAAATTAAATAATTAATAAATCACAATAAACACTAAACAAAACAAACAATTAATAATTACAAAAAAATACTTTTCAAAATCAAATAATTTGGCTATTCCCTTTCAAAACCCTAAAATACCGATATTTTACCAAAACTTTAACTTTCCTTTTTTAACAATCAAAACCCTCTTCTTTCTCTTCTCTTTTTAACAACCAAAACCCTAAAAAATCAAAATTGTAACACCCCTAACCCCTCTCCGTCGTCAGATTACGGTCATGGGCATTACTAACTAATCATGACATTTAATTACATCATGAGTAAAACTGCAAGCTAACTATTTACATCACATCATACTGGGAGCAATACATGCAAATTTAATATTTCCATAATACTGTCTTATACAATCAAATAATGAATCATGTTAGGTAATGCTAAATTCGGTCTTCCATTGTTTACACTCTTATCACTATTTATCCTTTCTTAAAAGTTAAAGTTGGATACATAACAAGACTATTCCAATTATTAGCATCAGAGTATTGGTCTATACTCTGCCTATCTACTTTTGATGATATTAGTAGAATGACTTACTTCACCTAATTTAGGTTTGCTATTTCATTCCAAATCAGAGTAAAAATACTCTTACATTCATTAATAAAGGTTTACGGGTCCCTCAAAATAGTCCAAAAATAAACAGGGGCTAATTTGAAACAATTCTGAAAGTTTTAGGGCAATCTCAAAAATACTTAGAAATAGGGGTCACATGGCCGTGTGGAACGCCCCAGACCATGTGACATTCGAAGTTGGGACACACGGACGTGTCCCAGCCCATGTCTCTGCTCGTGTCACTCGTTGACTTGAGATACATGGCGATGTCCCACCCCGTGTCTCGACCTATGTAACTCACTGAATTGGGTCACACGGTCATGTCACAGGCCGTGTGTCAGCCTGAATGTGTCACATGGCCATGTGACGGACCGTGTCCCAGGCCGTGTGTACCTAAATGTACCTTAAAACTCAAAAATACCAAATTGTGTTTACTTTGACATTAAACAACCAATTCACCAATCATTTAACATACTCGAAACAGTCATTTAACATACTCGAAACACGATTAAACATGCTCAAAACAAGCCAAAACAACCATCCTAAGTGCCTAACCAATGTACCCACATTGGAACCACATTTTATATCTTCAAACAATTTGACAAAGCATCAACCATTCATAACATTCATTCATTCCAAATTTTTCGAAATTGAACTAACATTTAGCTGCTTAGGCTACCAAGCTTTAAGCTAAACACATACCAAAACATTAAGCTAAGGTATCATACCAAACATAGCCTCAACCACAACCACATATATACAAATAACCATTATTTCACTAGAAAGTCAAAATATCATCACATTATAAACAACATCAACCAAATGACCTTTTAGGTACATGCCATTACAAAATAGAACACCGCCACACTTGAGTCCCAAATTTGTTGTTGGACGCTAAGTCGATGATAAGCTGAAAAGTGCCTAACTTGCTCACAAAAAACAAAACAACACGTTTAGTATAACTGAACTGTATTTCTATAATCTGAACAATTTAACTTGATATGAGTAATCAAAATGTAAGAATGCAATAAGAAATGTTATGTACGATGTTTCAAATCAATAATACAAATTTACTCATTCATTATTTACATCCACTAAATTCCATATGTTCAAGCACATATCAATGGTAATTTATATATAACATTTGGTAATTCAACTCATGCAATGGCATGATTCATCTTTTTGTTCAATACATGAATTCATATCCCATTTCATCATTTCATTTTTAATTTCCCATCTCATATTCATTTCTCATCCTTGTCAAATCAATATCAACACATAAATTTTATCAGTTAATTTTTCCTATTAACATGACTCAGACTCGAACGGATACACTGATCTAACCAACACATCAGTTTGGCACCCAGTGACTCAACATATAAATTCGAAGTAATAATTGCGCCTAGCGCTATATAAGTTGACTCCCAGTGTCTCATCAGTTAAACTGAAGAAAATTGGCGCCCAATGCCTCATCGACTCGAGGTCGAAGAAATCCCTAAACACTTCCTATCGTATGACATGACATCTATATCCGACTTAGCCCGAAACAATTAATAGTGTTCCATTTCACTTTCCAATACATCCAATGTCCAAATCTCATATATGTACATTATCACATATATATGCATATATTCAATTCAATATTCATATAAGCAACACATTTCATGATATACAAACTTTGTCCACTCAAATCAACTATGGATTCAATTTAGCCCAAGTATAAGAGTTCACACCTCAATACTTACCATACACAACAATTCAATATGCAACAATTTATAAGTTAGTTTGGATTATAGAAACACAAACAATATATTTCGAGCTACTCGAAGTCGACCTTGTCTTTCCCTTTCTTACTCAATGATTTCGCGATGACGTTCGCTACAAAATAAAATAATTACAATAGATTAATAATACACAACTCAATTTTCATTAAATTTCAAATGTTACACCACATTTTTCTTAATTCTCAATGTAGTCCCTAAACCAAAACTAATTTTAATATCCATATTTAACCTTAAATTTTTATACTAATTCCACTCTAAGCTAAACTTAGCTCCCTATTTTCAATTCTACCCCATAATTTTTTTTTTCATAATTTAATCCCTATTACTCAAAATTAACAATTAATTCCAAAATTTAGTCCTTTTCCACATCTATCTTAAAAATATATCAATTTAGTCCTTAAAACTCTAACTAATTAACAATGGTAACATCCTCAATCTTGAACAATATTAAAAATTAGAACATGGGTTGGGTAGCTCTAACTAATTAACAATGGTAACATCCTTATAACTCATTTTCATGAAATTTACCTATCAAAAATTTAATTCTCTACTAGCCTAACTTCGTAAATATTTAATAAAAATATTTACGAGTTCATTTTACAGGAATGCAATCCCGAGCTTCACTTTTCGACACCCTTGACTATCGGGTTGTTACAAAAACACCCTCTCTTTTTTTACATGACTGTTTCCTCTCCGTTTCTTTTTTTTTTCCTTTTTATTTCCCTTCTCTATTCTCTGTTGTTACCATCTTTTTTTATCCACTTCTTTCTCTTCTATCTTCTCTACCACCCCAAGGTTATCTCCTTTTTTTTACCTTCTCCATTCTCTTCTCTATTCTCTGCTCTTTTTTTTACAATCAAAATACCTTTTTTTTTACACGAATGAGGCTAAGGGGACTATGGTTATAAGGTCCCCTTAATACTCGTGATCGATTCAGCCCCAACCCCTCATGATTCAGCCATCAGGTAGTCAGAAAGTCATTAAATCACAATGGTGCCACCTGCTAGGAAGACACCATTCAATCAATGACACCTGTCAGGAAGGCACCACCAAAATACTCGTATTTTACACCCCTAACTTGTATTGAACACTATACTAGTGCAACCTATCCACTACCCTCCAGCCTTAAAATATATTATATTTTGACGATTAAATGATTAACTATCAAAGTCAAGGGTGGTGCTGCCTCTCGACCACGCTCCACCACCCACACCATACCTTTTTTGTAAATAATGGTGGTAGGATACCAATTTGGTTTATTATTTTAGTATTATTGAAGTAAAAAAGTTAGTTTGTAATATGAAGAGTTATGCATATTAAAAAATTGCACAGAGTTATATTTTATTAATTATTTGTTAGAATAAAAATTTTAAACTTAGTAATATTACAAAAATAAAATGTTCATTATTATTAGATTTTCAATATTTTAGTTTAATAAAAATTAATATAAAAATATATAATTCTTATATCCCACCTTGGCAACTACACGTTGCAAGACATAAGGTAACTTGAAGACGACTATCCTCGAGAAACGATCTACATACAATCCTTCATTAGGAACTCTCCATAGCGATCATTCACTTAGGACAGTTAGGAACCATCCATAGCGACCTTCACTTAGGACAACCTACATATGACCCCACGTGCACACTATCCAAGTTAGCCTGAAGACAGTTCACTACACACTTTTATGATGACCACTAAGGCATACCAACTTCATATAGTCCTAAGGACGAGAGTGTCAAAATAGGACTATGCAATACACAATATGGGAGCAACTAATCTATAATGGATGTGCCACTTGGTCAACACAAAAAACCTTGTAGGACATTACATTGTTGGATACGTAGCATTACACACAAGAGGCGACCCCTTATATAAGTCCTAGTGCATAAAAAACATAGGATCGACTCTTTTTTCGTAATAACCTAGAAAAAATTTTTAGCACTCTCCTTCCCTTTTCTCCTTCCATAACCCCTTCACTCTGACTCTCCTCTTGTCACAAGTGAATCAATACTCCTCTCCACCATCCTCGCCTCCTTGTTGGTTATTTCTATCAATAATTGGTACGATGAACATGGATTTAACCACCATGGCTCACTATTCTACTATCATCCTAAATAATGAAACTAACCAAAACCCAAACATAAACTCAACAACCACCTCAAGTTACTCAGCAAGCACTTCATAGCCCAAACCAACAACAGAAAACTCGGAACCATTCTTAACCTCCACCAAAAACCTCTTCTATTGTCTCACATGACACCCATACTCATACACTTTATTACCAACACCTACTACCACTATAGTGGTATGCTCAACCTCCCCAAGGCAACACAAGTGCTCCACCAAATGGCCAGACCTTTCAAAATCCTAACATAAGTTCACAGCAGTTTCTAGAGATGCAAGAGAAATTGTGTCTATTAGAAGCCTAAATTTAAAAATAGTAGCAACTTTACTAGGAAAAACAATGGCAATGCCTATTAGACCGAAAGAATGCTAAAATAAGTAGGCAGAGGCTAGGTTAGAGTGGACCACCTAGTCTAAGAAGAAAAAACAATACGATCTATCCTTCGAAGGTAAAGAAACTATGTGAGATAAACGACCCTCTGAACCAACCCTTGACTCCCTCTACCCAGCAATCTTTTATAATAGATATCATCATAACCATGACTGTAACACCCTTAACCCTCTCCGTTGCCGAATTAGGGTTACAAAAATTACTAACCAATTACAACATTTAATTACATTATAAGTAAAACTGAAAGCTAACTATTTACATCACATCAAATTTAATATTTCCATAATAGTGTCTTACACAATCGACTAATGAATCATGCTATGCAATGTTAAACTTGGTCTTCCACTGTCTACACTCTTATCTCAAATTATCCCCTCTTGAAAACTAAACGTTGGATACATAAAAAAGATTATTCCAATTATTATCATCAGAGTATTGGTCAATACTCTGCCTATCTACTTTTAATGATATTAGTAGAATGACTTACCTCACCTAATTTAGTTTTGCTATTTCATTCCAAACCAAAGTAAAAATACTCTTACAGTCACTAATACAAGTTTACGTGTCCCTAAAAATAGTCTAAAAACAAATAGAGGATAATTTGAAATAATTCTAAAAGTTTTAGGGTAATCTCAAAAATTCCTAGAAACAGGGGTCACAAGGCGATGTGACTTTCGAAATTGGGACACATGACCGTGTCCCAACCCATGTCTCCGTCCATGTAACTTACTGACTTGGGTCATATGGTCGTGTGTCAACCTGTGTGGGAACTAAATTTATACTATTTTACAACACGTTCAGGGCACATACTCGTGTATGTTGCTAGTGTGTGTCACACAGTCGTGCGACAGACCATGTCCCAGGCTGTGTGTACCTAATTGTACCTTAAAATTCAAGTTTACCATATTGTGTTTACTTGGACATTAAACAACCAATTCACCAATCATTTAACCTATTTAAAACATGATTAAACATGCTCAAAACAAGCCAAAAAAACCATCATAAGTGCCTGACCAGTGTACCCTCACTGGTATTACATTTTATATCTTCAAAAAATTTGATAAAGCATCAACCATTCATACCAAATTTTCCAAAATTTAACTAACATTTAGCTACTTAGGCTACCAAGCTTTAAGCTAAACCTATACCAAAACATTAAGCCAAGATATCATATCAAATATAGCCTCAATTAAAACCATATATACAAATAACCATTATTTTACTAGAAAACCAAAATATCATCACATTATAAACAACATCAACCAAAGGACCTCCTAGGTAAATGCCATTACAAAATAGAACATCACCACACTTGAGCCCAGGATTCGTTGTTGGATACTGAGTCGAGGATAAGCTGAAAAGCACCTAACCTATGCACGAAAAAAAAAACCACATGCTGAGTATATCTTAGTAGTATTTCTATAATCCGAACAATTTAAACTCGATATGAATAGTTAAGATATAAAAATACAACAAGTAATGTTATGAAACATATGTATCAAATCAATAATGTCAACTTACTCATTCTTCATTCACATTCAATAGAGTTCACAAATTTTAACACATGACAGTACCATTTCATATGGCATTTGGGAAACTAACTCTTTCAATGGCATGTTTCATCTTTTTGTTCAGTACATGAATTCATTTCAATATTCATATCTCATTTCATCATTTCATATTCAATTTCCCATCCTTGTCATCACAATGTCAACACATAAATTTTATCATTTAATTTCCCCTATTAACATGACTCGGACTCTGATGGATACACGGATACATGAATCCAACCAACACACCAGTTTGGCACCCACTACCTCATCGGATAAATCTGAAATAATAACAACGCCCAGCGCTATATAAGTTGACACCCAGTGTCTTATCGGTTAAACCGAAGCAAATTGGCACCCAGTACATCATCGCCTCAAGGTCGACGGAATCCCTGAACATTTCCTATCCTATGGCATGCCATCTATATCCGACTTAGCTCGAAATAATTAATAGGATTTCATTTCACTTTCAATACATCCAATGTTCCAATTTTACATATGTGCATCATCACACATATAAGTATATATTAAATTTAATAACAACTATAATTTCTCAATACACATATTCATAAGAATACCACATTTCTCGATAGACATAATTTGTTCATTGTAATCGTCGATTGATTCAATTTGGCCAAAAGTAGAAGAGTTCTCACCTCAATTACTTACCATATGCAACAATTCAAAATGCAATAATTTATAACTTAGTTCGGGTTATAGAAACACAAACCGTATATTCCAAGCTACTCGATGTCGACCTTTTCTTTCCCCTTCTTACTCGAGGATTCCAGAATGGCGTTTGCTACAAAATAAAATAGTTAAAATAAATTAATAATACAATACTCAATTTTTATTAAATTTCAAATTTTATACCATATTTTGCTTAATCCTCAATTTAGTCCCTAAATCGAGACTAATTTTATTCTCTATATTTAGCATCAAATTTTTATACTAATTTCACTCTAAGCTAAATTTAGTTCCCTATTTTCAATTCTACCCTTTAATTTTTAATTTTTCACAATTTAGTCTCTATTACTCAAAATTAACAATTAACTCCACAATTTAGTCCTTTTCCACTCCTAACTGAAAAATCAATCAATTTAATCCAAAAAAATCTAACTAATCAACAATGGTAACATCATCAACCTTGAACAATTCTAAAAATTGTAAGATGGGCCGGCTAGTTCTAAATACTGAGATTCCAAAAACGTAAAAATTACACTAACCACTTTTGGTTTTGAACTCCAAACCCCTTAGGCCATGCATCTCCCCATGCTATTTCTTTTTTTCTTTTTTTCTTTTAATGTTTGCAAGTAAAAATTAAAAGAAAGAAATGGTTTTGATTCTTTATTACCATTATCTAATAATATTATAAAATATTATAAAATATTTATTAACTATAAATTTATAACATTTAATACATTACAAGCCTCCACCACCGCCCATCACATTTATTAGTGGGGTAACTACTATTTTATTCCCTTTAATTTATTTCAATCTATAATTCAACTTTTAATCCTTATGCGATTTAGTGTCCGTACGTTAGCAACTCCTAATTTCATGAAAATTACTTAACCAAAATCTAGTTCACTACTAAATTAACCTTGTAAATATTTAACAAAAATATTTATGGGTTCATTTTACGGGAATGGAGTCCCAAATCTCGGTTTCCATCACCCCTGACTATTGGGTCATTACAATGACGCTTCCATGGAGGAACAAGTGCAAGCACTAAGAAGGGAACTACAAGAGATCCAAAGTGCTAAACTTGAAGAAATCTCATGGAGTTTTGCTAACGAGCCCCTCTATGCAGCAATCTTGGCCTATAATTTCCCTCCGACATTCAAAATTCCCAAGGCGTCATAGCAAGGGCAAGGAGATCATGAAGATCACTTGGCTCATTACAACAATCATATGAACATCCTAGGAGCCTTGGATGAAATCAATTGTAAAGGTTTTTCCATAACCCTCACCTACACATCCCAAGCTCGGTACTTGTCATTACTAAGGGGTTTCATCCACACATTCCATCAGCTAGCTAGTTTGTTCATGAGAATATTTTTTGCTAACAAAATATT
This sequence comes from Gossypium hirsutum, assembly GCF_007990345.1. Classification (NCBI taxonomy): domain Eukaryota; kingdom Viridiplantae; phylum Streptophyta; class Magnoliopsida; order Malvales; family Malvaceae; genus Gossypium; species Gossypium hirsutum. Next base: position 13,304,421 of record NC_053445.1, on the reverse strand, counting down.
GTAGCGGTCCCTAACCTACCCAATGTCCATCTGGTAGCGTGAATGTGAATCGTGATTTTATTTGTCGCTGTAATACTGCCACCATGATCATCAAGGGGGTTTTAAATGATCTAGCCTTCCAAGCATTCATAATGGGAACTATTCACTAAATCCTTAAGTACAATCTCGTCAATAATCCCTTGGACAAACTCTTTGTCCTATACGAAATAGCTCATAGATTTGCAAAAAGTAATTTGATTCAGACGAGAAATGCCCGACCATTTGTGAGTAAGAATCAAGACTTTCGTGCCCCTCGTAACTCATCCCCTCAACACAATTATAGTGGCCAGCACTAGCCATCACCAAGTAGGCGATCATAGGAATAAGCACCACCATAGCCTATACTAGGGGGCTGTTGGAAAAATAGGTTTGGAAAACGTAGTGGAAAGTAAGTTTATGGAAAACAAGAGTTTTAATTTTTTTCCCAAATACAAGAACTTGATTGTGATGTCTAATGTAATAAACACTTAATCAAAATTGTACATTTTCTATTCTTCTAGGATGAATGCTTTGACTGAGTAGTCTTCTCCGCTATCCTGAAGCTCACATCTGTCGAGTGTGGGTTCGCTTCGAATCAGAATATTTTCCACAAAATTACCAATGGGGTAATTTCACAATTTCTTTAAACTTTACGGTCAAGTTATAAATAAGAAAAAATCTCTAGAAATCTTCTAAAATAATTTCTTCAGAGAATTTTCTCTCTACAACTTTCTCTTGAATTCAAGTATGTGAAAAATAATAAGCCGCGACTCTTTTTATATAAGGAGAGTTTAGAGAGATCAACTATGATTAAACTTAATCACTTTAATATTATATTAATATAATACTTAACAAGATAAATATTAGATTAAATTTAATAATAAATCTATTAAATTAATAGAATACTTATCTACAAGATAAATATTAAATTAAATTTAATATTACAATAACCACTTTAATATTAAATTAATAAAATACTATTGAGATAAATATTAAATTAAATTTAATATTAAAACAATTAAAATAATATTATTTTTGGAATAGTTAATCTGAAATCAAATTATTTGATAAAGTCCTAGTAAGAGTGTGATTCTTCCACTGCTCAACTAGCACAAGACCACTCGCCGACTGCCGAAATGTCGTTGTTGTCGCCGCTGGAACCGTCATGTATGGTGGTGCCATCGCATCTGTGACACCCACATGGCACCTCGAGTCGGTTCAACTATTGTCGGTTCAACTATTGCTGGCACCAGTTCAACTGTCAGCTCAGTTCAACCAATTTTTGGGTCTCGAATAGATTTTGGGTTCTCGGGCCCAATTTTCGATCTCAAGTCTAATTTTCAAATTTAATTACCCATTCGGCCACTTGTCTGACTTGAAAATTAATTTTCAAAAATATCATATTAATTTAAATTAATTTGATTAATTTAATTTTACTTAATCAAAATTAATTTCCAAAAATATCATATTAATTTAAATTAATTTGATTAATTTAATTTTACTTAATCAAAATTAATTTCCCAAAAATCACATAGATTTTCCAAATTAATTTTTTAAGAAAATTCTTAATCAAATTCTCTAGTTGAACAAATCTCATGATCGCCTAATTTAATTCCACATCGAATAAATCAACGCAATTAAATTATTTCCAAATTCGTAAAATTTTCTTTTTAATCAAATGCAATTTGATTAAACTTTTTTTTTTAAAGAAAAACGACCCGAGGTCAACCTCACTTTATTACATCATGAATAATAATGTTATGGATATCCAACGGATAATCCATATTGAAATACAAATCACTTCTATTTTTAATGGCTGAGTTACAAAGTGAATCTGCTACATTATTACTATCACGTTTAATCCAATTAATTTGGACTGAATCAAACTTGTTCAACGCTTTGCAATCCTGCTTTATGCGCTGGCCCAGAATAGTGACGTCCTGCATCCTCTTTTTGACCTTGTTGACCAGCATGGCGCTATCAGACTCCAATATTTGCTGGGCCACTTTTAACCGTCCAACCAACTTTAAGCCTTCGTTTAAAGCTTCCAACTCCGCCCAAATCACGTCCAAAGACTTTACCACAAATTTATAACAGCCCCCGAGGACAAAGCCATCATGGTCTCTCGCGACAGCACCGAATCCACTGCACCCAGTCGAAACAGCAGCATCCATATTTCCTTTGACGTATCAAATTGGGGGTTTTATCCAACCCTTTTTCACCAGAGTAGGGGGAATAACCGAAGTTTCAGTCAGATTAAAGATTCTGAAATCTCTGCTCAGCGTTTGCGCCCTTTCCCACACCATCAATGCCGCATCCATCTTGCCCTGGAACACCATTTTGTTTCTATTAAAATTTGTGATAATATTTACAATTTCCTCCACATCCCTTTTTTTTTATTACGAATAAAAAGGAGTGTGTCATCGGTAAAAGAAAGGTGATTTATACGTGACCCATTTCTGCTAGCCCGAATTCCCTTAAGAATATTATTGTTTTAAGCACAAACTAACAATTTTGAAAATTCTTCCACGTAGAATAAAAATAGGTAAGGAGAGAGTTACACCAAAATAGACTTTTAGCGGCGTTTTTAGTGGCATTTGGATAAAAAAACGCTGCTAAAAATTAATCATTAGCGGCGCTATCTAAAAAATGCCGCTAAAGATCGAGTACTAGCGGCGCTTTTCCGAAAATGCCGCTAAAAATGAGCATTAGCAGCGTTTTCCAAAAAGCGTCGCAAAAAATCTAACGTCATGGGTCTTTAGCGGCGTTTTTGAAGAAGCGCCGCTAATGCTCTGGTCTTTAGCGGCGTTTTTGAAGAAGCGCCGCTAATGCTCAGGGCTTTAGCGGCTTTGAACAAGTTCCGCTAAAAACATTTTATCTTAATTTGTTTATTTATATTAAATGAAATTTAATTTATTTCTAATTGAATATTTAAAATCTTCAGAAAAAAATAATGACACGTAGAAATAATTTGAAATAAAACACATGGAAAAATTAAAATACTATTATTTAAAGTAATTTTAAAGTTTTTGGGGTACATGATTACTAATTGTTTTCTAGTTTATATATTAAAAAATTTCTTATATAATTGTAAAAGAAATAGTATTAATTTTAAAATATTGAATTAATTATCACTATAGTTTAGGGTTTTTAGTTTAGGAAGTATGGGTTTAGTGATTATGGTTTAAGGGTTGGGATTTAAGGTTTAGGGGTTAAAGGGTTAGGGGTTAGACGTGTTAGGGGTTAAAAGTTAGGGATTCGGGGGTCGGGTTAGGGTTTTAGGTTTAGATTAATTATTTTTTTAATTTATATTTTAAATATGTTCTTATATAATTGTAAAAGAGATAATAATAAATTTATTTAGGGTTTTTAGTTTAGGGTATATGATTAATTTAAGATTTAAGGCCGTTTTAAGAGTTCATATTTTAAGGTTAGGGAGTATGGATTTAGGGATTATAGATTAGCGATTATGGTTTAAGGGTTGGGATTTAAGGTTTAGGGGTTAGATGTTAGGGTTTAAGAGTTAGGGATTTAAGGTTTAAGGATTCAGGGGTCGGGTTAAGGTTTTGAGTTTAGATTAATTATTTTTTAATTTATATTTTAAATATGTTCTTATATAATTGTAAAAAGAGATAATAATAAATCAAATATATTGAAATTATGAGTATATAGTTTAAATTATTTAAGAGATATATAATAGATAGACTTTATACGTATTGAATGGTTAATTTAGGGTTTAAGGTTAAGGTTTACTTGAGATTTGTTAAATGATAAAATTTTATACAATTAATTAATGCTTTTATATTTAAAAAAATTAATCTAAACCATTTGATATATTTAAATATTAGTTTAAATAGAATTAATAAATAAGTTAAAAAAGTAATAGATTGATATGAATATTTAGGTATAATTATTTATTTTGGAGAGGACCAAATTATAAGAAAAAAATACAAAAATAAAAATGATATGGATATATAGGTAATTATTTAATTTGGATAATTCTAACTTAATAATTAATTACAATCATTTTATTATTTGTTTTCTTATTAAAATATACAATATTTATTTTGAGAGTACTTGGTTTTTTATTTTAATAAAAAATTAATTTATAAAAAACAAAATAAAAAATTTTTAGCATAGCAAAACGACGTCATTTTGTTCAAAATGAAATAATTTTGAAAAACGCCGCAAAAGATAAGCAATAGCGGCGTTTTTTATAAAAACGCCGCAAAAATAAATCAATTTATAAAAAATAAAATAAAAAATTTTCAGCATAGTAAAACGGAAATGAAATAATTTTTTGCGGCGTTTATTAGAAAACGCCGCAAAAGGTAATCAATAGCGGCGTTTCGACCAAAAATGCCGCAAATATGTGTTAAAATTTTTCAAAACGCTACTGTTTTATTACATGGATTTAATTTTTTAGTGGCATTTATGCTAAAACCCCCCCACAAAATCCATAATGAATTATACTGACTTGTTTGACCCTATATAACCCCAGCTTGATATTTCAACAAAAATAATTAATATTAAACCAACAAAAGAAATCCCTAGAAGCCTAAAGAAAAGGGGGGAAAGATGAGGCTGATGCCGATGGAATTCGTGACGGACCCAGACGTCCAAGGTTCAGCCATGGAAGTCGACGATGTTGACACACCGGAGATCTTCGACGAAGGCGTCGTCGCTTCCGACAATTTTGATGACTCCAATATCGACTAAAAAAATAAAGAAGAATCGGTACTCATCTATCCTTTTTTTTTTCCCCTTCTTACTTTCGCTTTTTAGGGTCTGAAATTTCTTAAAACTTTGTTCAATTTAGTTGAATCTGAACTGCACTATGGATGCTTATCTGTATGCAAATCCTGTGAATCGTCACAGGTCCTCGGGTTCAACTACATAATACAAATTCCACCTTTAAACTTCATTTTTCCTTCAAAATAAAGCTTCGATTTGATTTCTTTTAGTGAGACAAATGGCTGAAAATCTTATGCATGCTTTACAATATAGCAGCTATGGCGGAGGCGCTGCTGCTTTGAAGGTAAAAATCTACTGTTTTTCTTTTCTTTTTCTTTTTTTGTACTGTTTATCTTCATAATCTGCTGCTGAAAATCTTATGCATGATTTATTTTTCTTTTCTTTTTCTTTTTTTGTACCGTTTTTCTTCATATAATTTTGTACTGTTTTGCTAAGACGGAGAGGTTGATACTTTACAGTAAAGTGTTTAAATTTTTTATATAGACCTGCTTGGCATAAACTTGAAAAAATAATGGCCAGGGACTTGATTTTATAACGCTGTGAATTTTTGTGCTTTTTACAGCATGTTGAAGTTCCGATCCCAACACCAAATAAAGGTGAAATTTTGCTTAAACTGGATTGTAGACTGGTTTGTAGACTGGTTTGTAGACTCTTTTATAATTTAACCAACAAAATAATAGACTGGTTTGTAGATCTCTTAATTCAAAATGGATAGCCTTTCAATTGCTTCTGTTTTGTTTCTACTTGTTGTTTTAAGCTGGAAAGGTTGGTTTTCTTTTTAAAGGAAAGTTGATTCTCCCTTAATTCTTAGATTTCCGGAACTGATTTTCAGGTTTGACAAGGAACTGAACAAGTAAGTTGCTATTAAAGTTATTGATTTAGAAGAATCGTAAGTGGATAACTTTGTTATATTTTCCTTGATTTATTCCTCATTAAAGTGTCATGTAGCAGGTGCTTGCTATGAGCAGCAAAGTATGAATGAATGTGATTATCAACTTTACAAATATACATAGTAAAGTTTAAAGTATGAATCGAATTGCTATGAGCAGCAAATTTAGGGATAAAACGTCACACCAAATTGCTATGAGCAGCAAAGAAAATTTTTTTAATTGCAGAAAACCAACTTCCCTTCTTTCCCATACTGCCAGAAAATTTAGGGACCGCACGACACTTAATTTCTTGTGGTTGATTTTGATAGGTGGTGGACTGGTGAGGAATCTGTGAATGTTCTCTTAGAATCCGCAGGTCAAGGTAAAGTCTTCCCTTTCCAGATTCGGAACTTAATTTATTTATTTTTATTTTTATATTCAATCTGTGGTGGACTTGCTTGACTTTGCTTAACTTTGCTTAACTTACATTATTAGATTAGCTATAACCTTTCTATATGTCTATATAGTTATGTATTTTCATGTATTGTTAATGTCTGTACTGCCTTTCTTTTTCTTTGCTTCTTAATTAGTTACTTCCTTGCAAATCCTTCTAACTTTTCCAAAAAATAAAATTCTTTGTTTGTGCAGCATGACACTAATGGTTTTGATAAACAAGGAATGAGGCTTCTGCTTGCGACACTTAACAGGATAGTTGATTCATTGCAGACAACTTATGAATGTTTGTTTTTATTGGTGGGTTTATTGTGTAAAATTGGTTACTTTTTTTTGAGTTTTGCTATTTAATTCTCCTCAATGATAGTGTAAATTTCTTGGTAATTTCTGCATTTGTTTTATCATTCTGAAAAATCTTTTTGATTGTGGGCATTTTCCTGGTTTCCATGCTGTAAAAATCTAATCTTGAATGTTGGAATATTGATTATTTTTATTAGATTTTTGTGATTATATATATTCTGGTAGATTCCTCAGATTTCAGTTCCAATTTGTGAATGATATTTTTGTTAATTTGTTGGTTAGTTGATGTTTGATTGTTCATTACTATATTACTTTTCTAATCTTTTTGTTATCCTTTTTCATTGATTCCCCATTCTTTGAATAAAAAATAAAATAAAATAAAATAAAGATAGAGAGATGCTTGTTGTCTACCATTTTGGTGGTTTCTTCAACTGATTCCAAGATGTTGTTTTCCATTGCAGGATTTCAGACTTCAACGGTAAAGGCAATATATATATTTGATTTATCTGCACAAGGTAAGCATTTTCTTCCAGTTCTCATGAATTTCCGTCTATGGTCGAGCATTCTCTTCAAGCGTAATGTCCTTACTAGCATGCTTTCCATATTTCCATTGTATCTTACATGCAATCCGAACTTATATCTTTGTGAACGTATATGCAGTTTCCTCCTGTCGAAAAATGAATACTTACAAAAGTTGGTTGCAAGTGATAATGAAGAAAACAATGATGAAATTCATATTTCTGACATTCCCGGAGGCCCAGTTGCCTTTGAGATATGTGCCAAATTTAATAAAAAATGAACTTAGATCATTTTTCTTTTACTTGTGTGCATTGCATAACAAATCTATGACACTTTTAGTCAAGTGTGACTGTTGGTTACATGTACGAGTCCAGACAACAGATATGATTGAACTTTGGTTACCTATATTGACTTAAGTGAGTAGATATATCAGTAGTGTACATTTTTTTATTTCACAAACAATCTTAAAAAGTTGAGTTATTATTATTTTTAGATGTATTTTTTTTAATAAATTACTATAACATTATAAAACAATCTTAAAAAGTTGAACTGATTTACTTATCTTTGCCATGTTCACTATGGTTTGAACATATTAAGTTACTCTTATTTTCATGCAGAGCATGTAGGAGCCAAATTTGCGGTTCAAATTCGAAGCCTTGCTCAAAAGTTTTTCTCTAAGGCTCTTTGGTTTGAGTTCATTACAAGATTTCCTTGATTAAGTAAATGTATTATATCTTTTATTACCAAGATTTACTTGATTAAGAAAATGCATTATATATTACTACCTTGCATATGTATTATTTATTTTAGTTTTCATTCTAAATTTGCATTTTTACTTAAAGTGTTCTAGCTTTTGGATTTTAATTGTGTTATTAATTTATTATTTTAAATTCTAAATTTAAATTCATTAATTTTTATATTTATATTTAGTTTTAAAGTTAAAATTTTCGTAGAAAATTTAATTTAAATAATATTTTTTATTTATCCTTAAAACATAATATAATATTAATCATAGAAATAAATATTATTTGAAAAAAAAATTATTTTTTTAAAAGATATATTTTTAGCGGCGTTTTCACAAAAGCGCCGCTAAAGGTTTATTCTATAGCGGCGTTTGTATGAAAAGTGCCACTAAAGGTCTTGGTTCTTAGCGGCGTTTGTGGGAAAAGCGCCGCTAAAGGTCTTGGTTTTTAGCGGCGTTTGTGGGAAAAGCGCCGCTAAAGGTCTTGGTCTTTAGCAGCGTTTATTTATAAAAACGCCGTTAAAAGTCTATTTCGGTGTAGTGGAGAGGATCTCCCTGTCTGAGGCCCCTTTCCAGCACAAACGTCTCGGAGAGGGTAGAGTTACATTTGACAACATAACGGACTGAATGAACGAATCTTATAACTTTCGTTACCCAATCATTTGCGTAGCCCATCTTCTTCATCACGTCTTCAATAAAAGTTCACTCCACTCGATCATATGCTTTGCTCATATACAATTAGGCTATAGTAATTGAAATTATGTCCAGAACCATCATTCTGATAATTCACAATTTACTTAATCATGGAGTCTGTCCACAAAAAGTACCATGATTGAGAACTCCTTATTGTATACTATTTACGAAAGCAATTCATCCATCTACTTTGTCCAATGACCTCGTCATGTGTGTTACCCTCATATGATATCCTTAATTCCTTTGAGTTAAATCCATTCGCTTAGTACAATCCTATTTTATCTCATTGTCACCATTGTGTCTTTTTAATGATTAATATAGTTACTGTCAACAAATGGCTATGATAAATTGCTCGCTCGAGAACAAGCAACTTGTGGTCATGTTCTATATTTATCAATCCACACAATGTCAATGAGAGGATATCGTTAACTCTTTAATCGAGTTATAAATTCCATTGTTGCTAGTAAACCCATGCCATACACAAGTCATGTACCCAACATACTAGTTATGGGCTCGATCATCTTTAGAGCATAAGCCTCCACTTATATTAAAGCACATGAGTTACATACACATGGTTAGTGACAAACTTAGGATTTAGGTAAATCACACCATGAACCTCACAAGTAAATTAATTTACAAACAGATTCAGAACTAATTAAACTTGGGTCCAGTCCAATGTATCATTTTTCCAATGAGTACATCTATGTCTCTACCAATGGAGTAAACTACTCTGATAGCCAAGACTAGCCTTCTCCCCAATTGGAATATTAGACGACATAATAATCCTTCTAAGTATTTGAATGAAATGCTCACTTTGATTCTTTTATAAGATTACGGATTCGTTTAGATTATCTACTGAAATAAGTTGTCTTTCTTGCAATGAAAATGTTCTTACAGTGCCACTTATCATCAGTTTGAACTTAGACAATCAATAAGCTGATATTTGTTTGTCAGAATTTCACTATGCATGAAAAACATGAATGATAGAAACACAAAATATATAACAGTGAAATGTGAAATTAACTTTATTTATTTATTCATTTTTTAAATACATAGAAAAGAATTGCATGTTTACTAAAATATGGGTACATTTCCCAATAAGGGCAACACATGATCTCCTCTATTAATTCCCTGAACTGCGTAAAACCCATCCGAGATGATAGACACCAAAAAGGTCCTCAAACTAGAGTACCTTATAATCGGTTCAAAACCTATCATACACTCACATCCTCTCTAACCTACATCCTTGGCCAAGTTGAACATATGAATATTGAAAACTCCTCCCCAATGCACCCAAGCCAACATAGAAGCAACTTATGTTGTTAGTTCCATAAGGCCTTGGGTCATCGTACTGAAGATTACATCCACTTAAAAGATGCATTTGAATCCACCATTTGAGAGGGGCATTTAAAACAGTATGTGCCACCCCGTACTCAATTCGGTCACTGAGTCCAAATATGAGACACCGCATTCATTTCAAGAGCAACTCGAACTAATTTGCTTTTCATTTGACATTATGAACATTAAGCATTAATAATTTATAACAAAAAAAATTCACATTAATTTAAAATCATTTTAAGTCATTGAAAACAATTTAGAAACATTTAAAAACGCATTCTAGGTGTTCGAGGGTGATTAGGACCAAGTTTAGGTTTATAAGGATCAAAACAAAAAAAGGGAAGGACCTTTGTATGGCCAAGTTGTATCAGGACAAGTGGGTACTTGTACCAATACAAGTACCTAATATAGTACATTTTGGCTACTAACTTACTTGTTTCGATACATCTGACTAGTTGTATCGAAACAAGTTTGCCAGGACCTAAAAATCACCCTTAAAATCACATGTTTTGACCCGAAACATCATCAATTCATTTCCAAAGCCTATGAAACTTAAAATACATGTCTTATACACTAAATATGCTTATCTAAACACATTCAATCAAATAGTCATCAACATGATCATATTATCTCCATATTCAAACAAAAAAAAATCTTACTTAGTATGTAAGAAATTCATGAATCATGGCCTAGACATTATCCAAGATCATCCGTACCATCATACATTCACGATCACATATGGATAACCTACTTAGATTATAATCCACTAGCATCTTAAGTGCCAATTCATCAAAGTAAACTCCAGAACTAACTTTAACACTAGGTACATGCCAAATTAAACTTAAAATTCAACATATGATACCAACATTGTTGAGTTGAGAGTTTAGTCCTAGATGCTGCCAACTTCTCGGATCTATAATACCTAATCGATACTTGAGCACAGAAATAAACAAATCCACTCACTGATCAACAGAGCTCAATGGTGCTAATCATAATTTGAATACAAAGCATAAACAAGTCAAGCATATAAGTAATTATAAAACTTATATATAAACAATCAATATCGGTAATCCTTGTCTCATGCCCTATATTTTCACGTTTTTAAATAAGTCTTCATTCTATTTTAAACTCGTATATAGACAACTCAATATGCTTTCAAAGCTTGCATTTCCATGCCAATTATCAACTTTTAAATTCAAATATCATAGTAATGCATAGATTCAATATTATGCCAATGAAATCTCAAATTAAATTCCATGAAGTATTTAACATTTTATTATGCCAATGAAATCTCAAATTAAATTTCATGAAATATTTAACATTTTCACATTTAAATTTCTATCTCATTTTACCAATCGAGTCTATTGATTCATTTCATAACATCATCAGTCTTGAGGCTTGTAATATTCATTTCGCATGATCTTTCATATATTATCAATATAAAATTTATTTATTTCATCACCAGTATAGAAAATATTAATTCAACCGATTATGAGATAAATATATGTAAAGAATAATTACGGCACTTAAACAATTGTACACGATTTAAATATAGCTTTTTTCTTTAAAAACTTTTACGATGGAATAATATGGCTGCTTTGCATATTCTATGCTTGCCAAATGGAAAACCTAAAAATTGTCCTTTATAATTATGAGGGAGAAGCAGCACCAAATGGGGAAAAAGTAGTGCATCCTACCAAGTAGAAAATATTCCTTCTCTCTGATTTGCTCTTTGTTATAATCTTTAGAGCTCCTTTGAATCCATGGCACATGATGGTACTTCTTTTTACTTCATCATTTCGAAAGGGCACCGAAACAGGCCAATTTTGCAGGGACACGACTTTGTGTCTATCCTGGTCGAGGCCTGCCTGATGATGAGTCTTTGAGCTCCAAGGTATTATTGTAGCATAGGTCATCTATTACCACCATGATAAATAGGTTCATCAGACTATTCTCTTTTACGTGAAATGGACAAATAACTAGTCCCCTACCCCCTTTATTCTTTTTGTTTTGCTTTTCCCTTTTCATCGCTTTATCGTATTTGGATAACCGAATATGCATCTTTAAAGAAGATTAGATTTTTTGTATGTTAGTTACTGCATATTTCTTTTTTCTAATCAATGCAAAATCAGTCTCTGATTGATTGCGGTCTAATTATGGTTTTAATCTTTTTATTATGTGAAAATTTATGATTTCATTCATCTACTTTAATCATCCTCTATTTTTATAATATTATTATTAGTTCCAAATTCCTATCAACATTAACTGATGCCATTAAACTAATGATGCAAAATTCAAAAAAAAAAATTCATTAATTTTGTTACACATATATGTTTCGCTATCAGGTTACGCTGGCCAGATGCCACTAATCCTTAGCTTCACTAGAATAGTTCAACCATCTTGCTCCACTCAATATACCTCTTCCTCCATAGGAACTATTTCATCAAATTCTATGGAATAAGCAAGTCACCTATTCCTAACAATCAGGCCACTCCACATACTTATTAGTCATATACTCTCTAGTTTAATAACCTGACGTCACATTGTCAACCTAACAAAGAATTGTAAAAGGAACCAGTCAACTTGTTAGGAGATGACATGCGGTAAGAGAGTGTTGGAAAAAATATAATTTTTTGGAAACTTTGAGGTATATTCTCGATTGGTAAAGGTAGAGAGTTCAATCATAAAATTATGGTTTTATATTCTACTCGATGAGACCTTTACAACGGTATATCATATGCTAAAAATGGTTGAGTGATGAATGAGAAATTGATGCTCAAAGTAAGCTACTTGTGAATATTTGTTGAGGAAAAGAAAAGCTTAGATCCCACATTGGTTAAATACCAAGTGTGAGATGTGTATATATTTGAGAACTCACTAGAAGTATAATTGAATTATTAGGCTTAAAACATTTCCTCACGCGCAAGGAGTGTAGATCTAAATCCATCGGGGTTGGGGTACACCTGCACGACGTAGGCAACAACATGAAATGCCCAGACTAAATGGGCTTGTTGGATATTTTAGCCAAACACGAAATTTATTTATTTTTTTCTCAGAAATTATACAAATTCTTATTTAAAAGGACATATATCCTTATGATATTTCTAAAATTCCTCCATATTGCATGCCTATAAAAGCCTAAGAATTCTTCAAGATTTTCTGGACAATCACACTCTCTCACACCGAGTTTATTTTACTCTCCAAAATTCTTCTCTTTTCCTCTCCGTACTTTCTAACGTTTCGATCATAGAAAAAGACAACATTTGTTTGTTTATCACTGCAAATGTGCTATTGCTTGGATTATCTTGTTGTTGTATCCTGGGAAACAGTCGACTAACGTTTCTCCAAGTTCCGTAGGAGCGGCTGAATCTGTCTTAAGGAAGCTGTGTAAAATAGGCATCAACATCTAGTAAAACTCGATTCTTCTTTTCGATTTCTGGTTTTCGTTATGTTATTTATTGGTTTTTCGTATCTGATAAATTAAATATAAATTATTCAATTTATCTTTTTTTTATACATAAATATTTGTTTATTTATATTTTTATAAATTTGTTCGCTAACTTGTTTTGTCCAACAATCTTAAGATAAATTTTTTTATTATTTTACAATTCTCTAATCCGAGACGAACGAGATACCAAGGCAAAAAGAAAATAAATGTATTATGTTTGAGAATAAAAATTAATAATTTGATAATCTGTTTCAGGATTTAATCCTGTCGTTTAACAAATTTTATTCTATTCTAATTTTGTTTCCAAATGAGAAATAATTGAATAATGAATAATTTGTTTTGGGATTTAGTCTAGCCGTTCGACAGATTTTATTCCTTTTTGATATTATTTCCAAATGAGAAATAATTGAATAATCTGTTTCGAGATTTATTCCCGCCGTTTAACAGATTTTATTTGATTTTGATTTTATTTCCAAATGAAGAATTAATTAAATAATTCTGTTTCAGGATTTATTCCGTCATTTAACAAATTTTATTTTGATTTTGTTTCGAAACAAGATTTAATTAAATAATTTTTGTTTTGGGATTAAACCTTGCCGTTCAACGGAAGTGATTTTGATTTTGTTTCAAAATTTTAATTCTGCCATTTAACAAAATCAAAGGGTAATATAAATTGGAAATTAAAATTTCTATTTATTGTGACCTTAATTGTGGCTTTAAATTGTGAAAGCTTAAATAGTAGCTTCAAAATTGTGACATCAAAGAAAAATAAATTTATCAAAGGTGAATTAAAAAGACAATATGAGAGTGCATGTCTAGGATTGGTTCTTTCAAAGACTTGGTATTTAAGCGTGCCATGTGCACCACCTCTCTTTCAGAGTTACCTACCTGATGCATTATTTTATTGAGTTTTTGATTAGACCGTATAAACTTTTGTTTCAGGTTTTATTCAATTCCTTTCGTCTAACATAAGTTGATAATTTTCTAATTCTTGTTTCGTTTCTGAAATCTTAACAGAAAATGGAAACTCCCATCAATGTTGTGGAAGATATGGAGTTATGTGTTCTGATTTCTGAGGCCAACATGATTGACTCAAATCCAAGAGAATGGTGGCTTGATACTAGTGTCACATGTCATATCTGTTGTGACAAATACTCTTTTTCTTAGTTGGAGCCTTGTGAAATAGGGAGAAGCTCTATATGAGCAATGTTACGACTTCCAAGATCAAGGGGAAGGGTATTGTGGTCTTGAAGATGACATCTGGCAAAGAACTAAAGCTTCAAAATCTATTTTATGTGCATGACATACGCAAGAACATTGTTTCTGGGACACTCTTTAGTGTACACAGCTTTAAAATGGTGTTTGAATCCCAGAAGCTAATTTTGTCTAATGGGGGAATATTTGTGGGAAGGGGATATGTATTAAACTTAATGCAATCTCTGTAAAAGCTAAACTATGAATAAGAATGTTGCTTCTTTTTTTGTTTATATGCTTGAGTCATTTAATTTATGACATAGTAGGGTCAGACATGTTAATTATGATACTTTACGTACATTAATTAACTTAAAACACATTCTTTCGTTTCACATTAATTATAGTCATAAATGTGAAACATGTGTTGAGGCAAAATTAATAAAGTCTTCATTTCAAACTATTGAAAGAAGCACATAACCACTTGACTTAATGCATAGCAATGCTTGTGACTTAAAATTTGTTCAAATGAGAGGAGGAAATAAATATCTTATTACCTTCATTGAAGTTAACACAAAATATTGCTACGTATAAGAGTAAAGACGAAGCTATAAAGAAATCTACTCTATAAGCAGGAAGTTGAAAACCAACTTATTAAAAAGATTAAGATGGTAAAAGTGATTGTGGTGCTGAATATATTAAACCATTTGAATACTTTACAAAACATGACATTATTCATAAAGTAACACCACCATACTCTCCTCAATCAAATGGAGTAGTCGAGCGAAAAATTAGACTCTAAAGGAAATGATGAACGCATTGCTAGGAAGCTCTAAGTTATCACAAGAAATGTGGGGGGAAGCTTTTTTATAAACCAATTACCTTTTAAATAAGGTGCCCTACAAGAAAAGGGACAAGACACCATATCAGTTACGAAAAGGTAGAAAACCATCCTACAACCACTTGAAAGTGTAAGGGTATCTTGCTAATGTAATATATAATGGTAAGTCGAGACATATGCGTCATCGACACAACACCATTAAACAACTGATCTCAAACGGAGTTATCTCTATAAATTTTGTAAAATTAAAAGATATCATCACGGATCTGTTAACTAAGGGCTTAAATCGAGATCATGTTGATAAAACATCGAAAAGAATGAGAGTAAAGCCCATGAAAATAAAAGGCACTATGTAAAGGAAAACCCTAACTAGTTGACTAGAGATCCCAAGATCTAGGTTCAAAGGGACAACCTAATTGTATAGACCTTGTGAGGTTACTGTAGGGGTTCTCATCCAAAGTCCGTTCCTATGATGTAAATAGTGACTAAAAATGGGATAGGTTAAACAATGCTTTTAATGACCATTATGTGTTTTTGGTGAGTCGAACAACATAAGTCACCTATGTGAGAGTGAAGTGGGGCAACTTCAAAGAGATTATTGGGGCATAGTTCTCTAAAACTCTTATAGAACCAGGAGATGTTTGCGGCTATGTGAACATACCCATGAAAACTAAAACCTTGCTAGGGAGGTAGTTGTGTGAGGTATATCATCTTTTGCACAAAAGGCAGAACAATTCAAGGACAACGCGTCTACTAGTCAGCTAGTAAAGTAAATATACTTTCACAAGGGAATGTTCAAGGGTGGATGCCTACATATCCTATACAACTATCAATCGTAGATTCTATCACCACATCGAGTCAATGTTTTTCGTTAAAACTATCAAATTTCATTCATATGGGGGATTGTTGGAAAAAATGTAATTTTTTGGAAACTTTGAGGCATATTCTCAATTGGTAAAGGTGGAGGGTTCAATCATAAAATTATGGTTTTATATTCTATTCCATGAGAAATAGATGCTCAAAGTAAGCTACTTGTGAATATTTGTTGAGGAAAAGAAAAGCTTAGATCCCACGTTGGTTAAATACCAAGTGTGAGATGTGTATATATTTGAGAACCCACTTGAAGGGTGATTGAATGACTAAGCTTGTAACTCTGCCTTGCACGTAGGGGGTGAAGATCGAAACCCATCAGGGTTCGGGTGCACTTGCACAACATGGGTGACGTGAAATGTCCTGACCGAATGGGCTATGAATATTTTAGCCCAACACGAAATTTATTTTTTTCTCACCAAATATACAATATCTGATTTAAAGGGACATATATCCTGATTTTATTTGATTCCAATCAATTTTATTTGATTCCAATAAATTTGATTTGATTTTAATCCAATTGATTTAATTTCTCATTTAATGGAGATTTTTTATCCTTATTCATGGATATTTCCAAAATTCATCCATATTGAATGCCTATAAAAGCCTAAAAGTTCTTCAGAATTTTTTGGACAATCACACTCTCTCACACTGAGTTTATTTTGCTCTTCAAAATTCTTCTCTTTTCCTCTCCATATTTTTCGACATTTCAATGATGGAAAAAGACAACATTTGTTCATTGATCACTGCAGAGATGTTATTGCTTTGATCATCGTGTTATTGTGTCATGGGAGACAGTCGGCCAACATTTCTCCAAGTACCGTAGGAGCGACTGAATTTTTCTTAAGGAAACTATGTAAAACATGCCTCAACATCTAGTAAAACCTGATTCTTCTTTTCGGGTTCTGGTTTTTGTTATGTTAATTATTGGTTTTTCATATATGACAAATTAAATATAAATTATTCAATTTATCTTATTTTATACATAAATATTTGTTTATTTATATTTATATATATTTGTTCGCTAATGTATTTTGTCAAACAGAGAGAATTAGCCTATATAAATACCCCTTTTATCCTCGGAGCTGGGGAGCATGTTCAGTCCTCAATTTAAAACTCTTGTAGTATCATCTTCTTCTTCTAGTCCGTCCTCTCTCTGGCCCCTTTCTCTACTAAGCACTATATAGCTCTTCACCTGAGTAGGGTGAATCGGCACTCATCTCCTTATGACATTTTTGATATTAACAATTTTATAAATTTATTATTAGTTAAACAAGATTGGCTAGATTTTTATGTAGCTCTAATTATATGATCAAATAATCATTAAAAATGTTTTAAAGACAACAATTAATTTAGGTCTATTAAATTTAAATTATATCAAATAAAAGTAGAAGAATTAAATTTTAAATTTGAATGTGGTGGATTGCCAGCTACTAAAGAAATTGAAAGCAATAGTTAGAATTAAAAAGGCAAATTAATTGGATCCTGTAGGGTTTAAGTCATATTCGAGTAATATCTGGCTCTACTTTTTGCACGTAAGGGCAACCTTTAAGGGTACTCTACAGCGACCTTAGCAGGTAGAGGGGATTTTTGCTTTTTTCAGACATTAACTAAACATGAAATAAAAGTTCCCCTGGTTTTGGACGTTCATATATGGATAAGAGTTCAATATTCTATTTTTTACTTGATCAACAATTCACTCATATCACCTAAACAAGTTGTTAGTTCCAGTGGGGCTTAGATTCTTCATCTTTTCTGGGAACCTGTTTTCTCTTAAACCCAGGTTAAGCGTCTGGTAAATGCCTTTTGTTATGCATAAATAGAGATGCTTACGAGTTTGGTAGGGTTTGTACTGGTCTCGTGCATATAATTGTTTAACTGGTCTCGTGCATATAATTGTTTAAGTATTTAAAATATAAGTTTTGGTTTTTTTTAAATAGTTTATCTAAATAAGTTTAAGTATACCCATATGAATTTTTTAAATATTATATTATATTATTTTTATTAAATTCTTAATTATGAAAAACTCAACATATTTTTAATAGTTAAATTATTGTATTATATATTTAGTTTTTATATAATATAAATTATATAATATATTAAAATAAATAGTAACATTATTAACTTGAAATAGATCACCGGGCTTTAGTCTTAAACTACCTCACCATTTTATGTAGAACTTTTTTAATAAAGAAATAGTCTTAAGTATTTGGCTAATTTATAAATTGAACAAATTTTTTTAGTTTAGATAAATAATATGACCTTTGAATAGATCTATGCATATGGATATTAGTTTTTCCCCTAATTTATTTAGAGTAAAAGAAACTAATACTTTGAAATTTTGTCTTTGCTGAAAAAGAAAGAGTGATAACTATTAAATTCTATATTAGAAATGACTAACTATACATGGAATATTTTCTCACTTTTTTGTATTTTGATGATCAAATACGTGAGTAAGTATGTCATTTTTTTCTTAATTTTCTGTGTATAAAAGAGAATATTTGTATGGACAAAAATTCCTTTTGCCTTCTATCATACCCCTGCACCTAGACTTTCTTTCGACACGTCACAGACGAGAGTATTAATGCAACGCCATCCAAAGTAATCATCGCATTACATCTAATCACATTAATTTTTGTGAGTTCCCAAATTCACCAACCCCAAAGATAGTGAAATCAAGATACATCCAGACTATACTCTAACTAGGGTTTAAGTTGAGCTCTATTAGGGACGCAATCATGATATAAAGGACCCATTCAAAACTCTCCTTATCTTATAAATACCACCATTTTTCAATATCAAAAAAGAGAGGAATGAGAAACACTAGCCATTCATTTGGTAAAATACCATCACAAACCTCCATCTTAATTTAGTGGCTCTATGCATCACCTACAAAAGTGAATCATTACTATATAATTAACCCCAACACATTGTATAATTTTATTGTTATAACATTTGTATCTTGCTTCAATAAAATTTCAGAATTGTAAAGGGTTCTTGGTGGTGAGATTATCTTATGTAAAAAGTGTTAAGATTTTGTACTTTTATTACAATGATTTCTTCATTCTATTTGTAACTTTTTAACTTAATGGAATAAAATAAAATTTCATAATTAATTTATTATATATTTGTATGATTTTCCTCAATGATTTTTGTATAGAAAGCAAAATGAATAAGTGAATATTAGTTCATTCATTACTAATGGTTTAACTAAATTAAGATGCATCATATGGAAGGATTTTGATGCGGAAAGACAACTTATATCAATAAGTAATCTAATTTGTCCATACTCCATAGAATCAAATTGAGCAATTAGTTTATAGGGAGTATTATGTTGTCTATTAGTCCAATTGGGAAAATACATTGTCTTAGGTATTATAGCAGTTGACTCCCAAAAAATGAAAACATGGGTGTGATTGTCTAGATTAACAATACATTGGACATGACCCAAGTAGTATTTATTTTAGATCTATTTATGAATTTATTCACTTGTGACGTTCATGGTGTGATTCACCTTAATCTTGAGTATGTGGTTGACCGTGTGTACCGAACTCATGCACTTTGATATATTGAAAGTCTATGTTCCTTTGATATCAGAGCCAAAAGTTGGTATATTATGTCCATGACTGATGTATGTCATGGCTTCACTTACTATAGTGGAATTCATAGCTTGCTTAAAGAGTAAATGATATCATTTCATTAGCATTACATGAATTATGAAAAAGGAATACGATCATGCGTCATTCATTAGGGATGAATGATTATCATTACAAACTGTTAGCAATGATCATTTTTATCACAGAAGATGTAACAGTGGCTATGAGATAAAATATGATCCAATTTGGTGATCGACTTTAACCCAAAGGAATCAAGGATATCCTATTAGGGTAACACACAAATCACAAAATCATTAGACAAAAGCATAAAAATCTAAGTTGCATTCATAATGGTACATAATGGGAAGATCAATTACGGTGTTTTTAGTGGATGACTTCATGACTAAATAATTTGTGATTAATATACAAAGAGTCAAACTTATTGAAAATTATTTGAGCCCTGGTTATATATGTTTGAATCGGTCCCTCCACTAGCTCAACATAACTCTGTATGGATTGTATATAAGAACCGTTATGATGAATGGATGAAAATGATGTATTAGAAATATATTGCATGAATTATTATCCGTAATAAATGAATTTTCTCGAAAGAACAAGAGATGAATTAGAAATTAATTTCATTTCCTTAGATTATCATTTAGTTGAATGTAATTAAATAATTGAGTCCAAAGTGAAAATTAAATTAATTAGTAATCACAATTTTACTAAATAGGAAAAATAAATTTATTTACTCATAGATTCTAATACAGTAAAGTCGTCAAGATTTTGAAAAAACTAAAATTGAGTTGAGAAAATAATTTAATTTGATTAATTAATTTTTAATAAAATAAATAATATTATGGGAATACAAAACTAATCTTTTGGCTGAATAATTATATGGGCTTGTTTTAATTTAATTTAAAATTAGATTGTACATATAATTGTACTTAATAAAAGAAAGGTCTAGGGAGCCAAGTATTGGGCAAGTGGAAAGCATACTGGGGTGGGCTCTCGGTGCGTACTGCCCACCCCTATAGAATTCTAGAAAAACTCTAGTTTTCTACTAAAATATTATCAGTTTTCTTCTTCCTATTCTAGTAGAGCTCTTGTGGTTTTTCTATATATATAGGGAGTTGGGGTTGTTGAAATTAGGAGGAAAATTTACATGGATACTTTATCGAATTTTAGTGAAAATTTTATTTGGTTTATTTCCTTTAACTCAAATAAGTTATTTTTTAGTGAGTAGTTGTAAGTACAAATTTGTGAGATTATAATTGCATACTTATTGGCTATTATAATTCAAATTTGTGAGATTCAATTTTTTTTGTTTTGGATTTCAACTAGAGAAAGTTGACTTCCCCATTGGAAACTCTCAGTTTCCATCATGTGTTTGGTTTTTAAATAGAACTCACTCTTTAAGCATATGAGGGTTTGAAAATAGTGAAGAAAATCATTTGGTTGAAAGAAAAAAAGATTTAGACGTTAGATCTAGGATTTGACAAGCCTCCCTAGATTGGAAACACATATACTAAATTTGGAGAAATTTATTACTATAGATATCACAACCAAGGTCCAGTTTTATGAAAATTTAAAAATTTTGCTTTGCAACGAAACTGTTTTTCATAACCTATTTTCTTATAAAAAGATAAAGTGTACAAAGTTTGAGAGAGATAAAAATCAAAGTCAAAGCTCATATTTGGTAAGAGAAGACATATATGAGGTAATATTTGAAAGTTGTTCTAAAAAAGAAATAATAAAATGAAACAGACAAGCCATACTAAATAAATAAGAGATGATGTTTTAACTAACCATAACTCAAATCTATTTAGTGATGTTTCTTTATTTTAGATTTTTTACATATTCAATAGGAATACCATAACCATACCAATCCACACATGGTGTTGAGATTCGATGATGAATCCTTTTTGAAAAGGGGGATTGTTACAAATTCAAACTTATTTGAGTTAAGAGCCATCTATTCATAGATGAGGTAAAAAAATATTAAATTTAATTCACTAAATGTCACACCCCAAAGCTAAATGATTCAAATTGAAGGCGCGTAGACGTGAAATTATTCGTTCTAGCGCACTCCGATAGTTAGTTCACCTAATTGTAAACTTCTGGTGAATTAATGTCTTGTTGAATTGAGTATCCAACCATGAAAGTATATCAAGATTTAGTTCTTGGCATATTCTTCAATAAAATAAAGAATTTTATAAAAGAAAAGTAAGTATTGTGTAGGTTACAGCGAAAGGCATATTATGCCTAGCTTTTTCAAGCATTGTGAAGAGCAGATTTTGGTAACTCGATCTAGTTATAAACCAACTAAACTGACTGGTCAAATAGCATATGAAAAAAATTCTCATTTATGCTTCTCTCAGAAACTGTAGACCATTAAGGAGGACAAATTTTGAAATTTGTGACACTTGTTTTGTTCCACTAATTAGGATGGGTCATATATATATGTGTGAGAAGGGTTATGAAAAAGGTTCTTCTTCTTCTTCTTCATTTAATGTTACCCTCTGATTCTTTCTTTTAAGTATGATTGTATCTCTTCCTCATTAAGTTGGAAGCTAAGGTTCTTGGTGATGTGCGCACGCTCACACCAACAAAGCGGCTACATCGCATCACTTGGTCTAATATGTGGTTATTCCATCTCCTAGTAAGTATTATAGCTTTACATATTAAGTATTCTGAAAGAATAAGTTTGTAAGAGATATATGAGTAGTAAAGCTTTAAGTGCAAGGTCTTACATGGGGTTATCTTCGATTGAGATGATCAGTAAATTGTATGTATAATAATTCTAATAGTGAATCTATATTCTTTAAGCAGTTGTTGCTGCTGGTTTGAGAAGGATTTTTGAGTCTGGAGCTTTGAACTTCAGTATATGAGTAAAGTAAAGATGGGTCTCTACCCTGACTTTTCTACGTGAACTATTCAAGTGGAAGTATACATATAAAGGATGATAATATCTATAATTATTGGTAAGTATATAAGTAAAGTAAAGATGAGATATATGCTATATGTATAAAGATTTGTTGAAAAGAATGTTGATTGGAAAGCATGCACGTAAAGTTTCATATACGAAAAATATAAATTAGTCAGGAATGCGAACAATTCTGGGTAAGTGAATGTTGAGAAATGTCCCTCTGTAAAGCCTCTGGTAGGGTAGTTATCGTGCTAATAAGCTAACCAGATTGACAAATCACAATATGAAAACATGAGTAAGACCATGAGGGTGAGACCTATGGCATCTTATGATATGAAAACACTCATGGTGTAGCCTCCAGTACGATGAAGATTGGACTGACAGATCATGATACATGAATGTCTGTAAATCCATGTGGCTAAAACCCAAAGCAAGATATTTCTATAAGAATGTTCATGGTATAGCCTTTGATAATGTAGATCGAATTGGCAGATCACGATACATGAAACTTATTTATAAGTCCGTGAGGGAGAATGTTACACCCCAAACCCGATTGAGTAGGTTCAACCTGAATCTGGCGAGCTATATGAGCCATTGAAGTGACTCTCCATTAACTCCCAACCTAAACTCCAACATACCACTTGCTTACATCATATAATATGATAAGTTATAGCATAATAAGGGAATAATATCAAACACATAAAGTAAAGCATGCAAGCTTATCAAACAAATAGAGAAAATGTTTGCATGGAAGATATAAAAGGGTAATTAAGGTGCACTTTCAAAAATATAATTACAAGTATATGAAATCTATTATTAAGGTTTGCACCGCAAGTTATGCTTCGCACACAACATATAGCATAGGTTCACATACTAGAGTAACACACATTGTTCACATAAAATACAAGGCATGAGTTCGCATAAAAATATAGGTTCACAAAATAATAGCAGTTCGCACACTTCCTAAGTCCGCACTTACAATATTAGGTTCACATGTAATATAGGCTTCGCAAATAGAGAGGTCATACACACAAGGGTTTGCATAGGGTTTGCTAAATTGAAAGATATTCTCACTAAGGGTTTCACATGCATATTGGAGTCGCAATCATACAAGGTCATAGAAAATAATACTTTACATCAAAACTGGCATGCATGTGGTACTAATACATACTTTGGCAAGGTTGAAAGAAAATAGCATGGTACGCATGCACGAAGAAATAAAGAAACATCAAACTGTATTCATGCTAAGAAGAAATTAGTAACAAGAGTTTTACTTCAAGGTTCGCAAAAGAAAATGAACTTAAAATTTCAAAGAAATTGTTTCAATAAAAAAATTATATTATAACAAGTCTAAACACTCATAAATAAATAAAAATATTGCCTATTTTCATAGGTTCACCGATATCTATTCAGGGATGAACCTCGCCAAGTTATCTACCTCGCCAATTCATCTACCTCTCCATTGCCATCATCAACCTAGTTATCTACAAAGTAAGAGAGGAGTGGGTGAGTTCGTAACGAACTCAGTGAATGATCAGGAACCAGAAAAGTATGCTTAAAATACAGAGTTTAAAATAGAAAGAAGACTTAGCCTGAAAAAATATATCGCGTGTTGGGTTTGAGGTGAAGGTGCGAGACCTAGTTCGTAGATCCTGCTTGCAACAAAAATCACATAAGTTTGAAAACCGTTTCGCATGTACTTACTAAATATCATACTTAAAAACTTAGCTTGTTCTTGTTTGAAAATGGAATTTATATACCATGAAACATGCTCACATACTTGTCTTATCAGAATGGCTGAGGAACATAAAATATGTTCTCGCCCTTATCTTAACACACTTATCTTGCCTTATTTGTTGGATATGCAGATCTCCTTATAATGCCTCAGAATGACTCAAAGAGTCATTAACATATCCCATAAGTGTAGCATAAGCTAAACACTCTCCTGAACACCAACATGTCCCATTAGCTCGACATTCCCTTATCTCTCCACATGTCCAAGGGCCTCAACACCCAAAACACAGAACTTATAGATGAGTACTCACAATCCTTTGATATACCAATATATCCAACATAAGGGCTTGTAGAAGAGCGTGCACAGAAACTTATCATATAGAGCTCATATAAGGAGATCGCAAAAACATAGCTTATAAAACTATACTTATAAAACATACTTGAAAACATAGGCTCGCTTAGAAGCACACATAAAACATATCTTTTAAAACATAGTTTAAAAACTTAACTTGAAAACATATCTTCAAAACAAAGTGTCAGAACTTAAAATCAGAGCTTTATAGGAAAAAGCTTAGTTTAAAAATAAAGTTTTCAAAAAACATAATATTTCCTACACAAGTTACGAACCCTGAGCTTTCATACTAAAAACATGATAGTTGGAACACTTATGAAAATTCTTAACCAGTTACTAAAAAATTGAGAATTCTAAACAAGCTTGGCCTTTCCTTTATCCTTTCTGGTAGGTGGTCCGACTGGTTCAGAACATACATAAACACACAAATTACTTAAACAGATAAAACTTACAGAATTCACACGATGAGAGAATTTTCACAGAAGAAGGGTTGTATTTATAGGCAGTAAGTGACTTAGTGATCCTAGGATACCCTACTTGAATTAGGAACCCTAGTCAGTTTAGAAGAAGATTACTTGCATGAAATGTATTCCTAGATACACAATATATTTATTTTATAATTTGAATCTGACTCGACTTTGACTAGCGAACCCCCAGTTCACAACTCAATTGGTGAGCACCAGCTCGCCAAACCAACTGGCAAACACAACTTCCAATGAATCTGGTGAACCCTAACTACATCTTTTGGCGTATGCTGTAACGCTAAAACACTAGCGAACTCCTAGTTAGTCAGGTAGCCAAGAGAGAAATGGTATGCTAAGTATGGTAGTTGGTGTGTAAGTGTAAATTAAAAATTGTGAAAGTATTTTCCGCAATTGGAAGTAAGTGGTACAAAAGGGTAGTTGATGCACAGAGGTTCTTCGAATACTATAAAAGTATCTGCCAAGTTATTTTGTAATAAAGCTTACTAAGTTCTCTTGAACTTACAATGTTATGTTTATGTTTCAGGTAATGATGATATGAGTATGTGCCAGGAGTACGCCAATGTAGCGGCAAATCGGGTTATTATGCATATAGTGAAGAGTGGTGTATTGTGGGCTTACACCCTAAGATTATGTCTTTACTAAATGTTGTATTGTAAAAGTATTAGAAAAAGGTGTGATGTAATATTTTATTTTTAATACTTTCCTTGGTTATTGGATATTAAGTCTTTCAGTTAAAATAATAAGGAAAATGTTTTCAGTAAGGAGTGTTTGACAAATGTTTCAATATTTTGTTATGTATTGTGTGTAGTAACACCCAGGATATAGACCTAGTGAATCAGATCGGGTTAAGGGCATTACAAGTTGGTATCAAAGTTACCGATTTAGCCAATCCTCTTGTAGTTAATGTTGAAAGGAGCCCTGGATGCATAGTATGCCGAACATGACTTAGTCTCTTAGGTACGTTAAACTTTAGTTTGTATGAAGCAAGTTTTGTTTAAAAAATTATGAGAAGAATGATAATAAAGGAACCATAAGATAGTTTTATTAATAAAATTTGGGAAGATATTACAAGAATGATAGAAAGAGAAGTATAAGGTAAAACAAAAGAAATTCTTAATTTTCTCCTTCGACGAGCTAGTCTATGGGCTTAGTTGGGATATCTTCTGTTAGAGGATGATCTTCAAGATTCTGTTCTACATCTACTGAGTCCTCTTCATTATCTTTAGCTTTAAGTGTGGTAGGAATGAAAAATTCAGCTAACTGTTTCCACTTTCTCTGAAAAGTTTCCCATTCTTCGCCTTTAGGATGGTAAACATTAAAGTTCAGTGACTCAGTAGAGAAGTCACTAAGGCAGTTGGAATCCACTCGAATGAGATTAAGAGGACTTGAAGCCACTTGGGCGTGTAAAATTAGGTTGGACCTCCATTTTGGTAGAGCTTCATTAAGATTCTTTTTTTGTGTCCTCCTAGCATTTTCAAAAGGCCTCTTCACTAGTCTAGCATAGACTTTCTAGCTCTACTTTGTGATGTTCCTCCTAAACTTTGAGGTTCACCTCTAAAGTAGCTTGTTTACCCTTCAGCTGATTGATTTCTTTTTTTAATTATTCGCACTCAATCTATGGTTCCATATATTTTCCCTTCAAAGTTGTGACTCGGGTATCAAGTTATTAGACTCTTGATGATCTCAGTGTAATTTATCTATAGAGTCCTCGCAAGTTCTTGTAGCCTTTTCCAAATTGCAATCTTATCATAGTATTGATTACTGACATCTTGGAGGGCCTAACTCCAAAGTCCATACTCTACAGATAAGGCTTGTGAAGCCTTTTCCATGAGGGAAAGAGGGGACTCATTAGGATTGGAAGTAAGGTAAAATGAAAGAGCCTCTTTTAACTGTTGGGGCACTGAATTTTGTTATTGTTGAAAAATGAAACTGAGTGAGATAGAAGTTGGTGCTGACTTCATTAGATCACGCCAAAGGAAAATCCCTTCTACTTCAACAAAATAAACATCGTGTGGTAAAGTACTAAGAGCAACTACTAATTGAATTACAGGTGTTGCTTTAATAGGACTTTCTGTTAGTGGATGATAAAAATAATGGATTAAAGAGTTTACTTCGTGGGCGGACTCCACGAATGGTATTGACATTTCAAGTAAGACAGGATCTGGAGTGGTGTGAGTGACTACAATGGTAGGATCATTTCCAGATCTACGTCGTGTTAAGGGAGGGCATTCACTACTCTCGGTCTCTAGAGTAATTTCCTCTAATCTAGGCCCCTTATTAGTTTTCTTCGTTATAGTTTTTCTTAACGGAGCAGCAGTAGTTTTCTCTTTTGTTTGAGCTTCATTAAGAACGATTGTAATGTCCATATTCTGAGCTAAGACAAGCGCAGTGTGTGAATGTGAGGAAGACCTTGCACCAGCAACATGAGAATTAGCCTGGTTTGAAGAAGAAGTAGAAGTTGTAACAAGATTACTTATAATGTTCCAATTGTATGGGCAAAGACAAAAAATACTATAAAATTAGAAAGGAAGCTCTCTTTTACGCCCCATTAAGATGTGTGCCAATTCATCATCTAAGTTGTAAGGCCAAGCCTCAAAAGCAGAAGGCACGATGAAATCATCCAACCAGATTGTAGAATCATTTGGTTGACGACCATGTAGGCTTAAATATTGTAAAAAATATTAAAATACATTTCTAACAGAAACAATTTCCATCAAATCAAGTACACGCCCCATTCTTAATCGTTTATATTTTTTAAAGCAATTTGAGAATCTACTGGCTGATATTTTGTACAAATACTCTCTAGAGGAAGGGGACCATCTTGTTGGAAAACCAAATCCAGATTTGAGTTTGCAAACGACTCTTATGCACTTGTATTTTCATTGATGAAGATTTGAAATGTTTTTTTGTATCATGGGCTCGCATCCTAAGCATACAGTAAAATAAGCACTGCCAACAGAAGTTCCTTTCCTTTTCACCTTTAACTAGTAAAATTTCTGGAAAACAGCCAACGACGAAGGCTTGTTGTGCATGCAATAATCGATATAGAACACCACCAGTGTCCACCAAGATAGGGCTGATAGTTGTCTTGGTGCAATGTCATATTTATTTAGCATAACGTAAATGACATGATTGATTGACAAATGGAAATCAGCCTCCAACAAGATCAAAGGTAAGATGAAACCTATGGAATTATAGCTTAGACAACATTCACGGGGTCACTAGATGTCATAAGCAAAGCTTGGGTCATGGATACCCTAGACTACCAAATTTCAGTTCATTTCGTCCCGGGTAGTGCTACAGTTGTACATCTAAACCTTTGCTCGCGATGGGGTATCATTGGGACCTTGGAGTCTAAATGTAATTTGATTTATGGGGATGATATTTTGATTAACTTGACCTTGACCCCTCCCACTAGTGGTTGTTCGAACCATTTTGTGTGAAATGAAAGGAAAGGAAAGGAAAACAAAAGCAAACAAATGTTACCTTTGAAGAAGATGAAGAACGAAGACGAAAATAGCATAAGGATTATATAGAGAAGAAATTAGGGTTTTAGTTAATTCAGTAAAGTGTTTGAAAAGGTGTTTGAGCATTTGCTGTATAGAGAACAAACGTATGTAAAAAGGTGAATTCGAGGTAACTGTTTAGGTTCTCTAATATAAAATTGAAATCTTTCATAAAGTAAGTTATGAAACTTTAAAATTTTGTAAAGTAACTACTAAGTCGTAGATATGCCCAAGTGAGTTAAATTGTTAGTATTCTCATTAGTATACGCCTTTGAAAAGAAATTACTATAGGTGGGAAAGATAGTTAGCCAAATAGGTAGTATGCACTTGGTGCGAGCGATTACTGTTAATTTGTATAGTGGAATTCTTCCAAGTTAGAAAATTTCGAGGACAAAATTTTCTTAAGAAGGGAGAGTTGTCACACCCCAAAGCTGGATGATCCAAATTGAAGGTACATAGGCATGAAGTTGTCTGCTCTGGCGCACTCTAGTAGTTAGTTCATCAAATTGTAAACTTCTAGTTAACTATTCGCCCATGGAAGTATATCAGGATTTAGTTCTTGATGTATTCTTCAAGAAGAGAAAGAATTTGATAAAAGAGAAGTAACTCTTGTGTAGGTTACAGCCAAAGGTATAGTATGCCTAGTTTGTTCAAGCACTGTGAAGAGAAGGTTTTGGTAACTAGATCTGGTTATCAACCAACTAAACTGGCTGGTCAAATAGCATATGGAAAATATTCACATTTATGTTTCTCTAAGAAACTGTAGACCATTAAGGATGAAAAATTTTGAAATTTGTAACACTTCTTAAGTACCACTAAGTAGGATGGGTCATATATATATATGTATGACAAGGGTTATGAAAAAGGTTATTCTTCTTCAACTTTCAATGGTACCCTCTGATTCTTCCACTTAAGTCTGATTGTATCTCTTCCTCCTTAAGTTGGAAGCTAAGGTTCTTGGTCTAATCAGTGGTTATTCCATCTCTGGGTAAGTATTATAGCTATGCATGTTAAGTGTTTTGAAAGAATCAGTCTACAAGAGATATATGAACAGTAAAACTTTAAGTGCAAGGTCTTGCATGTGGTTATCTTTGATTGAGATGATCAGTAAATTATATGTATAAGAATTCTAATAGTGAATCTAAGTTCTTTAAGTAGTTGCTATTGCTAGTTCGAGAAGAATGCCTAAGTCTAGAGCTTCGAACTTCAGTATATGAGTAAAGTAAAGATGAGTCTCTACCCTAAATCTTCTATATGAACTATTCAATTGGAAGTATAAATATATAAAGGATAATGAGATATATAATAATTGGTAAGTATATGAGTAAAGAAAGGATGAGATTTGTGCTATATGTATAAATTACTATTGAAAAGATGTTGATAGGTAAGAATGCATGTAAAGCTTAATATATGAAAAATATGAACTAGTGAGGAATGTGCACTATTTTGGGTAAGTGATGGTGTGCAATGCCCCTCTGTGAAGCCTCTGGTAGGACAGTTATATTGCTAACTAGACTGGCAGATCACGAAATGAAAATAAGAGTAAGACCATGAGGGTGAGACCTGAAAACACTCAAGGTGTGACCTATAGTATGATGAAGATTGAACTGGCAGATCATGATACATGAATGTGTGTAAATCCATGTGGTTAAGGCCTAGGGCAAGATATGTTTGTACGAATTTTCATGGTGTAGCCTTCGATAATATAGATCGAATTGGTAGATCACGATACATGAAACTTATGTTTAAGTCCATGAGGGAGAAACCCATGAAACCTTCTGTAAAAGTCTTCCAGGACAGTAAACACATAATTCTATATGATGCCTGAGTAGCATATTCAGTTTCGCCATTATGGTGTATTTTGTTAAGTATGTATGGTGGAATATGATTACCCACTCTTATGTTAAGATCTTGATATTTCTGAGTATTCTATGATAAATTTTGCTTTGATGAGGTTATGATACGTCTGAGATGAATCTGTTATGTAATCGAACAAGTTTTAAAGGACACTCTTGTAAAGAAGTGTGTATCTGTATGATAAAAAGAGTATTCGCCACATCTGAATAGTATCATGTTTCTTCTAAAATCAGATAGAATTTGAGTCAATGTTATTTTGAGTATTTGAGGTTCTGTAATAAAGTTGTGTGCTTATCATTTGAATGGTTTGTACAGTTCACTATCGGTATGATTTTGTTGGGTCTTGTACAAGAATATGATATGATTAGTAAACTGATGATATTTAGATCTGAGTGAGCATCCACTAATGAACAGTATCTAGGAACATTTGTTTTGGGTTAAGAGTTAGGATAAAGAAATGATATGTATGAATTAGTCTTTGAAGGCACATTCTTTTGGAAAGTAATTTTATGGTTCTAAGAGAAAGAAAATAATAATATATTATCTAGAAGAATCTCTAGTCAGTCAGGTAGCCAAGAGAGAAATGATATGCTTAGTATGGTAGTTGGCGTATAAGTGTAAGTCAAAAATTGTGAAAATATCCACCCATAATGGAAGCAAATGGTTCATAAGGGTAGCTGGCACACAAAGGTTCTTTAGATAGTATAAAAGTATCTACCAAGGTATTTTGTAATAAAGCTCACTTAGTTCTCTTGAACTTACAACGTTATGCTTATTTTTCAGGTAATGATGATATGAGTATGCGCTAGGAGGGACGATGCCAATGATACGCCAAATTAGCGACGGGCCAGGTTATTATACATACAGTGGAAGAGTGACGTATTGTGGGCTTGCACCCTAAGAGTCTGTCTTTACTAAACTT
The DNA here is from genome assembly GCF_007990345.1 of Gossypium hirsutum. Lineage (NCBI taxonomy): Eukaryota > Viridiplantae > Streptophyta > Magnoliopsida > Malvales > Malvaceae > Gossypium > Gossypium hirsutum. Next base: position 13,273,003 of record NC_053445.1, on the reverse strand, counting down.
TATATTTTAAAAGTATTAGAAAAAGGTCTAATGTAATATTTTATTTTTAATATTTTCCTTTGTTCTTAGATATTAAGTCTTTTAGTTAAAATAACAAGAAAAATATTTTTAGTAAGGAGTATTTGTCAAAAGTTTCAATATTTTGGTAAGTATTGTGTGTAGTGACACTTGAGGCCTGGACTCGGTGAATTGGGTCGGGTTAAGGGCGTTACACTAAAGCTATAATTTTTGATGTCTACAACATCATCCAACTTGTGATGAATTTTTTATGGCATCCAACCATTTCTAGGTTGAGTTTAGTTCTTATAGATTGAAGATGTCTTTTAGCTTAGTAACACACTTTGAAACACTTCAATTCCAATTTGTAATAACTCGATTTTCAGTGCTACCTAAAAAGGTAGTCTCAGAACCCCATTTTTGTAAAATGAGTTCCTAAATATTTAAATATAAATATTTATAAAGTTTGTATAAAATTTTATTAATGTTTTATCTATCAATTTTGTCAATTAATTGCTTAATTAGGGTATAGGGACTAAATTGTAAAAGTCCAATCGCAATAAGTTTTTAATTGGCCAAAGGCTAAAGGACGTAATTGAAATTATTCAAAGGTCCAAAATGAAAAAAAAATCATTTTGTAACATGAATTACTGCTTGATAATGGAAGATTCCACTTGTATTAAGTTAATGATGGATTAAGTTAATTAAGTATACTTAATTAAATCTAGTAAATTAAGTTCTAATTTAACTATATAAGTCAAAATAAGGTAAAATAATATCATTTTCCTTACTTCATCTTCTTCATGTCAAAAGTTAAAGAAAGAAAAACCTATGATGCTTTTTAATATTTGGTCATTGATTGGTAAGCATTTCCAAGTCCTTTTCTTGTAATTTGTATGTTTTTGAGGACATGGGAGCTTGATTTAGCTAGCCCATGCACCAATTTGTAAAAAATATTAAATTTTTTGAAAGTTTCCTTATTGATTTCTTGAAGAATAAGGTGTTAAATTGATAGATTTTAAGCTTAAATTATGAAAAAAAGACTAGATTGTAATGTTTAATTGTTAGTTTTGTACATAAGGACTAAAGTGAATAAAATGTAAATTTTTTGGTAAAATTTTGATATAAATAGATAGTAGAAGGTCTCTAAATAATGTAATTGAAGTTGGTGTTTAAACTGAGGCTCAAAATTGAATGAAATGGTTATTTCGAATTGAAAGACTAAATTGAATAAAATGTAAAAATTTAGGGGTACAAAAAAATTAGATTATATAGGTTTATTCATGTCATGATATAATGTATAAATGTTTGGTATTGATGGATTGAATTTAATAATTGTATAAATCAATAATTGGATCAATCTGGAGGTAATCGAGGAAAAACAAAAAGTGTTGAATAGCCTCTAAAGAATCAACTTGTTGTTGTTTTGATCAGGTAAGTTTATATGATATTTTATTTACTTAAAATTGTTATGTATTTGAATTGTATCTATATATATGATTTTGGTTGTGAATTGGTATGATTAGGCTAGAATTGGACTATATTGAAAAGTGATGTTTTTAAGCATAAAAGATACCCGTGTGAACTTAGTAAAGGTTAGGATACGATTGGAATGCCAATAGGGTTTTGTACAGGCTTTTATGGGATTGATTACAGATGTTACCAAAGTCCAACTTTTATAGCGGATTCTCAAATATATGTGACATAAGTTTAGCTCAGATGTGTAACCTAATGTCGTTATAAAGGTTTAGCCTAGATGGGTAACCTGACATGTTTATATTCAGCTCAAATGAGCAACTGGAGTGGTGTAGATACCTATGTATCCGAGTCTATTTACTAGGGTTCATCAGACGAAAAAATTTATATGAAATGAGAAATTGAAATGAGATAATGATCTTGATGTTCATATGGAGAAATATTGAATTGAATTTAAAAAATGTATTGGAATATTGACTTTGACGTGTATGCAATTTTATTATCCCTTGATTGAATAAGTTTTGAGCTCTGTTAATTAGTATGACATGAATTGGCATGATATGTGATTATGGTATCATATGGTTAAATTACAAGTTAAAACTCACCTTATTGATGTTCTGATTTACCAAGTCAATATTGAAAAATAAGGTTTGGAAAAATGTAGCGAAAAATAGATATGAGGAAAAATCAGAGGTTTAATTTTTTTTTCCAAAACAAGAAATTGGTTGTGATATCTAAAGTAATAAACACTTAATCATAATTTACCTTTTTATTTGTCTAGGATAAACACTTCGGCCGAGTAGTCTTCTCCGTTATCCTCAAGCTCAGGTCTGCTGAGTGTGACTCACTTCGAATCAAAATATTTTCCACAAAATTACCAGTGGGGTAATGTAGCAATTTTTCTAAACTTTTGGGCCTAGTTGTAAATAAGAAATATATCTTCAGAAATTTCTGAAATAATTTCTTCAGAGAATTTTCTCTCTACAACTTTCTCTTGAATTCAAGTATGTGAAAAATAATGACTAATGGCTCTCTTTATATAGGGAGAGTTTAGAGAGTTCAACTATGATTAAACTTAATCACTTTAATATTAAATTAATAGAATATTTATCAAGATAATCACTTTATTATTAAATTAATAAAATACTATTAAGATAAGTATTAAAATTAATTTAATATAAAATTTATTAAAATAATATTTTTTTGGAATAGTAAATCTGAAATCATATTCTTCGGTAGAGTTCCAGTAGAAGTGTGATTCCTCTATTGCTCAACCGATAAAGGACCGACCATCAGGAGCCGCTATCATCGAGATTGTCGTGTCTGGTGGTTCCATCGTAGGTGCAAAATCCTTATGGCACCTCAACCGGTTCGACTGTTACCTGTTTGATCTAGGCCAGTGACGAGCCTGTCGATCTGTTCTTGCCACCGGTTTGACCGCTAACCCAATTTCACATACCAAGCCCAGTTGGACCAATTTTTGGGTCTCGGTCTCGATTTTTGGTTCTTGGACCCAATTTTTTATTTTAGGTTTAATTTTCAAGTTCAATTACTCATTGGGACAATTGTCTAACTTGAAAATTAATTTTCAAAAATACAATAGTAATTTTAATTAATTTGATTAATTGAATTTTACATGATCAAAATTAATTTTCCCGAAAATCACTTATATTTTCCTAATTAAATTTTCAAGAAGATTCTTTAATCAAATTCTCTAGTTGAACAAATCTCACAACTACCTAATTTAATTCCACATCGAATAAATAAACTCAATTAAATTATTTCCAAAGTCATAGAATTTTCTTTTAATTCAAATGCAGATTAATTGAGCTTTTATTGAGCTAGCGGAGGGACCAATCGGACATATACAATTAGGCTCTAGCAATTGCAATTATGTATACAAGCATCTTTCCGATAATTCGCAAATTACTTAATCATGGAGTCAGTCCAAGAGAAGTACTATGATTGAAAATTTCTTTTTGTATACTCATTACAAAAGTAATTCATCCAATTGCTTTGTCCAATGACCTCATCACGTGTGTGTTACCCTCAATACAATCCTATTCTATCTCATTGTCACCATTGTATCTTCTTAATGATTAATGTGATCACCGTCAACAAATGGCTATGATAAATTGCTTGTTCGTAAGCAAGCAACTCGTGGCCACAGTCCATATATATCAATCGACACAATGCGAATGAGAGGATATCATTAACACTTTAATCGAGCAATGAATTTTATTGTTGCTAGTAAAGTGATGTCATACACAAGTCATGTACCCAACATACTGGCTATGGACTCGATCATCTTTATAGCATAAGCCTCCACTGATATCAAAGCACATAAGTTACATACGCATGGTCAGTGACTAACTCGGGATTGAGGTAAATCACACCATGAACATCACAAGTGAATTAATTGACAAACGAATTCAGAATTAATTCAGCTTGGGTCTAGTGCAATGTATCATTCTTCCAATGAATACATTTATGTCTCTAACCATGGAGTTAATTACTCCGATAGCCAATACTAGCCATCTCCCCAATTGGAATCGTAGATGACATAATAATCCTTCTAAGTATTTGAATGAAATGTTCACTTTGATTCTTTTACGGGATTATGAACTCGTTTAGATTATTTACTGAAGTAAATTGTCTTTCTCGCAATGTAAACGTTCTTATAGTGCCACATATCATCAGTTTGAATTTAGACAATCAATGAGCTAATATTTGTTTGCCACAATTTCACTATGCATACAGAACATGAAAGAATGAAATGCAAAAGACATAATAGTGAATTGTTAAATTAACTTTATTTATTTATTCATCGTTCAAATACATAGAAAATAATTACATGTTTACTACAATATGGACACATTTCCCAACAATCTCACACTTTCCGTAGTGAACTAAATGTGTCATGTTTCACATTCCCATGTTATCGATATGTTTGTTAAAATTCCTAGGTAAAAGAGTCTTAGCAAACGAATCCACAAGGTTATATTCATAAGCTACTTTCACCACATCTACTATTCCTTCGGCTAAACAAATATTTGGACGTGTACAAAGCATAACATACATATGGCTTCCAACTACCGAAACATATGGAACCTTACTCATACACTCTCTTTCTTTTGTTGTCTTAGGACAATCATCCAAAGAAAGATAAAAACCCGATGCAGTCAGTTGAACACCTAGCTTCGCATGGGTCATTGCCATCTATTCAAGTACCTTACTATTGTATGAAGCTTTTGATAGAGCTATCGTTTATTTATTTCGATCCCTAAGATTCAAATTCCAAGAATATAACTAGCTTCACCCAAGTCCTTGGTGCTAAAATATTGAGATAACCATACTTTAACCAATGACAATTCTCCTACATTATTTTCAATAAGTAGAATATCATCAACAAACAAAATAATGAAGACCACCTTTTTGTCCTTAAGAGACTTACAAACTTAAGTTTCATCAACATTTTGCTCAAAGCTAAAAATCTTGATCACTTGATCAAATCTTTTATACCATGAGCGGGACGCTTTCTTAAATCCATAAATGGATCTTAGAAGTTTGCAAAATTTTTGCTCATTTCCTTCGACAACATAGCCATTAAGTTGAGTCATGTAAATGGTCTCATTAAGATAACCATGCAAGAATGTTTTCTTGACTACTAGAGTATGTGGATAGACTTAAGCATGGCTACTAGAGAGAAGGTCTCATCGTAATCGATGCCTTCTGTCTGTTTGTAGTATTTCTCTACAAGTATAGCTTTATGTGTTTCCACTTTCCCTTTCATATTTCTCTTCTTCTTATAAATCCACTTACACCTTATGGGTTTAATCCCAACTGGTAAGTCTACAAGTTCCCACACCGTATTGGATTCCATAGAATTCACCTTGGCATCCAAGGCCTGTTTCTGGAGCTTGGAATCAATGCCCTGCATAGCCTCATTGTAAGTGAGTGGATCATCATCCTTGTAACAACCCTTTTTTTTAGTGTATCGAAAATAGTGGTTACAAGACCACAAATCTGATGAGTAAGTCTTTATTGTTATTTAATATTTATAAGTGAATTACAATATTATATTCAATTCTGGTTTAATAATTTTTATAAATTGAATGAATAAATAAGTATAAGTGGTGCAGTCCAAAAGTCATATTATTTTTGGAAATGAGGTATTGGGACCTCGTTTCCATAATTTAATGCAGTAAATATTTTTAGTAAATATTTACAGAGTTGGATTATAGGTGAATTGAAGTTTGGTCTAGTAATTTTGATGATTGATTGCTTAATTAAGGTAAAATGATTAAATTGTAAAAGAGGTAAAAGTCAATCGGTATAGACTTAAAATAGTAAAGGGACCAAAATGGTGATTAAACCATGGCGAAAAATTCCAAGCGATGGTGGATATGATTAATCCACTAGCTTTTAGGCTATTTGATTATTAAGTCCTAATTAGTTTAGGGTTAAATTGAAATTAAGCTTGTTTAGTAAAAAATTAAAATGATTGAAGGACCAATTGTGCAATTAAATCCTCCTTATATGGTAATTATACCATATACTTATATTATGGACATTTATGGACATGATTTAGCAATTTTATAAGTTATATAAAAAGGGTAATTTAGTAAAAAGTTAAAATGTAAGTTAAATTAAGGAAAATTAAAAGATAACATCAACATTTTCTTTTCTTCTTCGTGTGGAAAGAGAAGAAATACCTAGAAGAAGCTAGATAGAGCCTCAGTCAACTTTGGTCCTTCGATTTGATGAGTAAACCTCTCCCGTTTTTAGTAATTTTTTTTGTTTTTGAGCTCGTATTAGCTTGATTTAGCTAACCTGATGACTACTTTGTAAAATTGTCAAATGTTATGGATTATGTCACTAATGAGTTTTAGTTGTTCTTGAAGTTTTATGTTAGATTATTAAGCTTGGTTGTTAAATAGGACTATTTTGTAAAATGATTTTTGGTTATTTTAATGTTTAAGGACTAGATTTGAAAGTAGTAAAAGTACAAGGACTTTTTGTGAAATAATAGAAATTATAGACTATAGGGAGGCCCTAGGTAAATTGGTTAAACTTAGTTTTCATTGAAAATGGTTAAATTGCGTATTTTTGACTTAGGGACTAAATTGCATGAAACTAAGACGGCGGGTTTGTAAAAATGTGAAAAAAGACTTAATTTCACAAAATGAGTTTTTTTTGCTGCTGGAAGTTGATAATTGAATGGAATTATTATTTTAGATCAAGATATAAATAGATCAAACTCAAATTGCGGAAAAGCTAAAGTAACAGATTGATCGTTGTCTTGACTTCGACTTCGTTTTAGTAAGGTAAGTTCGTTCGATTTAATTGTAATACAATATAAATGCTCTTTATATAGATTAGTTATTGAATGTTAATTAATGAATTAATGCTTGTACATAGAAATAGAATTAATGGGTTATTATCGCTTGATCATTGACGTAGCCAAATGAACGTAGGATAGTGTATGATTGACATGCCAATTGGTTATTTTGTGCACGATACGGGATTGGTATGAGATGTTATGAAGATTTCTGTATATCATCTGTTCACAAAATATATCGAGGTCCTACATATGTTGCAGACTATCGTGTTATATTAGAGTGTTTTTCTGGTGTGCTGCGGGGACAGATGTTAGCCTACGGGGTAGGCATTTAGTGCCGAGGTGTGTTATCGGTTGGATTGGCTTGTATGATTGTCGGGTGTGCTCTGGATGGTTAACTGTGTTATTGAAATGTGAGAAATTGATTTGTACTATTTGTTGAGCATTACTCATCTACTGTGAGTTTTGATTGATAGGAAATGAGAAATTGATTTGTAGTATTGTTTGAGCATTACTTACTTGTTGTGAGCTGCGATTGACAAGAACTCTGTTAGTAACCTCGTTATTTGAATTATTATTTTATTTTGATAAGATTTATCAATTAGTTGGGGATCTTACTAAGGTTTATATAAGCTTACTTGTGTCCCTATCTTTTTCTTTGTAGATTACGTCTTCGTGGAACTCAGGAGATTGGGTCAACTCGAAGAATCACACTATCCGAGAATCTTTTGGTAGACTATGAGTATAACCTTGGATTATATGGCATACAATAAGCTAATGGTGGATATTATGTGATAGCTTGAAGGACATATGTGGTAGCTTGATGTACTTGTATTTTTGTTGTGTCAAGTAGCTATTTGAGACATGTATGCTTAATTATTGTGAAGAAATGAGTGGTTGATGCTAATCAATCATGAATTGCCAAGTCTTCTATTTTGTATCGAATTTGTCCCTGATTTTTCCTAAACTATTTCAAATGCCTCGTAGGCTCGATTTAAGGCCTATAAGTGTAGGTTTTACTCCAATTTGAATTATTTATGAATTTTTTAAATTAATTTGGTAACTTGATGCTATCTGTTATTAATTATTTTAAATCTTCTGATAATTCTTTGTTACCCTAATCTGGGGACGAAAACGGGTTATGGGTATTACATTTAGTGGTATCAAAGCTATGGTTTAGTCGATTCTTAGACTGAAAGTGTGATGATGTGTAGAATTACATGCCATATAAACCAGTGATAGTGTGATATTTATTGATCCAATTTAACCTCTATTTTTCTTACAAATTTAATGAATGTTAATAGAATCTGGTCATACTAACCTGAATGAGGTAAATGGTAGTATTCTGACTTCTAAACAAGAGGTAAGTTATAGTTTATCAATTTTGTAAATGTCTGATAGTGAAGTCAAAATGTCTTTTCAACTTAATGAGTTAGTGCTTCACAAAAATGGCTTGAGCCAATTCAGCGGCTCTACAACTTCTACCCCCGTGATATGCTTCTTATGGCACCCCTGGGTAATCAACCGACTGGAATAGTTTGACGGTTCGCGGTTAATAATTAGAAGGTATGGTGCTGAAGAATTCAGAGGTAAAATAGATGAAGATCTAACTGGGGCTAGGTACTGGCTTGAAAATATACAATGAACATTTGAAGAAATGGCTTGATTTCTTGATGATTATCTCAGATGTGTCATGTCTTGATAAAAAGGGTAAGGCTTATAATTAGTGGTGGATATTAACAGCTGTTGTACTGAGAGATTAGATTAATTGGGATTTCTTCAGATATGAATTCAAAAAGAACATTGTCACTAGCTGTCATCTATATAGGAAAATTGTACAAGTCAATAAATTTAATCGAGAAATTATGTCTGTGAATAGTGTCAAACAATTGTCTACGCCTCAGAAAGGAAAATGCCTTAGTAAGAGCAATAACACTAGAGTTAGCTATAGTGGGACCGAAGATACAATTGTTAGATTAGAAGCTACCATGCCTGGTATTATTTCTGGTACGTTCAATTTCTTTGATATTACTTATTGTATAGGCACTAATTGTTACTAGGTCAACTTACTCATACATTTTTATTACATTAGTAACGTAGAAGAATCTACCTCTTGAGTCAATTGAGTTTGATGTTTGAGACATAATCCATTGGGTTAGAGTGTAATGGTTAACTTGGTATATCGAAACTATCTGCTAAAAATCTATTACTGTGATTTTCCTATTGATCTGATGTTACTACTATTTCATGAATTTGGTATTATTTTGGGAATAGATTGGCTAAAGTTATATGATACTGTAGTGAACTATAGGCTGAAATGAATCGATTTGAAATGTCAGACTGGTGTAGTGATTATAGTTGAGTCTGGTAAATTAGAGAATACAACTAGAGCTATTTCGGTTATCTGGGTATAGAAAAAGATTTCGAAAGATTGTAAAACATTTCTGGTAAATATATTGGAACATCCTAACTCGTATTCGTCGCTAGAATAGAGTTACGGGAATGCTACAACAAGTTTACCGAAATAAACAAGTAAAATCATAATCATTTCAGTATAATTTCTCAAATACCATAGAATAATTGAATTAAAATAATAACTTATACCTACGAGGCTTAAATCGAGCTTTAGGGACTAAAAAATTAATCTTAAAACCCTCAGGGATTAATTTAAAACAAATCTTAAACTTTAGGAAAATATTAAAATTTTCATAAACAGGGGACACAAGGTCGTGTCTCAGTCCATGTCTCTGCTCATGTAACTCACTAAGTTGGGTCACATGGTCCTATCGTAGGCCGTGTGCCAAACTGTGTAACTCTCTAACTTGTGACACACGTCCTTGTTCACAGGCCATGTGCTAGGTTTTGTAACACACTGACTTAATACACACGGTCTTGTCTCAGACCGTGTGTAGCACACGGCCATGTGGCATCCCATTTCCCAGGCCGTGTGCGCCTAAATGAACATTAAACATCAAGTTTTCATTTCAAGATTTCTTGGACACAAAGTAATCCATTTACCAGCCATTAGACTTATTGAAAATTGCATTAAACAAGCTTAAATCATGCTAATTCAACCTTCTTAAGTGCTTAACCAATGTACCCTCAATGGTACCACAAGTATACATACTTATACAACAATATAAATCATCACTCAAACATGACAATTCACACAACTTACACTTGTAACAAATATGCCTATTATAGACACCTCAGTTCACAACAATTTAAGATGACCTTTTAGTTATACTTATACTAAAAGTTTGTACCAAAGATATCTTCCATCATTCACATATATCACAATAAGTTATCTACTCGCACTTAAGATCACTCTTTATATATTTACATACCAAAACAAGCCTATTACATGCCATATAATAAAAAACAAACGTTCAAAAACTATTGAAAATAGATGGACAGTGTGACTTAAGTGCTGATCCGATTGTCTATCCTTCAAAAGTATCTACAAGAAACAGAAATTAACACAAGTAAGCTTATTGAAGCTTAGTAAGTTAGATGGAAAGAAACAATAATTCTTACAAAATAAATTTAACAATCAAATAAAAAGTGGTTCAACAACAAATGTTTCCTGTCATCCACAATTGCAAACAGGTGAATTTCATATTTCAATTCAAAGCTCAAATAATAATCTCCAGCAAACATACATGCCCACAACGGATTCAATTCAAGATGTCAAGTATGTTTCATGCCATTTAAAGTCATTAAACAAGTTATAATACAATAATTTACGACTTGATGAATGACTTACATATACAAGTACACAAGTAAACCAACCAAAACATGCCAAACACTCATGAGAGATAATCCAATCGATAACATGCCAAATGCTCATGAGAGCTAATCCAACCGATAACACGCCAAACGCTAAAGAGAGCTAATCCAATTGATAACACACCTCGACACTAATTGCCAAGGCCATAGGCTATAAATCCGCCTCTATAACACGCTAGAACAAGATAGTATAACACGAGGCTTCACAAAAAATGATGAACCTTAGTATACTTGGTAAAATATATAATAAGCACACCACACCAATCCCAACATAACACAACATCATTCAGTTATACTCTATCTTGCGTTCATCCGGCCTAAGTATGGAAATTCAATTACACTTTCCCAAACAACTTTACATCATCAATTGAACAATTAATATCCACTATTTCATGTCATATCATCATACAATTCATATAGATATTAAATTACAAAATGAAACTTACCTAGACTAAATTGTAATAGTTATAGAAGTTTAAGGACTATTCTGTAATTTTCCCTCTTCCATGTAAATCAACAGGGTCTTGATCTAAAATATAAAATTTCCCAATTATTAGCTTACATTTCATAGTCCAATTAATACCCTTTTATTTTTTGAAATTACATAATTGCCCCTAACTTTTACAACTTTTGTAGTTTAGTCCTCTAACCCGAAAATCATGAAATTAACAATTTTTCAAGTCAAAATTTATAGTTCAATAATCTAGGCCCTTAAACAGTCCCAATTATAACAATCAAACCTTGAAATTTTTACATTTTAACAATTTAATCTTTAAACAAAAAGTAACAAAAATTTCTTCACAAAACAACCAAATACAACAATCAATGCTTCAAACACATAATTATCATTAAAAACAACCAAGATTCATCAATAACAACCTTTAAAATTTTTAATAGATTCAAAAACGGTGGTACAAGCTAGCTGGACCTAGTTGCAACGATTTCAAAAACATAAAAATTACAAGAAATAGGTAAGAATTGAGCTCACATGCAATAAGGAGATGCAATCGAAGCTTGGAGCCCCCTTCAATGGTGTTTCAACATGAATCTGAAGAAAATGAAGAAGAAAATTTTTATTCTTTCTATTTGTTTTGTTTAAATTTTGATTTAATTACAAAATTACCATTAAAACATATGTTATTTTATCATTTTCATTCCGATTGCCATCCAACAATAATAACTACGGGCTAATTGCTTCATAGGTCCTTTCTCATTTAGTAATTAAGTTATTTGATCATCTAAATGCAATAATTACTAAGTTTTGCACCTTTTTCAATTTAGTCCTTTTTCTTTAATTAATTATCTAAACGTTAGAATTTCTTAACCAAAATTTAATAGGACTCTAATTACTCCATATATATTCTATAAATAATATTTATAGGCTAAAACGATAAAAATTTTGTCCCGAAACCTTTGTTCCGACACCACTGAAAAATGAGTTGTTACATATATATTTTCTTTATACTTAGGAATTGGGATTGAAGGATTGATCATGTACCGATTGCTAGTGGGTTTCTTGATTTGTAATCTAAAGAGTTTCTGGGATTTCTGCCTAAATGTGAAAATTGAATAAATTCAGGATAAAGAATAAATATCTTTTATCTTGTACAGATGATCCGTTTGATTAGTTAAAAGGCGTAATAGTGTTCTCAAAGATAAATGTAGATCTGGTTATTATCAGTTGCTAGTTAAAGATTACTCAAAATAGTTTTTTTAACTCGATATGGTCAATATGAATTCTAGTAATGTTGTCTAGACTAATTATTGTCTTTGTTAATTAATGAATTTGATGAATCGGGTTTTTTGGCCTCATTTTGATAGTTTTGTGGTTGCGTTTATTAATGATATACTGATCTATTCTAAAAAAGAATAAGTGCACATTCAAAATAAGAGAATCGTGTAACAAACTTTTTACGAGAGACAATTTATGTTGAAGTTAGTAAATGTGAGTTGGATTCAGCGAGCTTGGTTTTCCTGATTATGTAAATTCGATAGACGGGGATTCGTATAGATCCGAGAAAAATCTATTCTATTATTATATGGAAAACTCTGAAAAATATCTCTTAGAGTTTTGGTACTGGCCTATCCTGAATCTGGAAGGAAAATGATTATTATAATAATGGTTTTGTATTAGCTAAATTAAAAAAAAATAGATCGCTGTTTCTTCAACGAATCCGAGAATTGCAGGATGACGACCTGAAGTTGTTAGCTAACTAGAGCAAATCTAGAGTGGGCTAGCTATAGGATTTTCGGTGGATACCGATGGTATGATGTATTTTCGTAATAGATTGTGTGTTCTAAATAATTCGCAGTTAAAACGAGACATTTTCTCTGAAGCACACACCAATACATATTTTATTCATCTGAATAAATTGAAAATCAAGTATTGTCAGAATTACTATAGCCTATCATGATTCCTAAATAGAATTGGGAACGAGTTATGATAGATTTTGTATTTGGATCACTTGTATCACCAAGGAAGAATGATCCGATTTGGGTGATTGTTGATAGATTGACAAGTCAGCTCATTTATTTCGGTCAGAACTGCTTATTCACTCAAGAAAGTAGTCGAGTTATATGTATTAGACATTGTCAGATTACATAAGTATCATTGTCTATTATTTCTGAATAAGATCTGAAATTCATCTCGAGATTTATGTAAGCTTACTTGTGTCCCTATCTTTTTCTTTATGGATTACGTTTTTGTGGAAATCGGGAGATTGGTTCAACTCAAAGAATCACATTATTTGAGAATCTTTTCGTAGACTATGAGTATAACCTTGGATTATATGGCATGTAATAGGCACATATGTGGTAGCTTGATGTATTGTGTCAAGTAGCTATTTGAGGCATGTATGCTTAATTCTTGTGAAGGCATGAGTGGTTGATGCTAATCAAGCATGAATTGGTAAGTTTTGTTATGTTATGTGGTATGCATGGATGGCTTGAACGTTTATCTTAGTAATGTTTGTTATGTGATTGAAATGTCAATGGTGGCACATTGGTAGGCATGTAGGATGGTTGATTAACTTGATTTGAGAGGTTTAAAATGCATTCCAAAGTCTTATGAACATGTGTGTAAGTTTATAATTAGGTACCTAAGCATTTAGATGTGAAATGAGAATGTTTTGGGACATTTTTAGGCACACACAGCTTGGGACATGGGCTATCACATGTCATGTGCCACACATGGGCAATCTACACGGGCTTGTGCCCCAAACGTGTTAGGTTCAGGGTTCACATAGGCTGGAACATGGCATGCGACACGGTTGTGTGGCCCAAGTCATTGAGTTAGACGGGTAGATACGTGGGCATGTGGGATAGCCACACATTCTGGGATCTATCGCACGGCCTAGACACATGGCCGTGTAACCCCCGTTTTAAAAATTTTCTCTTTTTCCCCAAATCTTCTATTTTATGTCGAATTTGTCCCTGATTGTTCATAAACTTTTAAAGGCCTTGTAGGCTCAATTTAAGGCCCATAAGTGTAGGTTCTACTCCGATCTAAATTATTAATGAATTTTTTTATTTAATTCGGCAACTTGATGTTATCTGTTATTGACTGTTTAGAATTGTCCAGTAATACTCCGTAATTCTAATCCAGTGATGGAAATGAGTTATGGGTGTTACAAGCCTCATGATTGGCTTGCATATTATAAATGTTACCATCACTGATTAAGAATTCTGATTTCTTAGAAACTCTACCACTACGACGGATTCCCATATGTTGTTGATTGTTTGAAGGTCTTTCCACAACTTTCTTGAGAAATGAACTTGGTGATTGTTCTACATCTCCCGAAAGTTCCTTAAGTACCCCTTGTACCTTTCGCATTAGAAGACCTCTTAGTCATTTTACCTTCCAAGAAATTCCTATTATAGAATACTAACTTTCTTAAGCATACTTAATGGTCCATCTTTCATAAGTTTAGTGATTTCTCTTAGTTAATATGACCAAGTTTTAAGTGTCATAGGTACCCCTCATTAGAGTGAGAAGCTTTAAGCATCTTATTCACCATTTAAGTTTAAAGCATTGAGTAGTTATTTGGTTTGATAAAATAGAGATTGTTTTTCATCCATTCGTTATAGATCAAAGAATGATTTCTATGAATAGTAATCCCTTTATTGAATGTCACAAAATAACCATCATTAAATTAACATGATACAAAAATTAAATTCCTCTTAAAATGAGGTACATAAAACACGTCCTTTAAAACAATCTTCCTAAAATTATTAGAACGTAAAATAAGTTCTCCATTGCTTTAGCTAAAACATAGTTCCCATCTTCTATTCGCAATGAGAGACTCCAGTCATGTAGCCTTTTCATTTTGTTGAACCCCTGTAAAGAAACACACATATGGTTAGTGGCTCTAAAATCAATAACCCAGTTGTCAATTGATTCTTCCACTAAGCAAGCTGCAACCACAAAGAGTTTCATACCTTTCTTTTTCGGCTAGATAATCCATATACTCTTTGCAATTCGATCTAAAGTGTCTTTTCTTGTTGCAGAAGAAACATTTGATCTTTCTAGGATTCTTTGACTTCTTAATCTTCTTCCTATCTACAAGAGGTGGAATCGAAGACTTAGTCAGCTTTAGTCAGCTTCTTGTTTCCCTTAGCTTTCTACTTCCCCTTAGAGGATGAGGGGCCCATAGCTATGTTTGTCTCAGGCTTTTCCTGAACCGGCTTACCACCATTTAGCATCAACTCATAGGGTTGTAATTCCTTCGTGAGTCCTCAACTTGTAATCGGCCCTAAAGGGAGCAAACTCCTTAGTCAAGGATTTAAACACTATTTTAATTTGAGTGTTCACGTCTAGTTTAGCCCCATTGTCCTCAGCTTTTACAAAGAATCCCTGTAACACTACAAGCCCGTATCCGTCGCCAGATTACGGCTACGGAGTATTACTAGAGTATAACATCATATAGCGAACATTTTTTATTACAAACAAACCACAACATAAATCATAGTAATATCAACCAAAATGATTCATATGGTCCCTTTTACAAGCCCTCGAGTCCCTAAAATGACATTAGAAACGAATCGGGCCTATATTAGAAACATGTGAACTTTTTTGGAAAAGTTAAAATTTTCAAATTGCAGGGGTCACACGGCCGTGTGACTCACACGGCAAAGAGAAACGCCCATGTCTTAGGCCGTGTCGGCATTCAAAATAGGGACACACGACTATGTCCAAGCTTGTGTTCATGCCCGTGTAACTCAGTTACTTGGGTCACATGGCCAAGCCACACGCCCGTGTGCTAGGCCATGTAACTGTCTGACTTGCAACCCTTTGAAAGATACAGGGGACATATGACTGTGTCGCTTGGCTGTGTGTCACACATGGTTGAGGTGACACATGCCCATGTCTCTGGCCATGTGGACGAAAAATAGACTATTTACAAGCCATTTTTCTCACCCAAAATTCGGCCACTTTTATAACAAAATTTCACCTATAATCATGTGCTCAAGACATACCTAATATATGCATACACAAGCTTTAATAATTATAGAAACTAACCATTTAACCAATATGACAATATGGCACCACACTCTCATCAATCAAACTTGACTAAACACCTACGAAATTCATTCATGATACAATCAACCAATTAAACACTTCAATGCCACATTTGTCATAATGTTCATATACCAAATACATGCACAAAAAATACCATCATGACCATTTCCACTTATACCATTAATCTTAAAAACAATATCAAATGTCAATACACATTCAAGGCTACTAAACCTAACCATTAACACTTCAAGGCACTATCTATGTCATACCAAAACAACATCTCAAAACATACCGTAATGTTCATCCATTCAACTACCATAACTATGTACTTAGATGCCAAAATGACAACCACTTTAAAAGTCATATATGTATATGATATCATATCAACTATATCATCAACCAAAACGTCATGTATACAAGCCACACATAATGGTTAAATTCATCAAACAAGACACCTATACATGCCATTATAACCATGACTAAAAATTATCAAAATCTACCGATATAGCCAATGGATGGTGTGATGGATCTCTGACAAGCTTCCAACCCAAACGAGCTTCTGATTAACTAAAAAAACAAAATAAATAAAACCTCGTAATCATGTAATGCTCAGTAAGTTCGTAGTTCATAAACAAGGCTTACCATTTCAATATATAAGCATAACAACATTTTGAGACCATCAAACATAACTTAGCATTATCCTAAGTAACAACAACCTTTCAAGTTAGATAACCACATAACTTAGCATCGTATTGCAAAACATAATAGCTTTTATGCACACAACTTATAAGCATTCATACTTTCATGCATATGGCTAAGCATATTTAAAGCATCATCAATTCATACCTTTTTCATACTTTCAAAGCATTACTTATCGAAGTATTTTTCAATCGTTCCCTTTTTCATACCCGTTGAACCACTAGAATAATACTGGATATGCGGGAATCTTGCACACAGTGTGCCAACATGTGGTTAAAACCACTACTATCTCATATCACATATAAATGCTCTCTCTCAAGCCATAAATGGGTCTGCTCACACAAGTTGTCAGTCAAGACGTAGCTACACGGTGTGGCTCACGGAAGCTGTCAAGTAAGCACAACACATACCAGAAACTCAGTCACTGGTAGGACGTACAGGACCAGCACCTTAAACATGGTAACCCCTAATGACATGTCATTTGTATCCTATATATTCCTAAGGTTCAAATGAGATCCGAAAGTCACAAAAACTTCGTTCGATATTTTTTTAGAGTCGTAATTCCATAATATAACATAAAAGCATTTAAATTAAACATAATTCAATGCTACTCGAATGTACAAACTTACCTTAAACATGAACGAAGAAATACGATCATTTATTCCAACACTTTTTCTTTTCCCTTATTTAAATCTGAACGTTACTTTTCTTGATCTATATAATCAAATATAACTCATTGAAACTTCATTCTATTCAATTAATCAAAAAAAATCATGTTTTGGAAAAATTACATTTTTTGCCCCAATAACTTTGAGTTCATTACGATTTAGTCCTAAGGTTATAAAATAAAATTTATGCAAGTCGATACCAACCCACTATAGCCGAATATTACTTAGGCCCCTAGCAAGCCTTACATTTCATTTATTTTACAATTTTAGCATGGATAATTTTCTATTTTTGAATTTAATCCCAAATTGATAAATTCATTAAAATTTCCTTTACAAAAGTTGTTCAACTAGCATCAATGATAGTACCAGAAAGAACATAAGTTTTCTCCCTACTTATTGGTTAATTTGTTCCTATTTAGTTATTCTTAGCACATATTTTAACATTTTTAGTTTAGTAAATTGCATTTTATAACTCAGTGGATCCTAGCCTATTTTATCCTTAATTTTGTCACATTTTGGTACTAATGTCACTGCATGAATAATTCTAGATTGGGTCCAGAATTGTCGCCACAACTGTCAAGATAACCAACCTTTACGTACAAGGACAACATGATTTTGAGGAAATGACACCTATGCTATTTGGAAGGGCATAAATATTGATGTGAAAAGAAAAAAAGATGAGAGCTTTTTCTTAACCATCATCTTCCTTAACCTATCTTTGGGGGAAGCTTATGGCCATGGCGGCTTAAGTCTCCCTTAAATGAGCCAATGTGAAAATGATGCATACCAGCTCCTAATGAGGAGTCCTGAGTACGACTGAAGAGGGAATAGAGAGATTAAAGTCGAGTTCTTCTAGGAAAATTATTCTCCACTTGTTTCTTTTATATTTCTTTCTAAACGCTGGTGATTACTCTCTATTTCATGTTTCTATGGAAGTATACATGATTTCTAGGTTAAATTTTATTTTATTAAATGTTATTTCTATTTTTTAATCTATGGATTTAAATGTTTTTAGCACGGAAGTGTTATTGCAGTCACTAACACTGGAAGGTGCAGTGACAGTTCGAGCTAACAAGCATTACAACGGAAGTTGAGTGAGGATTAGAGGAATTCAGTCCACTTGTTCTTAATAGTGTCATATTGCCACCATCGGAAGGTGGGGTTAGTGTGCATTTTTAAGTTTAGATTAATTAGAGGAGTGACGCTTGGTAAGATATACATTGAAATTTATTGCATCGACAACCACCTATCCTTTTATACCTTGTGAACACTTAGTATTATGCTGAAGATTCATGTTGGGGATCCCAGTTAATTATCATTACATTTTATTTCATTGTTTTCAAAATATTGTTTCGATAACTATCCCCACAATTTATCTCGTTTCTATCTAGCTATTGCACCGACATTGATAGACAAAAGACAACCATCCCTGTGGGATCAATATTTGGCAGACTCACATCTGTCTACTATACTTGCATCGAAAATGTACGCTTGCACATTATTGCTGTGACATTAAACAACTGATCAATCAAACATTCATTTTCATCCATCAAACAACAAAAAAATCCTAACATACATTCATGCTAAAACCCTAGACTTTTAATAGTTTTGCAAACTCGGGCTAGGTAGATTAAACTACAACGACTTCAAAAACATAGAATTCATTAAAAACGAAAAAAATAACTTACATGCACTAGGAAGTGTTGGCCGAATGCTTGGATGCTCAAAACTGGTGATTTTCTTCTTGAGAAATTCGGCTAGAAGAAGATGGACAAGGTAATTTGGTTTTATTTTGCTTATTTTGTTTATTTAATTATTAAATTACTTATATAACCTTACTTAATCCCATTAATGATGTCTAAACTTGTCCACTACTAATTTTAATGGTCTATTTACAACATAAGGACTCATAATTTAATGTTCTATAGCTGTTAAATACCTTTAGCTATTTGAACTCAACTTTTGCACTTTACGTGATTTAGTCCTTTTTACCAAATTAAGCATGCTAACGATAAAATTTCTTAACAAAATTTTTATATGGTACTGTTATCATGCTATAGACAATAAAATAATAATAAAATAAATTTTTTGACGTCAGATTTATGGTCCTTAAGCCACTTTTTTGATTTCACTAAATACGGGCTGTTACAACTCTCCCCCTAAGAAATTTTAGTTCCCGAAAATCTTACCAGAAAATAAATTAGGATATTGCTTTCTCATAGCTTCCTTTGGTACCCAAGTGGCTTTTTCAATTATGTGACGTTGCCAAAGAACCTTTACTAAAGCTATGTTTTTGTTTCTTCATTCTTTAACCTCACGTGCCAAAATTCTGATCGGTTCCTCGTGTACAACATATCAGGATGAATTTCAATATCCGCTGGTGATATAACATGTGATCGATCTAATCGATACCGTCGCAATATAGATACATGAAACACGTTATAAATCTTTTCTAACTCTGATGGAAAAGCTAGTTGATATGCTACTGGTCTGATTCATTTTATGGTCTCATACAGCCTGATAACTTGTGGGCTTAGCTTTCCTTTGTGACCAAAATGAAGAATTTTCTTCTAGGGTGATACTTTCATAAATATTTTGTCGTCGATTTGAAATTCAATGTCTTTACGTTTCAAATCTGCATATGATTTCTATCAATCTGAAGCTTCTTTCAAACTATCACGGATTACTTTCACTTTTTCTTCAGTCTTTTGAATTAAATCGAACCCGTGAATCTTTTTCTCACTAAGCTTGCCTCAATATAAAGGAGTTCGGCATCTACGACCATACAAAGCTTCGTATGGTGCCATATTTATACAAATCTTTTTATGGTGCCATCTTTATACTTGACTGATAACTTTTATTGTACCCATCGAAATAACTCCACACGCTCGTGTGCCAGGCCGTCTACTAGGCCATGTAATAGCCTGACATGCATCCCTTTGAAAGATACACGAGACACACGACCGTGTCGCCTGGCCGTGTGTTACACACAACTGAGACACACGCCTGTGTCTCTAGCTGTGTGGACAAAAAATAGGCCATTTCCAAGCCATTTTTCTCACCCAAAATCTGGCCACTTTTACAACCAAATTTCACCTATAATCATGCGCTCAAGACACACCTAATATATGCATACACAAGCTTTAATAATTATAGAAACTAACCATTTAACCAATATGCCAATACGGCACCACACTCTCATCAATCAAACTTGACTAAACACCTACGAAATTCATTCATGATACAATCAACCAATTAAACACTTCAATGCCACATTTGTCATAATGTTCATATACCAAATACATGCACAAAAAATACCATCATGACCATTTCCACATATACCATTAATCTTAAAAACAATATCAAATGTCAATACACATTCAAGGCTACTAAACCTAACCATTAACACTTCAAGGCACTATCTATGTCATACCAAAACAACATCTCAAAGCATACCGTAATGTTCATCCATTCAACTACCATAACTATGTACTTAGATGCCAAAATGACAACCACTTTAAAAGTCATATATGTATATGATATCATATCAACTATATCATCAACCAAAACGTCATGTATACAAGCCACACATAATGGTTAAATTCATCAAACAAGACACCTATACATGCCATTATAACCATGACTAAAAATTATCAAAATCTACCGATATAGCTAATGGATAGTGTGATGGATCTCTGACAAGCTTCCAACCTGAACGAGCTTCCGATTAACTAAAAATAGAGAAGAAATAACACGAACTACGCATGTAATGCTTAGTAAGTTCGTACTTTATAAACAAAGCTTACCATTTCAATATATAAGCATAACAACAATTTGAGACCATCCAACATAACTTGGCATTATCCTAAGCAACAATAACCTTTCAAGTTAGATAACCACGTAGTTTAGGAAGTCATTGAAAAGCATAATAGTTTTTATGCACACAACTTATAAGCAATCATACTTTCATGCATATGGCTAAGCATATTTAAAGCATCACCAACTCATACCTTTTTCATACTTTCACAGGATTACTTATCGAAGTATTTTTTGATCCTTCCCTTTTTCATACTTGTTGAACCACTAGAATAATATCGAATACATGGGAATCTCGCGCACAATTTGCAAACATGTGGTCGAAACTAATACCATCTCATATCTCATATAAATGCTCTCTCTCGAGCCATAAATGGGTCTGCTGACACAAGCTGTCAGTCAAGACGTAGCTACACGGTGCTACTCACACAAGATGTCAAGTAACCACAACACATGCCAGAAACTCAGCCATCGATAGGACGTACAGGACTAGCACCCAAAACACAGTAACCCCTAATGACATGTCATTTGTATCCTATATATTCCTAAGGTTCAAATGGGATTCGAAAGCCGCTGAAACTTTGTTCGATATTTCTGTAGAGTTGTAGTACTATAATATATCTTAAAAGCATTTAAATCAAACATAATTCAATGCTATTCAAATGTACAAACTTACCCCGAACACGAACGAAGAAATACAATCAGTTAGTCTAACACTTTTTCTTTTCCCTGATCTAAATCTAAACGTTGCTTTTCTCGATCTATATAATAAAATTTAACTCATTCAATTTAATAAGAAAAATATGTTTTGGCAAAACTACATTTTTCCCTATAATTTTGAATTCATTACAATTTAGTCCTTAAGCTTATAAAATAAAATTTAGGCAATTTGATACCAACCCACTATAGCTGAATATTACTTAAGCCCCTAGCAAGCCCTACATTTCATTTATTTCGCAATTTTACCATGAATAATTTTCTACTTTTCAATTTCCTACTTAGGCCCCTAGCAAGCTCTACAAATTCATTAAAATTTCCTTTACAAAAGTTGTTCAACTAGCATCAAACATTTATTTTCATCCATCAAACAAAAAAAAATAACTAACATACATTCATGCTAACACCCTAGACATTTAACAATTTTGCAAACTCGAGCTAGCTAGATTAAACTACAACGACTTTAAAAACATAGAAATTATTAAAAACGGGACCAAAAATCACTTACATGCACTAAGAAGTGTTGGCCGGATGCTTGGATGCTCAAAAATGGTGATTTTCTTCGTTATAAAATCAGCTAGAAGAAGATGGACAAGGTAATTTGGTTTTATTTTACTTATTTTGTTTATTTAATTATTAAATTACTTATATATCCTTACTTTATCCCACTAATGATGTCTAAACTTGTCCACTACTAATTTTAATGGTCTATTTACAACATAAGGACTCATACCTTTTTACCAAATTAAGCATGCTAATGATAAAATTTTTTAACAAAATTTTTACATAGTACTACTATCATGTTGTAGACAATAAAATAATAAAATAAAATTTTTGACATCGAATTTGTGGTTCCGACACCACTATCCTGATTTCACTGAAAATGGCTTGTTACAATCTCATAAGCTTAAGCATATGCTTTTTGACCGGAGTGTCGAGTTTTTCCAATTTATAATAGCGGATGGTTGAGCCAATGCGACATGGCATTCAAGCAAATCCTCCAAAATTGTCTTGATCGTTTTAGCAGTACGAAAATTCTCATGTTGTTTTTGCAGCACACTACTCATACTCGCTAACATATAACTTCAAGCAGTAGAGTCAGAATCTCTCTAGCGATTTCTCGCTTTGGGCTGAGCTTCAGGTGGGAAAGGTTCGTTAAGGACGAATTTATGTTTTTCACTGCTGAAAACTATTAACAAATTTCGTTTCCATTCTCAAAAGTTATCCCCATTCAATTTATTCTTAGTAAGTATGTTAATAAGAGGAGTACGAGACATATCTGAACTGAATAATAATAAATATTTACTAATTACTATCTTTGTACTAAAAGAACCTTTTTATTTTAGCAACATATCAAGAATGCATTATGATGCATGTGTCTTGAACTAAAACCATAAAAAAATTCATGTTACTACTGGTTTATATGTCTTGGCATGATTGGTGTGGAGAACCCGCCAACTAGTGGATTTTCTTCATGAGCATTGTGTTGGAGGACCCTTCTGTTAGTATCCGTCAACTGGTCTTTTTCATTGGCATGTGACATCTACCAATGGCGGATTGTTTGGTCATGGACTTGATGCTTTTCTTTGTGAGCACGGTGGGTAAGGCTACAGTTGTGGAATAGTTTACAATTCTTGCTTGTGGGACATGGTTATATTGATAAGTTTTAATTGGTTCCTTGTTAAGATATAATTGGAAATCAACAAGAGTGAAAAGATGTTTACTATAGGATTTGTCTATATATTGATATGTCGGCCACCAAAGAGTGTTGAATCAACTTTCAATTGTTGGCCACGTGTAGGGTTCTTGTGAGGGCCATTTGGGATATAAATAATGACATGCCTAGTGAAGTGGGGGGTTTTTCCTTCTATTTTGTTTTATTCTTGTACCCCCAAAAATGGGAGTTCTTCATCGGAGAAGAACCAATGAGTGTCTGAGAAGCAAGAGAAAGCTCTGGAGTGTAGGAGAAAACTTCATGCTGTAACTAGCTTCTTTGAGACCTTCTATGAGTTTCCAATCTATGGGAGTATCTAACTTGTCTGAGTCTACTGTAAGTCTCCTCTGTATCCCTATATACTATTAGTTTCTTGGTTATCATAGTTAAAGGCTATGAGTAAAGGTAAAACTATCTTCTTTGAAACATGGTAATTTTTTACATGTAACCATCTACATGAGCATGTAACTGATAAGAAACAAACACGACTTCCTTGGTGTACAAGGTTGGTATCCAAAAAAGTGAGATGGGCCACTTCTAAGGTGTGTTAGTTGCTAACTAGAATGAGGAAGAAATGGGCCACTGGTAGGGCAAGTTAGTTACTAACCAAATTGGCGTATAAGATAGGCCACTAGTAGGGCATGTTAATTGCTAACTAGAATGGCAGATATGCTGGGTCATTGGTAGGGCATGTTATTTGTTAACCAGCCTGGAAATATGGGTTTTGCCATCTATAGGGCATGTTAATTGTAAACCATGGCAGAGCGTCGTGACCTTGCAAGGGAGCATGCCAGTGTTCAAAATAATAAAGATTGAGATATTGGTTTTGAAGTGTAAATATGGGACTCAAGGCTAGCACAAGGAAGGGTGTGAAAATGAGTAGGAAAATGTGAACACTAATATGGTGCACGAGGTGCATGTTATTGCAATGTGAATCTAGACTTGTTGCATGTAGTGCATGTTATGTATATTTGAAGTGAGGAATAAGATTGCTAAAAATGAGTTGCATTTTATTGCATGGTAATATTGCATGTTCAGTGTTATGTCTTAATTATGTTAATGTAGGGCACGAGTTACATTGCAATGTAGTGCACGAGTTGCATTGCATGGTAATATTGAATGTTAAGTGTTATGTCTTAATTATGTTAATGTTATTTAGATGGAGCGTATCTGTCAGTTTCTTAAGTGTTTGGCGTATGGTATCCTCCAAGGGGTAGGTATACTCTGTATGAGTATAGTACCTGTCAACCAATATGTTTGGGATGATTATGATAGGAGTTTGTAGCATTTGTGTTCATCAATGTGAAGTATCTGTTTGTGATAATGAAACTGTTCTCTCAGAAACTAGCCGTGAACTTTATTCGCCAGACGATAGTGTTTGGCAAACGATACTATCCTCCAAGGATATGTATCCGCCATTGTTGTATGCAAGAGGGTATACGCCTAGTTGTCTCTATGCGAAGTCTATTGGCTTATTATTTATATATATGTTTAGTTATTCCAGTTTATGAAACCTGACTTGAAAGGGTTGAGCATTTTTATTTCTAGAGGTCACTAATTTCTTTCGAACTTACCCATTTTCTTTCCCTTTTCTTGGTAATACCACGACATATAGGGCTCGTGGAAGGAACTCAACTAGAAAAAGTGGCCTCTGTTGTGAGCCTCATCTATGTTTGTTTTGTAACATGGATACGTACATTTTGGGGTGGTATGATGTATAAGTTTTGTAATTTGAAATGGTGTTTATGTTTTTCACTAGGAATATATTTTAAGAACTGTTTGACGCACTTTGAAGAGCCTGTTTGGTAAACAGTTTTGAAGTACCCTGCTTTTTTTTATTATGGCACGATGGTTTCAACTATTTTATTATGGTGGATTGCCAACTGTTTTCTTAATTTTTTTCTAAAAATATAAAATTAATAAATAAAGTTTAAACATGTTTTTAGTTCTAACGCCTCAGTCCATCAATTAGAGGTTGGAGAGTTACAAGTTTGGAATCAGAGCCTTGGTTGAGTCAATTCTCGAGAGATCAAATGTAGTAATAGGCCCTGATATGAGTAGACTACAACAAATTTAACCCACTACAAGACGTAGTCAACAGCTACTGATATATAAAGATTTCCAAATGAACTTGGAAATGGTCCCATAAAATCCATACCCCAAACTTCAAACAATTCAATCTCCATAAGTAGCTGAAGCAACATTGCATTGCGTTAGGATATAGATCGAGTGTGCTGACACCTATCGTATTGATTCACAAAATTGTGGGCATCTTTGAATAATGAAGGCTAGTAAAATCCTGATTGGAGAATCTTAGTAGCAATTTGCTTGCCACCAAAATGACCTCCACAAGGAGCATCATAACAGTGCTTCAGGATTGAAAGCATCTCCTTTTCCGCAACACAATGCCAAATAATGTTTTCATTGCATACCTTGAATAAGTGTAGCTCGTTCCAATGATACTTCACTACTTCAACAAGAAATCTTTCTTTTTTATGGCCTGTGAAACCCAATGGGAGTTTTCCACACACTAGATAATTAACTAAATTCACATATCAAGGGGTTGTATCTACAGCAAATAACTTCTCATTTGGGAATATGTCGACAATTTGAAGTATGTTTCCATCTTCGCTGCCAACTTCCAATCGAGACAGATGGTCTCGAACTTGATTCTCTGAACCCTTGCGATCTTTTATCTCGATGTCGAATTCTTACAATACTAAGATATAGCATATCAATCTTGGTTTTGCATCCTTCTTCGCAAAAAGATATCTCAACACCGAGTTATCTCGACAAGATAAGAACAAAACTTGTCAAAAGCAAAGACTATAGCCAATAATTATTTCTCTATAGTGGTATAATTTATTTGAGCCTCTGTAAGTGTTTTGCTAGCATAATAGATGGCGCGAAATATTTTTCCCTTACGTTGTCCTAGAACAACACCCACAAAAAAGTCGCTTGCATGATTTCCACTTTAGCTTTGTCTACTTCAATGCCTTGACTAGAGATATGTTGGCCTAACACAATGCCTTCAGTTGCCATGAAATGACATTTTTCTCAAATTTGAACAAGATGTGTGTCTTCACACTGCTACAATACTTTATCCAAATTGTTAGTGCAATAATCAAAATCATTCCCATTGACTGAGAAATAATCCATAAAAACCTCTAAAAAATCCTTAATCATATCCGAGAATATTGTCATCATGCACATTTGAAATGTGGTTGGTGCGTTGCAAAGGCCAAAAGACATATGGTGAAAATCAAAAGTACCAAAAGGATAGGTGAAAGGTATTTTCTTTTGATCTTCCGGTGCAATAGTAATTTTATTGTACCCAGAATAGCCGTCTAAGAAGCAGTAATAGGCTCTTCCAACAAGCCTAACCAACATTTGGTCAATGAAAGGAAGTGGGAAGTGGTCCTTCCTTATGGTAGCATTAAGTTTGTGATAATCCATATAGACTCACCATCCCATAGGAATACGTGTAGGAATTAATTCGTCTTTGTGGTTGCAGACCATAGTGATGCCACTCTTTTTAGGAACACATTGCACTGGACTTACCCAATTGCTATCAGAAATAGGGCAAATAATTCCAGCATCAAGCTATTTTATAATTTCTTTCTTAACAACTTCCTTCATCTTTTTGTTTAATCTTCTTTTTTGCTCAATCAATTGCTTGCCTTCATCTTCCAACTTGATCTTATGCATGCAAAAAGATAGAGTAATGCATCGAATATCGATAATACTCCAAGTAATGGCTTGTTTATGTTGCTTAAGAATATGGACCAATTTCTCTTTTTGAGTTACATCCAGTGTTGCGGAGACAATAACTGGGAGAGTATTGTTATCACCAAGAAAAACTTATTTAAGATGAGTAGGTAGTGGTTTCAATTTCAGAGTAGAATCTTCGTCGATAGATGGCTACAAAATTGGAGCTATTCTATTGGCTATGTCTAAGGATTCAAGCTGCCATCCATGTTTGAGTTTAATATTATTAGCTTCAACCATGCTGCGACAATTATCTAAGAATGCATCATTACATGCCACTGCAAACTGCTCAGAAAGTATTGTGCTTTTGTCATTGAATTCTTCCTTAATTAGATCATCTAGCACATTGACAGTATGGCATTCTTGTTTATCCTTGCATTGAATAGATTCAAAAACACTGAAGGTAACGTGCTCATCATTAAGTTGCATGGTCAATTTACCTTTGTAAACATCAATAAGAGTTTGTCCAGTGGCTAAAAATGGTCGTCTCAAGATTATGGGAACCTCTTTATCTATCTCGCAGTCAAGTATGATAAAATCAGTCAGAAAAATGAACTTATCTACATGAACTAAGATATCTTTGATTTTCTCTTCAGGTTGAGCCAATGATCAATCAGCTAGTTGCAATGTCACTACAGTAGGTTTCATGTGACCAATTCCCAACTTTCTGAAAGTAGATAGTGGCATTAGGTTGATGTTAGTAAAGCTCCCTAGATCATTCATTTTGGGGGGCAACTTATTTTTCAAAACAGCACTACAGCCTTTTGTGAGTGCAATAGTTTCCATATACTTGAGCTTCTTCTTCTTGGACAAGAGCTCATTCATAAATTTCCTATAATTTGAAATTTGCACAAAAGCATCTACTAAAGGAATATTGACCTGAAGTTGTTTTAGTGTATTCAAGAACTGTTGGTACTAAAGTTGCTTCAGTATGATAGACACATTGGATTGCATCAACGGTTTTGAGGGTTAGGCATTAGGCATATGAGTGAAAATTTATGGAACTTCTTTGTTTGTTTCATCTACAAGCTCTCCAGATTCAACCTTCTCACCAGGGATCACTTCACCAGTATCTTGAGGTGCTATAGTAGATTCTGTAGTCAGCTCACTAATTTATTTACCGCTCTTGAGAGTGATAGCCTTGCAATGTTCTTTACCCCTCGGACCGGGATTTCTCGTTGCACTAGGTAGTGTGGCCAGTGGTTGAGTATTCAAATTCGAAGCAAGTTGTCCTCATTGTGCCTCCAACGCCCGAATAGAAGATGAATTCCCTTGCATAATAGTGTCTATATGAGTCATATGCTCCCGCATTAAAGCCTCAAGAGTTGCTCACAAGTCAGAAGGAGAAGCTTCCGTGTACTGTTTCCATCAATGTTCTTGAACATGCTGATTTGGCTGTGAAGAGTGTTATGGCTGCGTTTGATTTTGGTGTGGATGCATTTGGCTTTGTTGTGGATGTATCTGAGAGTGCTGATTGTAGTTTTGTTATTGTTGATTGTAATTCCTTTGTCTAGAATTATAATTTCCATAAGTAGATATATTCCCATATTGGAATGTCACAGCATTTGTCCATCATTCTAAGTTCCCCAAGACTGTTGATTGAATACAAAATTATTATAAGAGGTGCCATAAGAATGGTTGCGGATGTTCCTGACATAAAAGGCATTCTCTACATGTTGTGGACAATCTTCATAGTTGTGGTTGTCACTTCAAATCTCACAAGAAAAGGTAGGAATATCACCTTGTTGAGCGACTTGTATAGGTGCAACGTCACTAGTCCCTTGCATATTTTTTATCATATTTGCAAGAGAAGAAGCTTGAGCAATAAGTGTAGATATTATGTCCAGTTCAATAAATCCCAAAGTAGCTTTTGCTTGTGCAACTCTAGAGATAGCATATTGATATTCATTCTGAGTAATTCTCTCTAGAATTCCAATAGCATCATTCTAAGTACAGTCCAGCAAAGGAGCATTGGCTGATGCGTCGACAAGATTCCTTGTGTGTGAATTTAGCCTATTATATAAAATCTCAAACTATGTTTCCTATTGAATGTCGCGCATGGGACAACATCGAAGCAAAGATAATCATGCTGATGATAAGTTGTAATATCATTTCGGAGACTAGCATTCATTGTCAGAGGGTTAAATCATAAAAAAAGTTGTGTTTCTAGTGCATTCCAAGAAGTAATTGATCCGACAGGTAGCCCAAGGAACCAAGTACGAGCTCTTCCCTACAAGGAATAAGGAAATAATTGCATCTTCAAAGCATCATCAGGAACACCTTGTTGACTAAAGGAGGAACGAATCAATAAAAAAGATTTAAGATGTTCTCGTGAATCTTCATATGGCAGTCTAACATATTTCCCATTGGAATTCAACATTGGAAACATTGCTAGCTTGAGTTCAAAATTTCCAGCTTGGATTGCTCGCCTAACAACTCCTGGTTGTAAGTCATCCAAGACAGGTACTACAAAATCTCATATAGTCCTGTTTTGTATTTGAGTGTCTTACAGCAATGGTGGGTCATTAGCATTTTGGTGCTGCATCGGGGGTATGACTTCATAGTTTCTTGGTAAAGCCATATTCCTTTCTTGTTGAAGTCTCCTCCAAACGGTACTTTCTATTTCTGGATTAAAATCAACAATAAACTTCGAATTGCTTCGGGTCATACAACACCTAAAATAAAATCTGAAAGTAGCGACAAAAAGAAAATAAGTTAGTAACAACTAAATATTATGTAATAAAAACAAAAAAAAACAAACATCAAACAAACGCCATCCCCATCAATGGGGCCAAAACTTGGTCGGTTGTTTAACGTCACAGTAATAATGTGCAAGCGTACACTGTTGATGCAAGTATAGTAGACAGATATGAGTCTGTTGAATATCAATCCTACGAGGATGGTTGTCTTTTGTCTATCAATGTCAGTTCAATAAATATATAGAAACGAGATAAATTGTGAAAGTAGTTGTCGAAGTAATAACTTGAAAACAATAAGATAAAATATGATAATGATAAACTAGGATCCCCAACGTGAATATTCAACAGAATACTAAGTGCTCACAAGGTATAAAAGGATAGCAGATTGTCGATACATTAAATTTCAATGAATATCTTACCAAGCTTGATTCTATATTTAATCTAAAACTTAAACATGCACATTAGCCACACCTTTCGATGATGGAAATGGAACACTATTAAGAACAAGTGGATTAAATTCCTCTAATCCTCAAGCAACTTCCGTTCTCATTCTTGTTAGCTTGAACTATCGGTGCACTTTCCAGTGTTAGTGACGCAATAACACTTCCATGCTAAAGACATTCAAACCCAAAGATTAAATAGTAGAAGCAAGATTGAATAAAATAACATTTAACCCAGAAATCATGTATGCTTCCGTACAAACATGAAATAGAAAGTAATCACCAGCGTTTAGAAAGGAAATATAAAAGAAACAAGTAGAGAGTACTATTCCTAGAAAATCTCGACTTGATCTCTGAACTCCCTATTGTCTCGCAGTCAGGGCTCCTTGTCAAGAGCTAATCTGCATCCCTTTCACGTCAGTTCACCTGTAGGAGGCTTAAGCTGCCATAACCGAAAAGCTTCAAAAGACAGGTTGAAGAAGATAATGCCCCCCAAAAAGCCTCCTTTCCTTTTTTTTCGTTTTACGTGGATGTTAATATTTATCCAAATAGCACAGGTTTCCTTTAATCAGAATCATGTTGTCTTTGTATGTACAAGTTGGTTATACAAGACTGGACAGCTCACACCTTTTTGTTTTTACCTGGACAACTATTAGGTACGGTGACAATTCTAGGCGCAATCTGGAAATACTCATGCAGTGACATTAGTGACAAAACATGAAAAAATTAAGGATAAATAGGCTAAGATCCACTGTGTTATAAAATGCTATTTATTGAATTGAAAATGCTAAAATATGTGCTAAAGATAACTTAATGAGGACAAATTGACCAGTATGTAGGGAGAAAGATATGTTCTTTCTAGTATTATCAATAAGCTCGTATAAACATTAGTCATATCAATCCATTTCAAATATGAAATTTATACATATTAAGAATAACCCTTTCAAATTTTCTTATTTTCATTTGCATTTCATTACTTTCCATTGCATTTACTTTCTTTAGCTTAAATAGCAACATCAATTCAACTCATCAATCCCTTTTTCATCATTTTACACTTCAGCTATGAACATACTACTTCATTACCATTCCACACTCGTTTCTTATGCATATCACACAAGACAAAAGTATATCATCAGCCATAACCACAAGCTAGTGCATCTAAACATGACTCTTTTAGAATTAACCACATGATAAACCATTTCATAAGAAATTACATAATTTAAACCTTACCACTCTTTCATGAACATAAGCATATTTCCATTTGGGCACTTACCATTTCAATGCATAACTTTCTAAGTAAACATAATACAATCCAACCAATAGCTTGGCTCATGCCTAAGCATCAAACAACAACACATGTTAGCATACTTGAACATATTTCATATGAATTCAACATGGATAACCATTATACTTGAATATGATTCAATTGGATATAACATCCTTCATAACATAACATGCTTTCCATATATCTCATCATTTCAATGTATTTGTTCATATTGAACATTTACCATTTCCTTTCCAATTCATGCCCGTTGAATCGTTTAGAATATCGTTGGATACCCGAGATAGCTCACACAGAGTCTGCTAACTCATATAACTGTAATTCACCAATTCTTGTAAATGTATACTCACACGAGCTGTGAATAAGTATGCTCACACGAGCTACAAAAATGGGCTGTTCACACGAGCTGTGGCTCAGAACGTAGCTACACGATGCTGCTTACATGAGCTGTGGAGTATCCGCAACACATGCCAGACCTCAACCATCGGTAGGAAATTCAAGACCAGCACCCGAATCATGTAAATCCTAAGGTTCAAACGGGGCTCAATAGTCGTCGTAAGTTGTTGAATTTCTGTCGTTTCATGACATAATAAATTGCATAATAACATCTCTATATTAATCCAAGTACAATAGAATAGCACATTACACAGTCAATTTAACTCACATTTAAGTGTTTATCGTTCATACGAACTTCCCTGGCTAAATTACAGAAATGTCAAAGTATAGGGGCATTTTCGTAATTTTTCATTCTCTTCGATTTTCCACCCGATCTTGATCTAAATTAATAATTTCATTCAATCTATCAACGTAGACATAGAAAAATGTATTTTACGCAATTTATTCATTTTAGATATTTTACAAAATTTCACCTAAAGTTTTACTTTTATTCAATTTAGTCATTGAGCCCAAAACATGCAAATTAACCATTTTTAATGCCAATTTATAATAGCCAAATATTCATGGTACCCATATCATCCCATATTTGTAATAATTTGACATCAAATCCTTGTACTTTTATGATTTTAACAATTTAGGCCCTAATTAGAAAATTCATCAAAAATCACTTAATAAAATACTTTTAAATAACAACTAATATCTCAAATTCATAAGTTTCATCGATGGAAAAATTAAAAATCTTTAACAATTTCAAAATTGAAGGTACGAGCTAGCTAGATCATTCAAAAACATAAAAATTATTAAAAATTGGGCCAATATCACTTACGATGCTAGCCTCAAAGCTTGTCGAAAATTAAAGGTATAAAATTGGCTTCCTTCCCTTAACCATCCGGTGAAGAAGACAGCATAAAAGATGAATAAACATTTTGGTTTTATTTATTTTAATTAATTATCAAATTACCATTGTACCCTTGGTTAATAAATAAATAAAACACTAAAGTTAGGTCCATATTTGTCCACTAACCTCTTGAATGGTCTAATTACCATTCAAGTCCCTTTTCCTTTATTAAATTAACCATTTAATCACTTAAATCAAATAGTGATCAAATTTTACATCTTTTATGATTTAGTCCTTTTTAATTAATTAACTATCGAAACGTTAAAATCATTAATTCATTTCCACCACCATTTCATGGATAAACATTTGGACCATTTTTGCAACTTTCAAGGCATCAAAACCCTACCTAAACATACATATGTATATGGCATTCCAATACCCTAATTCAGCTTACCAATATGCCATTCAAAGGTACCTTAAATGCATTCAATAACACTTACCTAAACATGTCAATTTCACCACATTTCAATCATCAACTACTAGCTTAATAATTTCCAAAACTTGCCATAACTTGACCATAATCATAACAATTCAAAACATACCATAGAAGTCATTCAAAACATGCATCAAAAGATAACCAAAATGACACAACCTAGCAAGGCATCAAATGGTACCAACCAAGTTAACTTCCACAACTTATACATGTAGACTCACCAAATAAACATTCAACAAAATGCCATTTCAATTTATCCTATACATGTCATTATAAACCTTGGCCAAAACATTAAAAAACTACCGATATAATTGTTGGATAGTGTGATAGATCTTTTACGAGCTTCCAACCAATCGAGCTTCCTATATCCTATAAAACATAGGAAAGAAACTACGTAAGCAATTGATGCTTAGTAAGCTTGTATAAATTAAAACATAACTTACCATTTCATTTGCACAATATAAAGCATAAGCATAATATAGCCCAAACCATAAGCTTGGCATAAGCCTATACATCACCATCAATACACAAGTTAGCACACTCACACATAAATCAAATGAACCAACCATAATATAAGTCATCTTCCATATGGAATACATCAATTTTTTCATGCATTCCTTCCATAAGATCATGCTTGATTCCATTTGAATACTTACCATTTCAATCCTTTTTCTTGCCCGTTGAACCATCTAGAATTTCATAGGATACATGGAAAAGCTCACAAGAAGTGTGCCTTTAGATATAATCATAACCTTTCCTTTACATCATTGCCCATACGAGTTCTGAAATAGGCATGCTTACATAAGCTGTAGGTCAGAATGTAAGCTAGACGATGCTCTCACACTAACTGTGGAATATCCACAGCAAATACAGGACCTCAGCCATCGGTAGGACATTCAAGACCAGCACCCGAAACATGAAATCCCTAATGACATGTCATTTGTATATTAAGAAATCCTAAGGTTCAACTTGGACTCGCTAATCGTCATAGCATTGATTTGTTTATTCATCGATCACTTCACATTATAAATAACATAATAACATATTATTTAAATAGCATTAGTATGAAAACCATTTATATGAACTTTCCTGGACGACTAGGGGTGTAAAAGTTAAATCGAGCTAATTCAAAGCTTTTGCTTTGCCTCGATCTAGGTCTGTACGTGGTTTATCTTGATCTAAATAGAAACTTTCAATCCATTTAATACTTATAGTATTCAATTTAATCCACTTTTAATATTTATGTAAAATTACCATTTCCCCTAACATTTTAACTTTTTCACAATTTAGTCCTTAAGCTTGTAATTTGAAATCTAATAATTTTAATCCGTCTTATAGGCTATCTAAATTATTTAGGGACTTATAAAAATCCAAATAAACCATCATTTCATAAATTTAACATGAATTTCTACTATTTTTACAAACCAATCCCTAAATACAATTTTCATTAAAAATCACTTTACAAAACTTGTTTATTTCTCAACAAATATTCATAATCTACCATTTAACATCAAAAACCATCCAAGAACATTCATGGCATACCCTCAACCTTTAACATTTTTACAAATTAACCCCCGGGCTAGCTAAATTAAGCTAAAACAGACTAAAAAATATAAAAATCATTAAAAACGGGGCCTGAAAATTGACCATGCACTCAACCAAAGCTTGATTGAATGCTCCATCTTCTTTAATGGTGCTTTTAGGTTTTCAAATAACAAAAGGATAAAGATGATCACCTTCATTCATCTTTTCTTAATTGATTTTCCTTTAATTTACCAAATGACTAAACTAACCTTTTAAAATCATTAAAATTTCATTAAAACCTTGTCGTGTACATCCACTATCACTTTAATTGGTCTATTTACCAGTCAAGTCCCTTAGTTTAATATTCCATAGCCATTTTAATCCTTTAACCAATAGAAATTCACTTTTACACTTTTTACGATTTAGTCCTTTTCACTTAATTAAGTATTCAAACGTCAAAATTTCTTAACGAAATTTTAATACGACCTTAATTGAATCTCGATGACTTTAAAATAATAATAAAATAATTATTTAATCATAAAAATTATGGTCCCAAAACCACTATTCTGATATAACTAAAAATGGGATCTTACAACTCTCCCCCGTAAAAGAATTTTCGTCCCCGAAAATATTACAAGAGAATAGGTTCGGGTATTGTACTTTCATAGCTTATTCCGGTTCCTAGGTAGCCTTTTCGAATCCGTGTCGTTGCCAGTGAACTTTAACTAAAGCTATACTTTTATTCCTCAATTCTTTAACTTCTCGAGGTAAAATTTTGATCGGTTCTTCATTGTACGTCATATCTGGTTGAATCTCAACATCTATAGGTGACATCACATGTGAAGGATCTGATCGATACCATCATATCATCGATACAGGAAATATGTTATGAATCTTATCTAACTCTAATGGAAAAACTAATCAATAAGACACTGGCCCAATCCTCTCTGTGATCTCATACGGCCCGATGAATCGTGGACTGAGCTTTCCCTTTCAGCCAAATCGGAGAACTTTCCTCCAAGGCGATACTTTTAGAAATACATTGTCACTAACTTGGAACTCTATATCTTTTCTTTTCAAATCTGCAGAAGATTTCTATCGATCCGAAGCTGCTTTCAAATTGTCACGTTTCACTTTGACTTTTTTTTCAGTTTCTTGAATCAAATCAGCACCGAATAAATTTTTGTTGCTCATCTCAGTCCAGCGACGTTTGACATTTTTGACCATACAAAGTTCCGTATGGTGCCATTTTAATGCTCGTCTAATAACTGTTATTGTATGCAAATTCAACCAGCAGAAGAAATTTCTCCCGGTTACCTTCGAACTCTAAAACACAACACCGAAGCATATCTTCGAGTACCTGAAGTACTCGCTCAGATTGACCATTGGTCTGTGGATGAAATGTTGTACTGAAATGTAGTCGAGTACCCAAAGCTTCATGTAACTTACTCCAGAATCTAGAACTAAACCGTGGATCCTTGTAAGAGATAATAGAAACTGGTACACCATGCAGTCTAACAATCTCGGAAACATATAATTCTGCCAATCTCTCGAGTGAAAAATTCATATGCACTGAAATGAAATGCATGGGTTTTGTCAAATAATCTAGAATGACCCATACAATATCTTTCTTCTCAGAGATAGAGGTAATCCCAATACAAAATCCATCGTGACACGTTCCCATTTTCACTCTGGAGTCATCATAGGTTGTGATAAACCAGATGGTACTTCATGTTTGGCTTTAACTTGCGGACAGATCAAGCATTTTGATACGAACTCTAAAATCTCTCGTTTCATGCTTGGCCACGAGTACATCTATTTCAAATCACCGTACATTTTATTGCTACCAGGATGTATCGATAAGCTACTACTATGAGCTTCCAATAAAATCTTTTAGATGAGATCAAAATTCCTCTAAACATAAATCCTATTTTTGAAGTTCAAACTATTGCCAGAACTAACATCAATATCTAAACCAGACATCGACTCACTTTATTTCCATTTAGCAATCAATTCATCGTCACTTTTCTGAGCTTCACAAATTTGTTGCAAAAACGTCGGTCTAGCCTTTAATCAAGCTAAAATTAAACCATTATTAATCAATGTCAACCGTGTGTTCAAAGCTCGTAAAGCAAACATAGATTTTCTACTCAAGGAATCAGCAACAACATTAGCCTTTCTCGGATGATAATCAATGATCAAACCATAATCTTTAAGCAACTCAAGCCATCTACGCTGTCTTAAATTCAAACTTTCTATGACATCAAATACTTAAGGCTTTTGTGATCTGTGAAAGTATGACATTTTTCTTTGTACAAATGGTGTAGCAAAATCTTTAAAGTAAATACAATAGCTGCAAGCTCTAAATAGTGAGTTAGATAATTCTTTTTGTGTGGTTTTAATTGTCGAAAAGCATACACTATCACTTTGCCTTCTTGCATCAAAATACAATCTAAATCATTCAATGAAGCATCACTATAAACTATAAATTCTTTACCGAACTTTGGCTGAACGAAGACAGGTACCTCGGTTAACAATGCTTCCAACTAGCTAAAAATTTGTTGACACTTCTTAGACCATTCGAACTTAACATCATTTTGAAGTAGTTTAGTCAACAGCCTAGCAATCATCAAAAATCACTTAACAAATATTCTGTAATATCCAGTTAAGCCCAGAAAACTTTTGACTTCTAACATATTTCTCGGGGGTTTCTAGTCCACTATAGTTGAGATTTTATTTGGATCAACTCTGATACCGTCTGTCGATACCATGTGTCCCAAAAATCCAACTTCTCGAAGCCAGAACTCACATTTTCTAAACTTAGCGAACAATTATTTTTAGCGTAAAGTATGTAAAACAATTCTCAAATGCTGGGCATGTTCTGTCTCATCTTATTAATAGATCTGAATGTCATCAATGAACACAACAACAAACCTGTCTAAGTATGGTCTGAATATTCTATTCATCAAGTCCATACACACTGTAGGTGTATTGGTTAAACCAAATGACATAACAAGAAATTCATAAGCAAAGCCCTTATCTGTCAACTCTTGCAACTATGCTTTCAAGTCTTTTAATTCTGTAGGTGTCATTCTATACGGAGCTATTGATATCAGAGATGTTCCCGACACTAATTCAATAGCAAACTCAACCTCTCTAATTGACCGTAACCCTGGTAATTCTTCTTGAAATACATCTATGAACTCACATACAATCAGAACTGATTCTATCTTAAATTCCAAAACCCTGGAATCAAATATATAAGCGAGACACGTTTCAATACCCTTTTAAACATATTTATGTGCCATCATAGTTGAGATAACATTAGATGTACCATCCAATCTATCTAATTCAATTCGAATCCTTTCACCATTTTGACATTTCAACATGATATGCTTTCGTCTACAATTCACGACATCATCATGCAGAGTTAACCAGTTAATAACCAGAATCACATCACACTCATCAAAGGGTAATAACATCAAATCAGCCAGAAAGTTGCAACCCCGGATCATCAAAGGATAGTTTTTACAGACTTTATCAACTAATACATATTGACCTAAAGGTTTGTTACTTTAACCACAAATTCAGTAGACTCAAAAGGTATTTTCTTATCTGACACTAAATTTGTGCATACATATGACTGCGTTGACCCTGGGTCAATCAAAGCATTAACATTAATATCAAAGAATGAAAATGTACCAGTGATCACATCAAGTGTTGAAGCTTCCTCTTGAGCACGAATCGCATAAGCCCTAGCTAGTGCTCATGCCTCAGATCTAACAATAGAATCTTTCGTTCCACTTCCACTGATACTCGTATTTTCAGTGTTCCAGGGTGGTCTCCCTCTCGCAGTCGTATTACTCAAAGTAGTATTCTGAACTTTTCCTTTATTAGACCTTTCTGGTAAATCTCTATGAGAATGATCGTAGGAGCCACATTTAAAACAAAACCCGTCTTTCAATCTGTATTCTCTAAAGTATCATCTATTACATTGCTGACATTCAAGCTTGTTGTTCCTGACACTACCCACATTCGCTACAGATGTAGCCTAAGGTTTCGAGCTCGGATGATGCTTTCCTTTATCTCTCCTAAAATAACCCACAGAAGGTAATGAACAAATATGAAATTCTTTTGATTTCTTTGATGGAGACGAGAACAATTTTCCAATAGGTCATTTTCCTATATCACGAGCTTCATAATCTACTTTTCTTTTTCTTTACTAAGTTCCTCAGCCTTGTGTGCTCTATTGACTAAAACCACAAATTCTTTCAGCTCAAGTATCCCAACTAGCAGCTTAATATCCTCATTTAAACCATCCTCAAACTAGGTACACATGGTAACATCTAATGGTATACACTCTCGAGCATACTTGCTAAGTTGTACAAATTCCTATTCGTATTCAGCCACAGTCGTACGACCCTATTACAATTCCAAAAACTCTTTGCATTTCTTGTCAAGGAACCTCTGACTTACATTTTTTTCTAAATTCTGACTTAAAGAATTTCCAATTTACACGATCCATTGGTACTACCACAATCAATATTGTCCACATTGGTAAGCCGAGTCTTTCAACAGAGAAACATCACACTTTAAACACTCAACCGACATACAAGATAATTCATCAAAAACTCTTACTGTGTTTTCTAACCAGAACTCGGCCTTTTTTAGATCATCTTCGGCTATACCATAGAAATCTTCAGCTGTACCACAGAAATCTTCAGCTGTATATTTTTAGATTTTATTATCAACTGAAGGCTTACTTGTACGTATTTGTTCCAAACCCTAAGAAACTATGGGGACAAGTTGGGGTACGAGAGGGGGTAGAGGTTGTTAAGCCTACGAGTTCGCTCTCACAAACTCAGTAAACCACTCGGACATCATCTGGAAGAAGGCTTCTTTAGCCTCTCCTCCCAGGCCTTCAGTCACATGCCTACTACCACTAGAAGTTGCTCTGTGAATGGAGGCTTACACGTTACTTTCTACTTCATCGGAATCGACTCGGTTGGATGACATTTTATCTATATGAAAATATAGTTCAATTTGAGTTAGGAGTTATCACGCTATCACAGGTTATATAATAGCATGTATTTCTAGACTCTATACATGCTACATTCAGTCAGACAACTGACTAAACCGTAGCTTTCATACCAATAAATGTAACACCTGTAATCTATTTCTATCACCGTAATAGGGTTACGGAGCATTACCGTACTAGCAAAAACATTTAAACTTAACTTCATTCAACAACATAAACGAATCATAAACCAATCATATACATACATACTGTCCCTCAATCGAGCCCTCGAGGCCCTAAAACTACCTTAGAAATGATTTGGGACCAATTTGAAATAATTTGGAAAGTCAAGGAAAAATACACAAAAAATTTGAAACAAAGGTCAAACTGCTGTGTGGTGAGGCCGTGTAACCTTCAAACTAGGGACACACGGCCTTGTCCCAACTTGTGTCCTCACTCGTGTAACTTTCTGAATAGGGTCACACAGCCTTGTCACATGCTCGTGTAACTCATTGACTTGTAACCTAAGGAACTCACAATATTACACACGACCGTGTTGCCAGGCTATGTGCCTCACACAGCTGAGTCACACAACCATGTCTCAAGCCGTGTAGACCCAAATTTACCTAAAATCAAGTTATTTCCACCACTATTTCATGCATAAACATTTGGATCATTTGTGCACACTTTCAAGGCACCAAAACCCTACCTAAACATACATATGTATATGTCATTCCAAGACCCTAATTCAACTTAACAATATGCCATTCGAAGGCAGTTGAAATGCATTCAATAACACCTACCTAAACATGTCAATTTTACCACATTTCAATCATCAATTACTACCTTAATACTTTCCAAAACATGCCATAACTTGACCATAATCATACCAACTCAAAACATACCATAGAAGTATTCAAACATGCATCATAAGATAACCAAAGTGACACAATCTAGCAAGGCATCAAATGGTACCAACCAAGTTAACCTCCATAGCTTATACATTCCAAATCACAAAATAAACATTGAACAAAATGCCATTACAATTCACCCTAAACATGCCATTATAAACATTGGCCAAAACATTCAAAAACTGCAAATATATTTGTTAGATAGTGTGATAGATCTCTATCGAGCTTCCAACCAAATCGAACTTTTGATAATCTATAAAACATAGGAAAGAAACTACGTAAGCAATTAATGCTTAGTAAGATTATATAAATTAAAACATAACTTACCATTTCATTTGCATAATATAAAGCATAAGCATAATATAACCCAAACCATAAGCTTGGCATAAGCCTATACATCACCATCAATACACAAGATAGCACACTTACACACAAATCAAATGAACCAACCATAATATAAGTAATTTTCCATATGGAATACATCAATTAGTTCATGCATTCTTTCCATAAGGTCATGCTTGATTTCATTTGAATACTTACTATTTCAATCCCTTTTCTTGCTCGTTGAACCATTTAGAATCTCATAGGATACACGGGAAACCTCACATGAAGTGTGCTTTTACATATAACCGTCATCTTTCCTTTACATCATTGCTCACACGAGGTGTGGGTCAGAATATAAGCTACATGATGCTACTTACATGAGCTGTGGAGTATTCGTAAAAAATGTAGGACCTCATCCATCTATAAGGCATTCAAGACTAGCACCCGAAACTTGAAATCCCTCGTGACATGTCATTCGTATCCTAAGAATTCCTAAGGTTCAACTAGGACTCGTTAATTTTCATTGCATTGATTTTTTTACACATCGATCACTTTCCATTATAAATAACATAATATCATACAATTTAAATAACATTAATACGATAACCATTTATACGAACTTACCTAGACGACTAGGGGCGTAGAAGTTAAATCAAGCTAATCTGAAGATTTTCCTTTGCCTCGATCTACGTCCATACCTGGTTTATCTTGACCTAAATATACAATTTCATTCCATTTAATACTTATAGTATTCAATTTAATCCACATTTCATTTTTTTAAATTACCATTTTTCCCCTAACATTTTAACTTTTTCACAATTTAGTCTTAAGCTCGTAATTTGAAATCTAATCATTTTAATCCCACTAATAGGCTATTTGAATTATTTAGGGACTTATACCAGCCAAAATAAACCATCATTTCATAAAGTTAACATAAATTTCTACTATTTTTACAAAGCAATCTTTCAATGCAAATTTCATTAATAATAACTTTACAAAACTTGTTTTTCTCAACAAAGATTCATAATCTACCATTTAACATCAAAAACCATCCAAGAAAATTCATGACATACACTCAACCTTTAACAGTTTTACAAATTAACCCCGGGGTTAGCTAGATTAAACTAAAACAAACTCAAAATCATAAAAATCATTAAAAACTAGGCTTAAAAACTGACCATGCACTCAACCAAAGCTTGACCAAATGCTCCCTTCTCTCTATTGGTGTTTTTAGGTTTTCAAATAACAAAAAGATGAAGATGATCGCTTTGATTCATCTTTTCTTAATTAATTTTCCTTTAATTTACCAAATAACTAAACTAGCCCTTTAAAATCATTAAAACCTTGCCATGTACGTTCACTATCACTTTAATTGGCCTATTTACCATTCAAGTCCCTTAGTTTAAGATTTCATAGCCATTTAACTCTTTTCACTAATAGAACTCCACTTTTTGACTTTTTATGATTTAGTCCTTTCCACTTAATTAACTATTCAAACGTCAAAATTTATTAATGAAATTTTAATACGACCTTAATTTAATCTTGATGAAATTAATATAATAAAATAATAATAATTTACTCGTCAAAATTGTGGTCCTAAAACCACTGTTCCAATATCACTAGAAAGGGTTGTTACAAGTTTGATACTATAGTTTAGTGCAGATGTAGTGTAGCGATGGTTGCTTTCATTTAACACATGATATTATCTTTATTGTAAGTTTTTTGCTCATTCACTACACCAAAACAGGCTTTTAGCGGTGCTTTTTAGGCCTTTAGCGGCGTTTTTCAGCGCCGCTAAAAGTAAAAGCGCCGCAAAAAAATGCTACAAATGACTGCGTCGCTAACTTTAGCGGCATTTTTAGAAAAAACGCCGCTAAAGACCAAGACCTTTAGCGGCGCTATTACCACAAACACCGCTAAAGGCCATGACCTTTAGCGGCGCTTTCACCACAAACGCCACTAAAGGTCATGGTCTTTAGCGGCACTTTCACCACAAACGCCGCTAAAGACCATGACCTTTTGTGGCGTTTTTCCCACAAACACTGCTAAAGGTCCATGGTCTTTAGCGGCGCTTGCCAAACAAACGCCGCTAAAGACCCTGATCTTTAGCGGCATTTTTCCCACAAACGCCGCAAAAGACCCTTACCTTTAGCGACATTTTTTTAAAACGCCACTAATTTTGGCAGATTTGTAAAAAATATTTTTTTATATTTTCAGCCCTCCTGTAAAAACAAATCAGAAGAAACCAAATCTAAACCAACCGAAAGTAATAAATCTATATAATATTTAAAATTAAACGAATAATATATAATAAATATCAATAAATAAAATAAAATTCATATTATTCTTACAAAAATGTTAAAAGTTAAAATGATAGTTAAAAGTCAAAATTGAAGTATATTTACATGATAATCTAATACGGCGGCTGTTGCAACTACCGAAACATCGTCATCATATTCTGAAGCTGCTGTTGGAGTTCATCGTACTTTCTACGCTGCTCTGCTTCCTTCGCTGTAGCCTCTACTTCCCTCGTTGCAGCCTGTGCTTTAAGCTGTAGCTAGAGTTCTTCATACTTTCTTTGAGCCTCAGCTTCTCTCGCTGCTGCATCTGCTTTAAGTTTTAGCTCGAGTTCTTCATATCTTTTTTGAACCTCAGCTTCTCTCGATGCTGCCTCCGCTTTAATTTGTGTAATTTGCTCAACTGTTGTCGCTTGCACCTGAGCCATCTGGTCTCTTAACATCTGAACTTCAGCTTGAGCCTGACTCCTTGAAGGCATGGATTGTTGCGAGCTGGATACAAAATATTGGGATAGGTTAACAAAAGATCCTTGAAATCGAACCCGACCATACCTTTCAGGACCCAAAACTTCAGTGATAATCCGGTTATCGATGTCGTCAATATGAACAGAACTATCACTGGAAGTAATCGCTTCGTACTCCGCCTTTTTATCCTTTACACCATGTTTGGTTGGGTGTATTGGAATCGGTGGGCCCCACTTAATCCTCCCTTAATCTGTTGTTTGGTTGGTTGTATTCCCATTACGTCCCAAATCTGTTCCTTCCCTAATACACCCGGTCCTGTAATAGCTAATACCCCCCTCCAGCACCGATTTGAGAATCCTTACCCATTTCTTATTTTCGTTTCTTTTTTTGCCCTCATAGATTTCTGCTTCTTCTTCCATCGGTATTGCTCTGTCCTCATTTCTTCTGCTTTCATAACAAATCCTCAACATTGTCTTCATCGGAGGCCGATTTCAGGTATGAATCTTTGCTTCAACATTGTCTTCGGCTTTCTCTGTTTTAATTGTTCTCTCCTTTAGATTTTTCAACATTGTCTTCAACATTGTCCCCTTATTTGTCTCTCCTTTAGATTTTTCTCTCTCTTTTTACTTAATTCAGATATTTAATTTTCTATATTATGATTCCATTGTTGACGTAGCTTTAATTTTAGTATTTCTTGTAGTT
Source organism: Gossypium hirsutum (assembly GCF_007990345.1). Lineage (NCBI taxonomy): Eukaryota > Viridiplantae > Streptophyta > Magnoliopsida > Malvales > Malvaceae > Gossypium > Gossypium hirsutum. The sequence goes on along the minus strand of NC_053445.1, from coordinate 13,228,112 downwards.
TTTCTCTCTTAGAAATTGAAACAGAGAGTTTAGGATTTTGAGAGGTTTGGATTCTGGTGGAAGAGTTTCTTATTTCTTGTTGTTTCTTCCTTTTTCCTGGATCGTGCTTCTCGATCAACCAGAGGGAGAAGGTGAATCTTCAACCTAAATTATGTTTATTTCATTTTGCGTTGTTCTTCTCTCTTTTATTTTCTAATGCTCTTCATTTTTCGGCGTTAATATTGTTTATAGTTGTGGCTGATGTTGAGAAAATTTATTTTCTTTTTGGAATATTTCCTTCAATTTCTGCTTTAAGGTGGGGAAGAGAGGACAATTGCTTTCATGAGAAGACTGGGACGTGCAAATTCTAAAACTCCACTATTGGGACATAGTTGTGAAAAAGGAACTATTAAGCACTCATTTCCTATGAAATATGTCCTAAAACCATGGAAACTTGGTCGATGGTTTTACCAAGTTGTCAAGTTCAGCATTGTTCAATATGTAAGTTCTCTTTAGCTTGAAGAAAATGAAATACTTAATTTTTTTTGTTGTTGGTTTCCTTTTTTAATAGATTTGTATGCTTCCTTAACAGATGATAATCAAGATATTGACTGCTCTTTTAGCAGTAATTCTTGAAGCTTTTGGTATGTATTGTGAAGGAGAATTCAACTGGGGATGTGGGTAAGATGATCTTAATGTAGAATGTTGCTGGTGATATTGAGGATTTTGTGTGATTTATCAGTAGAAAGACCTTTTTTTTCTAGTTAGAAGAAAGTAATTCGAAAAGATTGTGATCCACATTGATGCCTCTTTTGGTGCTTCACCCGCTAAGCAACAAGCCACCTAAAACCTAAACTTATGATGTTTCACTTGTGAGCCCAAGTTTGTGTTTAAAATATTCTGGTATTCCATTGTTGCATTTAAAATGGTGAACATTCATTACTGAAACAGAAATATTTGAATGGGCCCTCTTAAGAAATTTCTCATTATCTTGGCAATTTGTTTCTTGATTGTGCAGATATCCTTATATGGCAGTGGTTCTCAATTTCAGTCAAACATGGGCTTTTTATTGTTGGTTATCTAATTGGGCATTGAAATGCATTGAAATGCATAGCTATTTATGGTCACTTGCAGTTGTTCTATATTCTTCATATGTAACGGGGATAACAAATGTTGGAATGCTTTTTAGTTACAATCAAGTTCTGAAATTTCCCCCTATTCTTTTTTCCCTCTATGGAAAATGTGTGATAGTGCAAAATGGAAAGCTAATGCCTTTTGTTAATCCGTTGTGCTAATGTGTTGGATATGAGACAAAATATTTGATGTTTAAAATTAGGTTTCAACTTTTGCTTATTGTACCATACTTTTATTTTTGTCATTTTGCAATATCTAGTCATATGATTATACTCATAATTCCCATCTGTTTTATTGTAATTTAAGTGACTAGATTTGATTTTATGTTTGCTTGTTTCCATTTATTTGTAATACATTTCTAAACTTAAAAACTATGGCGAAGTGCCTTATTTTCTCTGCCTCCATTTCTTTTGCTCTATGTATGGATGAGACATTTCTTTTGAGCGACTCTACTTTTATTTCTTATGAGCTACTAACTCATTCAACTTCTCTTGAATATGCATGTAGAACTCATCGCTATGGCTGGGTATTTGAACAAATATGGTCTCATCTCATGCTTTAGTCAAACCGTTGTTAAGGTTTGTCCTGTTTTCCTTGTACTTTCGTCTTATTTTTTCTCTGCCATGATTATTTGGCTCTCTCTAGTTCTGTTTTCATGTTCTATTAATATTTTCATATTACTTTGGCGTGTCCATTTGAGTCTTATTAAACAATACCCTAGGATGTTCCTTTTCTTTTAGGCTAAGTTGTTCTGACACTGTTGTATTCAATGCTTCTGCTTTGGCAATCACACTAGGAACCTTTTTTACGAAGCTTGTAGCACAGGTCTGATGGAAATTAAAAATTCAGATGTTTGGAATTGCCTTTCATGTCAATGATCTGCTCATTTTTACAGGTCGTAGGTGGATTAGGTCTTTCATGGCAAATGTCATTTGGCATTCTGGTTCTTCTCTATTTCTACTCGCATTACTTCTTTGCCAGTGGAGCTGCTCATATTGGTGCCATGTTTACAGCCTTCTTGTCTGTGGCTACTGCTTTGGGCACTCCATCGTATTAGGGAGCCCTTGTTCTATCATTCCTCTCCAACCTAATGGGAGGCATTACTCATTATGGAATTGGATCCGCACCTGTATTCTATGGGGCGGGCTATGTACCACTAGCAAAATGGTGGGGTTATGGTTTCCTGATATCGGTGGTGAATATTATAATCTGGCTTGGAGTAAGAGGCATCTGGTGGAAGGCTATTGGCTTGTGGTAAGGCAGAATGTCATAAAATTTGCTGATACTGAGCTAAGAAGGATTTCTCACCTAACTTGAAGTTTACAGTTTCTTCTTCACATCGGAAACTGATTTGTCTTTGATTCTTTACGTTGCAGAAATAATCTTTATAGTGGGGTGGGGTTTAGAGGGTTGGAAAAAGAAGAAAGATTTGAGTTTCAGGTAGAGGTGGAGGTGTTAGAGCAGAACTTAGATCTTTACCACAAATTTTGACAAATGGAAAATACATTATTATTTTGAATACATATTAGTAATTACAAACACAGATTTGCTGCTTGATAACATATAGATCTTTTTTTTTTCATAGTTTACCATGGTTGCTTTATGCCTATATGATTGTTCATAGAAATTTTTTTTGGAAGAAGCCTATGCATGACATTTGTTTAATCCATGTTTTCTTAGCAAGTATCTACATTATTAATCTATATTATATAGTATTATATATTATGATTTTATTAAATTCATATAAGAATATTTAATATTAAGAATTTTATTAAATTATATATTTTATTAAATTATATTTAATAATAATTATTTTAAATTATATTATATAGTATTATATATTATGATTTTATTAAATTCATATAAGAATATTTAATATTAAGAATTTTATTAAATTATATATATTTTTTAAATTATATTTAATAATAATTATGTTAAATTATATTTTATAGTATTATATATTATGATTTTAGAAAATTCATATAAGAATATTTAATATTAAGTTTTTTTCTAATGATATGTGAAGTTTTTTTTTTGAAACAAAAGAGAATTCCTATGGTACATTCTTATACATGATCCATATTCTTAAGTAAAAGCCTTTGTGAATTACATTAATGATTATGCTTTTATTCATAATATACCTGTGGAAATATTTTTAATATTAATTATTTCAAATTATATTTTATAGTATCATATATTATGATTTTAGTAAATTCATATAAGAATATTGATTATTAAGAATTTTATTAAATTATATATTTTAATTATAATATATTTAATAATAATTATGTTAAATTATCTATATTATGATTTGAGTAAATTCATATAAGAATATTAATTATTAAGAATTTTATTAAATTATATATTTTAATTATAATATATTTAATAATAATTATGTTTAAATATGATTAAATTATTTATTATTGATATTAATAATCTTATTAAAATTTAAATAACAATAACAATAATAATTTACCAAAACAAATTTCTGCTAATTATTAAGAATTTTATTAAATTATATATTTTAATTAAAATAGATTTAATAATAATTATGTTTAAATATGATTAAAATATTTATTATTGATAATAATAATCTTATTAAAATTTAAATAACAATAACAATAATCATTTACTAAACAAATTTATGCTAAGGGTATTCTAGTCATTTTAGTTTTTTCCATTATGCTATTACACCTCTATTCCATTCAACCAAACACAAGATTACTATTACGCCTCTATTCCATTACATTCAACCAAACAGTTGATTTGCTATTACACCTCTAATCCAATACACCTCCAATCCAATACACCTCTAATCCAATACAGCGAACCAAACGCACCCTTAGTTTTTCCTAAAATATAAATCACATAGTTAGGAACGCAATATATATTAAAAAAACAAATGCAACATAACTTAACAATATTTGCATTACAAGAAATGGAATAAACCATTAGAAAAGAAACAGTACAAATAATTAAAACAAGTCAAATTGTATTAAGCAAACGTATCATAATTTCTGCAGCTTCAGGAGTCATAGGGTTTCCATCTTTCTTCCTATGTGTAATGTCAAAAAGTTGAAGGCGTCCAACTTTTTGATCGGACGACAGTTCCTACAATACAACAGTTAAAATATTATTTGATAGAAAGTAATAAATATCTGCCAGTATTAAAAAATTCAAAATACCTCGGCCTGAGCTATACACGCAAAACTTTTCGACCCAGCTATGTGAGTGAATTTTTGTTTCTGCCTACTACTTTTTCCAACTCGTTCACGATCCTACGTTATGAAATTATTAGTACGTTAATTAGTAAATACTATACACCAAAATAATTATAAGAATTTTGTAGTAACACATACCTTTCCTTTCTTCGAAGTCCAAAATCTAACGACCTCTTCCCACTGGTACCTCAGCATTCCCGGCGGGACATTTTGTAATTTCTCGTTGAGTGTTGTTTTCGTCTTAAAATAGTCTTTCTTTAAAGTGCTCTTATGGTCTCTCCATCTTTTTCCCAATGCCTTCTTTACATAAGCATTGGAGACCTCTAGAGCAAATCTCGTCTACAAGAAACACAAGTTAAGAAAGTAAATATAAATGAAACTTAAACCCAAGTATTATAAATGACATTAATGTTTTGTTACCTTAATGTTATCGAGAGCTTGGTTCTTGTTACTCTCGGGCATTTTAAGCCATGACTCAAAGTTAATTGGCAACATATTTGCATTCCGTGCTAGAATGCCCATGTATCCTGCTAAAAGGCTGACCAAAGCTATTACTGGATACTTTGACATGCTCGACTGGATCTAGCTCGTATAAATCCCTAAGTAGCGTACGTCCTCGAACTCTCCGCGTCCCACCATTTTCAGCTGGAAAATGTTATATTGTAATATAAGAATTTTAAAAATAAATAAGCAATAAGTCAACACACATGTAAATTAAATGTTAAATTACTTTCAACTTTTGTAGGTTCCTCAAGTGTAATCGGAACATTCGAAGATCCAATAGCAATCTATTGTTCAGTGCTGTTTGTTCCCGCCGAGTTTGGAGTCCCTTGAAGAATGCTTAGGTCTCGCACTTTTCTTCTAGGCATTTTATCTGCAAAACAAATAAAATAGTTGAAAGCTTAGTATACAATTATTATGCTAATAGCACATATAAAATAGTTGAAATATATAATAAGACTAATAATTATATTATGATATTACATATAATTAAATAATTGTAAAAGCTTACTACATTATAATTCGTAAATATCTTCATCCGTATCCTGGCGGACCCATTGAAATTGTGTACTAGTACTAGGGATGTTTTCGTTTAAGTTTTGTTCTAGAAAGGGCAAAGTTTGTGTTCTGTCGTCAATGCCATCTCTACTTGCACTGCCCATGTCAAACAAGTCTCTAGGGATGTTACAGAGTACAACGTACCAACCCTCATCAATTGGATCTTTTGAGTAAAACACTTGTTTGACTTGAGAAGAAAATACATACGGCTCATCAATCAATTTTTGTCCTGTGTGAATCAATCGAGTGAAGTTTACCATTGTGAAACCAAATTGATCTTGCTTAATTCCACGAGCAGTATTAACATCGGCCCAATCACCTTGAAATAAGACAACTTTCCATTTGCCGTAGTAATCCAACTCAATTATGTCAGTAAGAAGTCTGAAATATTCCACATTTCCCTCGACAGGATTATTGTCCCTAACACTAGCATAACTTGTAATTGAGGAATTAACAACTATTCCATAATTTTGCGTTCTCCTCAATCTCTCCCAATATTTTGTATGAAATCAGAATCCGTTGATGAGGAACGCACTATATCTTTTAACCACCCGATTTGGACCTTGGGAAAGCCATTTAACTTCGTCGGTGACGTTCTTCCCACTCCAAACCTATTGAATGGAAAGTAAACTGAGTACTTAAAATTGTTTTGATTAAATATTATTATTTGTCAATGAAAGCTCCAATTGCATACCGTTTGGCTTAACCATTCATGAAAAGATTCTGTGAATAACTTATTGATATCTCGATGTTGTGTTCTTCGGGAGTGCGAACGAGATCTCAATATTTGTTTGTACTCACTATGTTAAAAATATGTTCAATTTGTTAGAATATAAATAATTTTTAATTGATGAATATTTATCAAATTTCTAGAACTTACTTGCGTAAAGGTTCCATTGATTCGTGATGAAACAGAACATATCGATGTGCTTGTACCCACGATAAATCATCTAATTTTGCAATTTCAACTTTGCCGATTGGTTCTCCAAAACTTTGGAACAAATAATTATCGGCAAAGTTATGATCCGTGAGTCCAGCATTTCTATTTGGTCTGTTCAACCTTGTTTCAACATCTTCCAAATATCTTGAACAAAAGGTCATACATTCCTCTGCCAAGTAGCCTTCAGCAATCGATCCTTTTGGATAACGCTTGTTGCGGTAGTAAGACTTTAATTTGGATAGGAACCTAAACACGATATACAACATTATCAAAAGTTGTAACTAAAGGCATATAGGTGAATGAAGGAAAATTTTAAAAATTATAATTAACACCTTTCTATGGGATACATCCATCGATAGAAAATGGGTCCGCCAAGAATTGCTTCATGCGGGAGATGGATTATCAAGCGAACCATAATAGTGAAGAAGGAAGGTGGGAAGATTTTCTCCATGTTGCATAAAGTTAAAGCAGCTCGATCCTGTACCTTCTGAAGTTCTTAAACATCCAAAATTTTTCCATAAATGGCTTTCATTATATTGGATAGTTCAATTATACAAGACGTCACCTTCTTCGAAATACAACATCGTAGAGCAAATGGCAGTAAATCTTGCATCAAGATGTAATAGTTATGTGATTTTGGCGAATATAGTCTTCGATCTTTAACACTAACACATCGAGATATATTTGATGCATACGCATCTGGAACCTTTATATCCTTCAACACCATGCAGAACACTTCTTTCTCTGTCTTCGACATTGAGAAAATAGAAGGCGGCAACCGATATTTCCCATTCGGAAGTGGATTCGGATAAAGATCAAGTCGAATTCCCATGTCGACTAAATCAAGTCGACTCTGAAGATTGTCTTTTAATTTTTCGTCTACATTCAAAATTGTACCGACAATGTTCTCGCAGACATTTTTCTCAATATGCATAACATCAAGATTGTGCCGTAAAAGGTGATGCTCCCAATAAGGCAACTCAAAAAAAATACTTCTTTTTTTCCACTAGTCCACCTCAGTAGGATCATCCTCTTCATCGGAGTCATCATCAGCTTCATCATTTGATCTTCTATTTCTTTGCATGTTTACCGGTTGATTCATCTTCCCATAACTAAAATTCATATCTTCCAACATTAACAAGATTTCAGATCCACTTGTCTGCGAGGGAGCTTCTCTGAACTCTTCAGTACCGTCAAATGCCGAACTCTGGAATCTAAGTCTATGATTTTTCGGTAACCACCGAGATGCCCCATGTAAGAGAAATTCTTCCCATTGTATAACCATTGCGAACATGTTTGTGCAACACAACAAGGACACGCATAACGACCTTTGGTACTCCAACCGAATAAATTGGCATAAGCGGGGAAGTCATTAATGGTCCACATCAAAGCTGCACGTAAATTAAATTTTTCCTTTCTTAGCACATCGTATGTCTCGACACTAGCCCATAATTGTTTTAACTGTTCAATAAGTGGCTGTAAATAAATGTCGATATCATTCCGGGCCCTTTCTCTCCAGGGATAATCATAGATAAGATAAGGGGAGATTACTTCATGCAAATCCACGGAGGCAGATTGTAAGGAACAAGCACTACTGGCCAAGTACTGTACGCAATACTCATGATCTTGTAAGGATTAAATCCATCAAATGCTAGGCCAAGCCTCACACTCTTAGGATCGCTTGCAAAGCTTGGAAATTTATTGTCAAATGATTTCCAAGCTAAAGAATCTACCGGATGCCTTAATAATCCATCATCGGTTCGTCCATCATGGTGCCACGTTATTGACTCTGCTGTCTTCAACGACATGAAAAGCCTTTGAAGCCTTGGTATCAGCGGAAAATACCGCAAAATCTTGACCGGCTTCTTTCTTGGTTGTGCATCATTTTCATCGTCGTTCCCATCTTCTGTGTTTCTATTTATCCAACGGGATTCGCCGCATACATGACATCACTGTTGGTTTCTCTGATCGCCCCAATACAACATGCAGTCATTCGGGCAACTATGGATTTTGTTGTACCCAAGGCCTAAATCTTTTATCATTTTCTTCATATCTTTGCATGACTGAGGGATTTTTGCAAACGGAAACATTTCTCTCAAAAACTCTAAGAGCATTGTCAACGAGTTTCTAGTCCACCCTCTCAAACATTTTAATTGAAAAAGACGAACACGGAAGGAAATTTTTGAAAATTTTGATCCATCATACAGTTCTTCGTTCATGTCATTAAGTAGCACGTAGAACTTCGCCGCTTCTCCATTCGGCTCTTCATGAGGTACACTACTTTCCAGTTCAGTAAAAGCACTTCTCCCAATATTACAATCATCAGAAGCCACAAAGTCCGCTGGGAATGATTGGACACCATGATTGTGCATATTAAATGCATCCCGCAACATACCTTCCATGTCATCCACTCTATCAGACTGATGGTAAGCAGTACCAGGATAAGAAACATCCATCGTTGAGGAAGAAGTACTAGGCGGGCATTCTCCATGAAAAAACCATTTTTTATAACCCCGAACAAACCCATCAACAATTAGATGCTCGTATACAACTTCACGATAATACCAGTTTAGGTTGACACACTTGTTACACGGGCAAAGAATCATGTTCTCTTGGCTTGCATGTTGAAATGCAAAATTTAAAAATGTCTGTACTCCATTTCGATAACCGTTGCTTACCCTTGACAAATTCATCCAAGACCGATCCATTTCTTAATTCTTGAAGCCTGGAAATTTATGTATTATATAAGTTATGTAAGTTACATATTATGTAAGCTATGTAATTTGTATTTTATGTTAGTTATTTATTATGTAAGCTATGTAAGTTGTGTATTATGTAAACTATGTATTATGTTAGTTATGTCAGTTATGTATTATGTATGTCATGTAAGTTGTGTAGAATGTAAGCTATGTAAGTTATGTGAGTTATATATAAGTTATCTTAATAATTATATAAGCTATGTATTATGTTAGTTATGCCAGTTATGTATTATGTATGTTTTGTAAGTTGTGTAGAATGTCAGTTACGTAAGTTATGTTAGAAATTTTATATTAATATTATATAAGTTATCTTAATAATTATATAAGTTATGTAATTAGAAATTGTCTTAATACTATATAAGTAATCTTAATATTATATAAGTTATCTTAATTTTATGTAATTAGAAATTGATGTGTGGTTAGAAATTTTATCTTAATATTATATAAGTTATCTTAATTTTATGTAATTACAAATTGATGTGTGGTTAGAAATTTTATCTTAATATTATATAAGTTATGTAATTAGAAATTGTCTTAATACTATATAAGTAATCTTAATATTATATAAGTTATCTTAATTTTATGTAATTAGAAATTGATGTGTGGTTAGAAATTTTATCTTAATATTATATAACTTATCTTAATAATTATATAAGTTATGTAATTAGAAATTGTCTTAATACTATATAAGTAATCCTAATATTATATAAGTTATCTTAATTTTATGTAATTAGAAATTGATGTGTGGTTAGAAATTTTATCTTAATATTATATAAGTTATCTTAATAATTATATAAGTTATGTAATTAGAAGTTGTCCTAATACTATATAAGTAATCTTAATATTATATAAGTTATCTTAATTTTATGTAATTAGAAATTGATGTGTGGTTAAAAATTTTATCTTAATATTATATAAGTTATCTTAATAATTATATAAGTTATGTAATTAGAAATTGTCCTAATACTATATAAGTAATCTTAATATTATATAAGTTATCTTAAATTTATGTAATTAGAAATTGATGGTGTGGTTAGTAATTTTATCTTAATATTATATAAGTTATCTTAATAATTATATAAGTTATGTAATTAGAAATTGTCTTAATACTATATAAGTAATCTTAATATTATATAAGTTATCTTAATTTTATGTAATTAGAAATTGATGTGTGATTAGAAATTTTATCTTAATATTATATAAGTTATCTTAATAATTATATAAGTTATGTAATTAGAAATTGTCCTAATACTATATAAGTAATCTTAATATTATATAAGTTATCTTAGTTTTATGTAATTAGAAATTGATGTGTGGTTAGAAATTTTATCTTAATATTACATAAGTTATCTTAATAATTATATAAGTTATGTAATTAGAAATTGTCTTAATACTATATAAGTAATCTTAATATTATATAAGTTATCTTCATTTTATGTAATTAGAAATTGATGTGTGGTTAGAAATTTTATCTTAATATTATATAAGTTATCTTAATAATTATATAAGTTACGTAATTAGAAATTGTCTTAATACTATATAAGTAATCCTAATATTATATAAGTTATCTTAATTTTATGTAATTAGAAATTGATGTGTGGTTAGAAATTTTATCTTAATATTATATAAGTTATCTTAATAATTATATAAGTTATGTAATTAGAAATTGTCTTAATACTATATAAGTAATCTTAATATTATATAAGTTATCTTAATTTTATGTAATTAGAAATTGATGTGTAGTTAGAAATTTTATCTTAATATTATAAAAGTTATGAAGTGTCCTGCTAAAAGCTATGTAAGTTGTGAAAGTAGATCGGAAATTACTGTTGATTAAGCTATATGTAAGTTATATATTATGTAAGTTACATAAAATACATAAATTATGAAATTTGATCGAAAGATTTTGCAAGTCTTGAAATTTGATCTTAACATTATATAAATTTTGTATTAAGCAAGTTATACCATTTACAAAAGTTAAGAAATTTTAACTTTAATTTATGTATGTTATGTTAATTTTAACTTTAAAATAAATAAAAAATGACTTTGAATTAAATAAAATATTTAATTACATAAATGAAATAACTTTGAATTAAATAACTTTGAATTATGTCGTTCAAATTAAATAAAATATTTTAAATTTATGTAAGTTTTAAAAAAAATTGGTAAGTTATCAAAAATTAAGCTTAAAAATAAATTAAAAGTTTGAAATTTTTTTCCATTATTCAAATTAAATAGCAGTATTAACAAAACGAACTAAATTTTCGTGATTACAACCAAAGGGAAACAAAACGAATTAAATAGCAGTATGAAACATAGGCTAAAGGGATACAACCAAAACCAATTACATGTATACAAAAGCAGAGTCCCAAAAGAAACATTTTTCAAAAATCATCATGACAAAACTATTACTGATTTAAGTTATGAACTAAAACATACCTTAATATTTAACACAACTTTGTCTACTTCACTCTCACCAGCAAACAGAGATTGCAGTCAGAAATATGAATTTTGTTAAGCAATTTGGGAAAATGCATATAAGTAAGGGGAAAACATTCAAATTTTAACATGTACCTGCCCAAACAATAGTTCCACAACACACACGTAGCAAACCAGATGTCAATGGTCAGATATATATTAAGTTGCACCAAATATTAATTCTGCCTACAATAGATGAACCATGATTAGACTAGCACCAAATATTTTTTCAGTTTAGCCATCAAATATGTAAAACTTTATCGACATCACAACCAAATATTACTTGGAAACATTAAATGGCACCTTAAAACTTTACCAATATGAGAACCAAATATAAAAACTTAATGAATACCAGTGACCCTAAACCAAATATAAAGAAAACAGAACTAAAAGCATCCAAGTGATGTTTACAAAACTATAGAAAAGTAACTAAACAAAGTATCAATTGATAAAGTCAAGTGAAACATAAGATCAAGTTGCATGTAAACATAAGATCAACTAAAAGTAGTCAGGTGTTTACCATTCATTAATGAAGACAATAAAATGATGTAAATACAAAATCAAGTTGCATGTTACAGAATTTAAAATCTCAAATATGTTAAAATAAAGAATGTCATCTATGCACAAACGATTTTAAAAAATTTCAAATACTTAGAAAATATTAAAACACTAAACCTTTACTGCATATATAGTTACTGAAAAATTCAAATACTTAGAAAATATTAAAACATTGAAAAAGTAATAACGAATAAATAAATAGTTACTGAACAAAAAAAGAGAGAGTAAATAGTTGCACTGAACTAACAACTTAACAAATAAATCAACCTAAGCTCAAGCATATCAAAAATCAAAATGAGAACAAATCATTGATTTCTAAAAATGAGAACAAATCAACCTATAACGTTTTCTGAAAATGAAAAAAAAAACAAATGCTCGGAAGCCCCAAATACATGAGATTAGCCATACACCTGAAATGGATTTTTTTTGTTCAAAATCAGTATTCCAGATAACATCCACGCATGAAGAAGAAAAAGGAAGTTGCCGAACTTACCGATGGTTGCGGCACCGGTGATGCACGGAGGCTGTGATGTGGCAAAGCAGACGGCGTCTTACAGGGACACGTCGGGTTTGGGGAACTGTTAGGGATTAGGGGAATTTAGGGATTTGGGGGAGATGATAGATTGGAGGGGAGAATCAGGGTTTTTGGTTTTGTTTCGGTCAAAAGGATGGAAAACAAATGACGCCGTTTTTTTTCCCTATTTAACCTAGTTGCGGCGTTTATACATAAGCGCCACAAAATATATAGCCAAACGATGTCGTTTCGATATCAGTTAAATCAAACTCCTAGCGTTTTTAACAAACGCCACAACTAATATAGAGAAAACGGCACTGTTTATATAAAACTTAAAACATATTTGCGGCATTTTAAATAAAGCGCCACTATAGACACTGCCAAACGACGCATTTTCTTAACTCATAATATAGTTTTGCGGCGTTTATAAAAAGCGCCACTAAGTGCAAATAACAAAACGACAATGTCTTGCTAACATTTCAATAAATTTTGTGGCGTTTTTACAAAAAACGCCGCTAATGCCTCACTTTTGCGACGTTTATACATAAACGCCGCTAATGTTTATAATTTCTTTTAAATTAGAGAGAAAATATTAACTAATAATTACACATTTTAAAAAATAAATACATCAATATATTTTTATATTGAATAAATATAAATATTTATGTATGCAATATAAATAAAAAATATTTTAATTATATCAATAATTATGTTACTATTTTACAAGATTATCTCGATCAAACTAATTAAAAGTTAATGTATACAATATTTGAACAATAAAACATTGTTCGTGTGTGCTTTTGGGATTTAACCCATTTTGATGTATTTTTTTAAATATTAATTTATATTTATATTATTTACATTTATATTCTAAAATATCTAAGATTAAACACAAAGCCCCAAACCCCAAAGTGGAAACCCTAAAATCGTCAACCATATAAAATACAATTAATTGTATCTTTTATTAATTGTATCTTTTAATTACTAAGTATAATTAAAGTTTATCAATTCTTTTGACAATTTCAACACAATAATAATAAAAATTTATTAATTATTAAAACATTTGTACAATACTAAAAGTTTACTTATATATACGTAATTAAATTTTAATATTTTAGACTAAATTGTTATAATTTTTTCTTTTGCTTTTCTAGTTCTTATTTATTATTATACAAATACATAACGAATCGAGTATTATATTTCATTACCAAGGAATATATCAATGATTTCAAAATTCTTACATTTTTCCTAGATAATACATTTAAATAATATAAAAGTATTAATTAATTGTATCATTTAACAAGTCTCAATTAAACCTTAAACCCTAATTTAACCATTCAATATACATGGTCATATAAAGTTATCTATATATATATCTATTAATTAAATAATATAAACTATACATCTAAATCCCGTCGTTCATCAATAAATATTTTTAGAACGATCCTTTCTACTATAAAGAAGGCTGAACCAAATTTTGTAGAGTACTGACAAAAAATTGGAGAAAAATAAAACCGCGAGGCCGGGCGATAAGACGTAATATATACTCATAATTTAAATATATTAAATTAATTTATTGTTATATAAATTAATAAAACTAATTAATTAATCTAAGCAACCATCCCTAACTTGAGTATCCTTGACACCCTAAACACTAAATCCCTAACTCCTAACTCCTAAATCCCAAACCCCAAACCCCTAACCCTTAACCCCTAAATCCCTAACACCTAACCCCTAAACCAATAAACCTTAAACTCCTAACTTTTAACCTCTAACCCCTAACCCCTAACGAATATTAAACCTTAAATCACAACCCTTAAATCAGAATCCTAATCCATAATCCCTAATTCCATAATCTATAAACCTTAAAATTGTAACTAAATTGTAACTCTTAAACCTACCCTAAATCCTAAATTAACCATATATATACCCTAAACTATAATGATAATTAAATTAAATATTTTAAAATTAATACTATCGTATCTTTTACAATTATATTTGAAAAATTATTTAATATATAAATTAAAAATCAATCAATTATGACCCAAAAAATTTTAAAATTATTTTAAATAATAGTATTTTAATTTCTCTATTTTTAACAAATATTTTCTACGTTTTTTTATTTCAAATTATTTCTACGTGTCATTATTTCAAATTTATCTATTTTTAACAAATATTCAATTAAAAATAAATTGGATTTTAATTAATTTAAATAAACAAATTACATAGCAAATAGATAGATAAAATGTTTCTGCGGCGCTTCTTCAAAAACGCCGCTAAAGGCCCGAGCATTAGCGGCAAATTTTCAAAAACACCGCTAAAGGCTCGAGCATTAGTGGCGCTCCTTCAAAAACGCCGCTAAAGGCCCGAGCATTAGTGGCGTTTCTCTAAAAACACCGTTAAAGGACCGAGCTTTAGCGGCGCATCTTCAAAAATGCCGCTAAAGGCCCCAAAAAGTCAGAAAACGGTGCTGTTGGGCTTACGCTTTCTGCGGCGCTTTCCAAAAAACGTCGCTAATGCTTATTTTTAGCGGCGTTTTCCAACAATCGCCACTAATGCTCGACCTTTAGTAGCGTTTTTAGAAAAGCGCCGCTAATGCTTGATTTTTAGTGGTGTTTTTTGTCCAATTGCCGCTAAAAGCCTGTTTTGGTGTAGTGATTCATTGAGCTTGTTAAAGCTCACAAACGCTTTTTTAAGCCGTTGTAGATAGTTAGCATTTCCGGTGTGAGCGTTGCGATTCCAAGAAAGTGATCCAAGTTAGGCTTTAGTATTTAAGTAGGTGATATAATTATTATTCTTTGAACTATGAAAATAAAGGCAATGTGGTTAGAACTTTAACTGATTATTATTATATTCTTGTTGGTTTAGTATGATTATGAACTTCTAGAATTTTTGCTTGGATATTATTATTATAATTCTTATTACCATGATTTTAAATGATAAGGTAAAGATGTTGTGTTGGATTGTGTATTAGGTAAAGTTGTTATTTATAAGTATTTTCTTAAGTGATTTTGATGAATTTGTCGATTAGGGACTAAATTGTTAAAATAGTACTAGCTCAAGGACTTGATGTGAAATTATTGCAAAAATAGGCTGAATTGGATGCTATTAACATTTGGTTGGCATGGGTTTGCAGGAGAAATTGTTAATTTACATGTTTTAGGCTCAGGGACCAAATTAAATAAAAGTAAAATGTTAGGGGCAATTTTGTAAAAATGTCAAAATGACTAAATTGCATAAAATGAATTAGTTTTACTATCTAAATTAATGAATTGAATGAAATTATTAATTTAGATCAAGAACGAGTGGAAAATCGAGAAGAAGGGAAAATTACCAAATAGCTCTGTACTTTGACATTTCTGCAATTTAGCAAGGTAAGTTCGTATGAACTGTAATCATTATAATTTTAATTAAATTGAATGTTTAATGTGTTGTCCTCATATAATTAAATCAATATGTATATGTTCTTATGTAATTTATCATGTCCTGAAACGATGTAAATCCAACAATGTCACGACGATTACGGAACCACGTTTTAACCTTAAGAATATATAGGATACAAACGACATGTCAATAGGGTTTTCATGTTTTGAGTGTTGGTCCTAAATGTTCTACCGATGGCTGAGGTTCGGCATATGTTGCGGGTACTGGTCAGCTTGTGTGAGCGACATCATATAGCTACATTTCGACCGTCGGCTTGTGTGAGAAAACCCAGGTTACCATGTTTTGGGTGCTAGTCCTGAATGTCCTACCGATGGTTGAGTTTTGACATTTCTTGCGAATACTAGTCAGCTTGTGTGAACGGCATCGTGTAGCTACATTCTGACCGTTAGCTAATGTGAGCAGACCGATTTATGGCTCGAGTGAGCAATGATAAAAATGAATGGTTTCAACCATATGTTTAGCACATTTTGTGTGAGCTTTCCCACGTATCCAATATTATTATAAGTGGTTCAACGGGAATGAAAAAGTAAGAAATAGTAAGTATTCAAATGACTTATGTTATGAAAACTATGAAAAGAAATGAAAATAAAATGTACAATGAAAGTATATCTATGTTGAAGAAATTAATGATTTCATGTGATGTTATTCATGTTTAATGACTTATCTTATGTTAATTCAAGAGAGTTATGAATTGATGCACTAACATGAGTTGTTGATGATGCTTAGACTTGTATCAAGCTTAAGGTTGGATTTTATCATGCTTAATATTAATGTTATACATTGAATTGGTACGTGTCCAAATGGAAATATGCTTATGTTCATGAAAGGGTGGTATGAATCAAAATATGCATTTCCTAATGAAATGGGTTATCATGTGGTTGATGTTTATACTTATGTCTTGTATTATACAAATGAAATGGGTAAGAAAAGGTAATGAAATGATAAGTTCATAATTGAGATGTAATATGATGAAAAAGGGATTGATGAGTTGAATGATGTGCTTATATGTGATAAATTTACGTATGCTAAGGATGAATTTACTTATGTCATGAATAAATATACTAATTCATGAATTGGTGTTGTTATTTAAATTTATGATAAGTAAATGGAATAGAAAGTAAGTAAAAGAAGCAATTCATAGTTTTATAAAAAGGTTAATGATGGTGTAAAATGTCTTATAAGATCCTATTTTGTTAGGAATGAAAATATATATGCTGTTAATAGACTTACACATTTGTGAGTTGATGATTTTGTGGATGGTAAATCTTAAGGCATTGGTATAGGTTTATATTTAACCTATAAAGTTCATTGCTGAAATGGATTGTTATGTTTAAAGTTTATACGAGCTTAGTAAGCATTCATTGCTTACGTAGTTATTTTCCTTACTTTATAGATTATCGGAAGCTCGATTGATTTGGAAGCTCGTCAGAGATCTATCACACTATCCAGAGATTATATTGGTAGATTTTGATGTTTTAATCAAGGTTATAATGGCATGTATATGTTGATTTGTGTATAAATGATCTAGTTGTTGTTTCGGTATGTATAAGTGTCATGATGGTTAATGTACCTATGGTATCTTGATGGTTGGTATTAATATGGTTAAGTTGATGCATGGTTTTATGACCAAAGTGGTAAGTTTGGCATGTTTGCAATATGTTTAACTAAGCTAAGCATGAATATGGAATTTAGTTAAATGTGTTTGTATGAAAAATGAACAATTGGGTATATGTTGGTGAAGTTCAATGTGGTCAATTATAGTATAACTTGGTATGGAATTAAGCTACATATATATATGGATGAGTTATGGTCAAATATGTATAAGTTTAGGTATATGTGTTTCAGATGCATAAGAACAATGGTTCAATGGTAAGGTATATTGACATGGTATAAGTCAAGTATGTTATGTTTTAAAAAAGTAGCAATGTAATCAAATATGCATGTGTAGTTAAGTTGAATTCTTGCTTTTGTGGTACCTTATATGGCATATTAGTTTAATGAAATTTGGTCATTTGAATTGGTCATATTATGTATGTTTAGGTATGTTTTAAGACCATGTGCAAGCTAATTGTAGGTTCAATCTTGAATGGGTGAAAGAAATGGCTTGAATTTTAGCCAATTTCTTGTGCACACGGCCTAAGACACGGGGGGTGTCACAACCGTGTGTGACACACAACCATGCGACACGACCGTGTATCCCCCGTAGGTTTTAAAGGTTACTTTTCAAAAGTTACACGACCTGGCACACGGACGTGCAAGGTCATCTTGAATGTTGACCGTGTAATCCAAGTTAAAGAGTTACATGAGCACGGACACGGGCTGGGACACAGCTGTGTGTCCCTATTTCAAATTTTACATGGCCTGAGACATGGGCGTGTTTCTCAATCGTGTGAGCCCTGCAGCTTAAATTTTTCTAACTTTCTCCTTAATGTTTTAAATATTCCCGATTTAGTCCCGAATTATTTCTAAAGTGGTTCTAGGGCCTGGAAGGCTCGATTAAGCGACAATAAGCATGTGTATGTGTAGACTTTGCTATGCCTAATGAAATGTTTAGAAATGAATGTTGTGATGTTATGGTTTTACGGTAATGCTCCGTAACCCTATTCCAGTGATAGATACAAGTTAAGGGTGTTAGAATTTTACTTAATCAAAATTAATTTTCCCAAAAATTACATAGATTTTCCAAATTAATTTTTTAAGAAAATTATATGGCATATTAGTTTAATGAAATTTGGTCATTTGAATTGGTCATATTATGTATGTTTAGGTATGTTTTAAGGTCTTAATTATATTTGCAAGTTAATTGTATGCTCAAGCTTGAAAGGGGGAAAGAAATTGCTTGAATTTTAGCCAATTTCTTGTCCACACGGCCTAAGACACGGGGGTGTGTCACAACCGTGTGTGACACACAACCATTCGACACGACCGTATGTCCCCTGTAGGTTTTAAAGGTTGCTTTTCAAAAGTTACACGACCTGGCACACGGGTGTGCAAGGTCATCTTGAAGGTTGACTGTGTAACCCAAGTCAGAGAGTTACATGAGCACGGACACGGGCTGGGACACAACTGTGTGTCCCTAGTTCAATTTTTACATGGCCTGAGACATGGGCGTGTTTCTCAGTCGTGTGACCCCTGCAGTTTAAATTCTTCTAACTTTCTCCTTAATGTTTTAAATATCCCCGATTTAGTCCCGAATTATTTCTAAAGTTGTTCTAGGGCCTGGAAGGCTCGATTAAGCGACAATAAGCATGTGTATGTGTGGACTTTGCTATGCATATTGAAATGTTCAGAAATGAATGTTGTGATGTTATGGTTTTACAGTAATGCTCCGTAACCCTATTCCACTGACAGATACAGGTTAAGGGTGTTACAATTTTACTTAATCAAAATTAATTTTCCCAAAAATTACACAGATTTTCCAAATTAATTTTTTAAGAAAATTATATGGTATATTAGTTTAATGGAATTTGGTCATTTGAATTGGTCATATTATGTATGTTTAGGTATGTTTTAAGCTCTTAATTATATGGGCAAGTCAATTGTAGGTTAAAGCTTGAATGGGTGAAAGAAATGACTTGAATTTTAGCCAATTTCTTGTCCACACGGCCTAAGACACGAGGGTGTGTCACGACCGTGTGTGACACACAACCATGAGACTGTTAAGTTCAATTTTGAGCTTGATTTATCCAACTAAATTATTTAAATTATTGATTAAATTTTGAGCAATTGAATTTTAAATTAGTCTAAATTACAGCAAGAACATCCCATGCCGTAAAAATGTATTTTTGCTCCAATTCAATAATTTCATGTAAGTTTTTAAGTCATGTGCAGGTGAGGGACATTTGGATGTTCATATGGTCTCAATTGGGAATTTAATCCGCATGAATGAGCTGCTGAATGACGATCATATGCTGGTTGAACGAATTAAATTAACATTGGAAGAAAAGTCAGTCCAATTATAATTACAGCAGGCCGAACATGCGACAAAATCAGCAGGGGAATTAATTTTTCTCCAAGTTCCTTTCCTGCTAGCGGTGGCTGACCTCAATTAATTCAAGGAAATCGAATCATCCCTGAAGTAGGCTGGAGCTATTTTTATGCGACGAGTTCAGCTAGGATAAAGGGGGATAAGATCGAATTATTTTTGATTTTGCTGGAGGCTGTTAATTTTTCCATAAAAAGAGGCGGGCAACAGCTTAAAAGGGGAGTCGAAAAACAGAAGAGAGACAGCAGAGAGGCATCACAACTGAGCAGGAAAATTCTCTAATTGAACTAGCATAAGCCGATTAAGCAGCTCGAATAGCAGCTTAAAGATTTTAGCTAAGCGAAAGGAAGGAAGCTTGACGATTTGAGGAATTTATTTTCCAATAATTCAGTCTGTAACTCATGTTGTTTACAATTGACTTTGGTTTTGCTTTACTTGCTATGAGTGGCTGAATACTTAAGCTTAGCTAGACACTTATGAAGCCTAGCACAAGGAATTTGAAGACTTAATTTGTTTTAAATTTTAATTTAGCCTTCTTAAATTGCTAAGTTTTATCGTTCAATGAATTTTTCTAAATTAATTAGATTGATCACCTATTCAATTTAGGATTTTTCTCATAATCATCTAAGTGCAACTGAGTAATCGAATTTCTTAATTTCACTTAGAACTGGTGATGATTAATTGGCATGCCACTAATTGAAGCAACTACAGATTTGATTTTGGAAGCCGCTGGAGGATTTTCTTTAATTAACACAAGGTGAAGTCTCTAAAATATTGAATGCATTTTTTAATGAGCGAACAAAGAGTAATTAAAGGTAGGGCATCAATTACAAATGTTCTCTAATTGAATTTAAATTTATTTGGGGGATAGGAATTCACTTCGTAAGTGAATTTTCAGCCTTGTTGCTAGATTGGACTACTTAAATAATTTAAGGTCGCAAAAGACTTGTGCTTGGTGGATTAAGGCGTCAATAACTGAGAATCCTCTCTCTTTAATTCGACAATTTTTCAGCATTCACAAATCAATTTATTCGTTACTTTAGATCATTATTAGCATAAATCCCCCTATTTTACTATCGTGCATGCGTTTACATTATCTTATTTTCAATTCTTCTCAAATAGGTTTAACACGAGCTTCTTCGTGGGACGATTCCTTACTTACTCTATATTACCAGTTAATATTGGCTGAGTAGTGGATAAAATTCGATGGTCGTAACGACAGCCACCAAATTTTGGCGCCGTTGCCGGGGAAGCGACGTAGTCAAATCTATTTTATTTTCAGAACTTATTTTGTTTTCTTGTTTTTGTCTATGTAGGTAGATTAGTCCCTATAGTATATGTTATTAAGGAGTGGATGCCGAACATCGAAAGACCTTGTTAACATTACCGATCAGCAAGCTGAACATCCCAACCTCCACGTTGAGTATAACGTTTCAGAGGATATCAACATGGCCAACCAGACCTTGAAGCAATTGGCCGCACCTAACTTGGCTGTACAACCACCATCTATCACTTATCTTGCCCTTGATAGGCCATTAAAATTCAATTTGGGATTTCTAAATTTGTTGCCGAAATTCAATGGACTACCAGGTGAGGACCCTTACCGTCATATTAATGAATTTTTAATTACTTGTTCAACTATGCAGCCAGATGGCATTGAAGAGGTACAAATCCAGCTCTGAGCTTTCCGTTTCTCATTACAAGGTTTGGCGAAGGACTGGTTATATTACATGCCGCCAGGTTCATTCACAACTTGGACAGGGTTACATAAGGATTTCCTTGAGAAGTATTTTCCGGCATCAAGGATAGGGTCGATTAGGAAAGAAATTTGTGGAATTAAGCAGCTGGTAGGTGAGTCACTATATGAGGACTGGGAAAGATTTAAACGGCTATGTGCGAGTTGTCCATAGCATCAGATTAGCGAGCAGCTTTTAGTGCAATATTTTTATGAAGGTCTGACGCCACAAGATCGAGGAATGATTGATGCCGCAAGTGGAGGTGCATTGGTTGATAAAACTCCTGAGCAAGCCCAAAATTTGATCGCTAATATGGTGCAAAATACACAACAATTCGGTCTCAGGAGGTCCGACTTGGGTAAACGAATGGATGAGGGCCAGTCGAGTATGATGGAGGCTCAATTAGCTAATTTAACGGCTATGGTAAGTAAGTTGATGACTGGAGGTACTGCGAAAGCTTCACTATGTGGAATTTGTTGTTTAGAAGGACATACCATAGATATATGTCCGACATTACAGGAAAGGGAAGCTAACGCCATCTTTCCAAATCAGATGAGGTATGATCCATACTCAACTACTTATAATGAGGGATGGAGAGATCACCCTAATTTTAGATATCAAAATAGGGATACACCTCCAAGATTTGAGAAGCAAAATTCCCGACCATATAATATGTCACAACCTACCCATCAAAACCCGAGTGCCGAAACCAAGACCCATACCATGCTTGAACAAATGATGAAGATGATGGCTGACCAGAAGAAGGAAACTGATGGAAGGTTTCAGTCTTTGGAATTGGCATTAAAGCAATTGCAAACCAGAGCCTCCTCGACTGACGTTAATCTTGGGAACTTGCAAGCACAGGTAAATAATCGGTTACCATCACAGCCCGTGGCAAATTTGAGGGATAATGTCAGTGCTATAACCTTACGAAGTGGGAAAGAGTTGAGATCGATACTAAAGAAGGTCCAAAATAGTGACGAGGAAGACGAAACTGAGGTAAAAAAGGTCCGATTTAGTGATATTGAAGAGGGAAATTTAGCCTTGCCAAAGGCTGATTTACAACCGTCGCAAGCAGCACCAAAGGAAGCAGGGAAATCACGTTTACAACAGCTCACTGCTTCGCACGATGCAGCAAAATTTGAACAGGAAGTGAGGGTTCCCGAGCTTCGAGCACAAGCAAGTCAGAACGCTAATAATCAACCTTGGTCTTATGTGCCGAGGGCGCCATTTCCACAGCGTTTAAGGAAGGAAAAGTCAGACGACGTCAATGCCGAAATTCTAGAGACTTTCCGCAAGGTACAAGTTAATATTCCATTGATTGATGCAATAAAACAAGTGCCTAGATATGCTAAGTTTTTGAAAGAATTATGCACATCTAAAAGGAAATTAATTGGAATGAAAAAATTAGCTTAGGCGAAAATGTCTCTACGGTATTTCAAAAGAAACTCCCAACTAAATGCAATGATCCGGGAATGTTTTCGATACCTTGTAAGATAGGAGACCTTAAACTTGATAGAGCTATGCTTGATTTGGGAGCTTCTATAAATGTCATGCCTAGGAGTATCTACGATAGGGTTCAATTAGGTGCATTAAAAGACATAGGACTGATAATTCAACTTGCAGATAGGAGTAATGCCTACCCTAATGGTGTTTTAGAAGATGTTCTAGTGCAAGTAAATGAGTTAGTCTTTCCAGCTGATTTTTATGTTTTAGACATGGGACCGAATGATAATTCAATTGATGTGCCCTTACTCTTAGGAAGACCTTTTCTTAAGACAGCTAGAACAAAAATTGATGTGCGTAAAGGGAATTTAACTATGGAATTTGATGGTGAAATAATTAAATTTAATATATTTTATGCTATGAGATATCCCACTGATATTAATTCCGTATTTATTCTTAATGTGATTGACAATTTTGTTCAAGATATCTATGAATTAGGGGATGAGGACGAGTTGAAAAGCGTTCTGGCTAAGAGCATTTTTGATATTGATGAGCAAGAACTTATCGTTTCTGATTCTTTAATTGACTCAGTTTGTGCATTACACTCGCCCAAATTGACACGATTCAAGCCGATCCTCCCTGACCTTACGGCGACTGGTAAGCAAATTCCTTCATTGATTTCACCACCTAAATTGGAGTTAAAAGAGCTGCCCGAAAATTTAAAGTACATTTATTTGGGGGAAAATCAAACTTTACCATTGATAGTGTCGAATGCTTTAACCGAGATGCAAGAATCTAAGTTGCTTAGAGTTCTTAGGGAGCATAAAGAAGCCTTCGGTTGGACACTAGCCGATATTCAGGGCCTTAGTACGACTTTACGTACTCACAAGATAGCCTTAGAACCAGATTCAGTCCCCAAAAGAGACCCCAACGCCGATTGAATCCACCAATGATGGAGGTAGTTAAGACTGAAATATTACAATGGTTGGAAGCTGATGTCATTTATCCTATAGCCGATTCAAAATGGGTAAGTCCAATTCATGTTGTACCTAAAAAGGGAGGAATCACAATAGTTACCAACGAAGAAGGGTTGGAAATTCCTACAAGGGTACAGAATGGTTGGCGGGTTTGTATAGATTATAGGAAGCTGAATAAAGCCACTAAAAAAGACCACTACCCCCTCCCATTCATGGATCAAATGTTAGAAAGGTTAGCTGGTCGATCACATTTTCGTTTTTTAGATGGCTATTTAGGTTATTTACAGGTACCTATCGCACCTGAGGATCAAGAGAAGACCACATTCACTTGCCCGTTTGGAACTTACGCCTTCAAGAGAATGCCTTTCGGATTGTGCAACACACCAGCCACTTTTCAAAGAGGTATAACGAGCATATTTTTGAATTTTATTTCACATTTCATGGAGGTGTTCATGGATGACTTTACTGTTTATGGTGATTCATATGATCAATGTTTGCATCATCTTGTGTTAGTTCTTAGACGTTGCATTGACACTAATCTGATATTGAATTTTGAGAAATGCCATCTCATGGTTTAGAAAGGTGTAGTATTGGGGCACGTCGTTTCAGCTAAAGGATTAGAAGTTGACCAAGCCAAAGTCGAGTTAATTTAAAATCTACCTTATCCAGTTACTGTGAAAGGAATTCGATCCTTCTTGGGACATGTAGGTTTTTACCGTCGGTTCATCAAGAAATTTTTACAAATATCGTCATCTTTGTGTGCATTGCTAGGTAAGGATGTCGCATTTGAATTTAATGAGAATTGCAAAAAATATTTTGATGAATTGAAATTGAAATTAATCACGGCTCCTATCATTCAAGGACCAAATTATGCATTACCCTTCGAGATTTTATGTGATGCTAGTGATAGGGCTGTTGGTGTGGCACTTGGGCAAAGAAATGGTAGGGAGTCTTATATTATTAGGTATGCTAGCGAGCTATTAAACCCAGCTCAATGCAATTACACCACGACTGAGAAAGAGCTCTATGCCATAGTTTTTGCCTTAGAAAAATTTAGAGCATATTTGTTAGGAGTCAAAGTTATTGTATTTTCTGACCAGAGTGCTCTTAAATATTTGTTGCATAAAAAAGAAGCCAAGCCTAGATTCATTAGATGGATTTTGTTGCTGCAGGAATTTGACCTGGAAATTAAAGATAAGAAAGGTAAAGAGAACCTTGTGGCCGATCATTTGAGTAGGATAGAAACTGGAATTTTGAGGGATGAGCGGAGTGATTTATTTCCCGATGAGAGACTTTATAGTGTGTCTAGTGTTTTGCCATGGTATGCCGACATAGTGAACTACTTAGTGACTAAAGAGTTCCCTACGAATGCACCTAGACATTTAAGAGAAAAAATTAGAAGTCAAGCCCAATTTTACTTATGGGAAGAGCCATACCTTTGGCGATTTTGTAGTGACCAAATAATTAGGCGTTGCGTCGATGATAGTGAGATAGATTCGGTGCTTAATTTTTGTCATTCTCGAGAGGGTGGAGGACATTTTGGGCCTAAGAGAACAGCTCATAAAATGCTTGAGTTGGGTTATTTTGGCCGACTATTCATAAAGATTCATATGCATTTTGTAAAAATTGCGCATCATGTCAAAAAACCGGCAATTTAAGTAGTAGAAGTCAAATGCCATTACCTAATTTTTATGTTTGTGATATATTTGATGTATGGGGTATTGATTTTATGGGCCCTTTTCCTTCTTCTTTCGGTTATCTATACATTCTTGTCTGTGTTGATTACTTGTCGAAATGGGTAGAAGCATTTCCAACAAGGGCCGATGATGCTAGAACTGTGGTGAAACTTCTTAAGACCAACATTTTAAATAGATATGGGGTACCAAGGGCTATAATCAGTGACAAGGGAACACATATCTATAATAGAACCTTGAAAGCTTTATTTGCACAATTTGGTGTCACCCACAAAGTGTCGACAGCTTATCACCCTCAAACAAATCGGCAAGCCGAGAGTAGTAACAAGGAAATTAAGGGAATTTTGAAGAAAATTGTGAAGCCTAATAGAAAAGATTGGAGCCAACGGTTAGATGAAGCATTGTGGGCTGTTCGAACAGCTTACAAAACGCCAATAGGGATGTCGCCTTATAGGGTCATTTTTGGGAAGGCGTGTCTTCTTCCCGTAGAGCTTGAACATAGGTCAGTTTGGGTTGTTAAGCAATGCCATCTGGATTATAGTTTGGCAGGTGAAGAGCGCAAGTTGAAGCTACAAGAATTGGAGGAGTTGCGCTTGGAGGCCTATGACAATTCAGTCATCTACAAAGGTAAATCGAAGGCATTTCGTGACTCCAAGCTGATGCGCAAGAAATTTAAGGTAGGGGAGAAGGTATTACTATTTAATTCTAAGCTTAAGCTGTTTCCCAGTAAGTTGAAATCAAGATGGCTTGGACCCTTTATAATAACTGAGGTGCATCATCATGGGGCAGTCAAAATTCGGAGCCTCGATACTAATAAAATTTTCAAAGTAAATGGTCACAGGTTGAAACATTTTTATGAGGGGGAGCGAGTAGCTTGGATGGAGGAGATCAATCTTGAGGATCCATGAAGAATTGCAATGTCGAGCCAACGACTTAAAAACAAAGGCGCTTGTGGGAGGCAACCCACATATTCAGGGAAGTTTTCTTTTATCTTTTCCATTATTACTGTTTCTTTCCATTAATTAAAATTTTAATTTTAATTCTCTTTTGCATTAAGGGCAATGCAAAAATTAAGTATGGGGGAGAATCAACTCATTGATTTTCTAACGTATTTGATGCTTGTTTTGTTTTTAGCAACTTTCATGAATAAGACTTGTTAAATTTTCTTTAGGGAAATACTAAAATGAAGATGTATTTCATGAATTTAAGTTGATTGGGGTGGTTGTATGTCGATTGGTTGGGTTAAATTTTGTTTTCAATTGACTGATTTTGGTTAATAAAAAAATTAAAAAAAAACATTTTATCTGCTTACTTGATCAATTATGTGGTCCTTATGAGGAATTTGAGCCTAGAGCATAAGTTGGGACATCCATGCCAATTTGAGAGGTTATTATTCATTCATGTGTGATTATTGTTATCGATTATCAATTACTCTAGAACTTGCTTTAGATCTTATTAAGGCTAGTAATACATTTGATTTCCATTAATATGATTTCAGGGGCAATAGGAATTAAGCCACGATTACTGATAAAAGCCGACCTTGACATTATTCCAATTAGTTAGCCAACTTGAAGCCTTAATTTCCCAATTTTTCATGTGCCTCGAGAAATTAAACCAAAGCTTGAATCAACTCACCTTCTTAGGCTAGTTAATTCAGTTTGGAAGTTTATCATAATTTCGACATATGTTGGCCAATATATGGTGTTTTTTTAGCTAGAAATTAGGGGCTGATTTTCTTAAAAGGAAAAAAGAGAAGAAAAAATTAATATGAATAAGTTACAGCCTTCCTATGAACGAAGCATGAAATGGATCGGTTGAATCAAGTGGTATGGAGATGAAAACGATTAAAGGATGATTAGTCATCTGCTTTTAAAAAAACAAAAGAAAAAAAAGGGGGAAAATAGAGAAGAGAAATAAGGGAATTGATGACTTCCGAATGATTTTACTAGCCTAAAAGAACTAGCTCCACCATCCAAATAAATTCCTCCCGTCCACTGTACATTACCTCGGCCCCATTACAACCTTTATTTTGTCTCGATTATATTTATGGAATCTTATGTGTTATGTTATAGGTAAGATGGACAAGCAAGCCTATGTGGTTAATTACGGTCGATTTCAATTTGAGAGCGTTATACTAGCCTAAACACAATGAGTGAAGAGTAATAATTCTTTCCGGTGAGAATTGATCGAAGAAGCATGATTAATTTCCTCTTCCTCTCTTGAATAAACCAAAATCTAAATTGATTGATTTCAAAATTCATCCCAAGCATGGGCGATGCAACAACTCTTGATTAGACTTGAAATTTTTGAAATTCTTCTTGATTTTCTTCGACTTGATTGCTCAGGGACGATCAATAGTTTAAGTATGGGGGAGTTTGTTAAGTTCAATTTTGAGCTTGATTTATCCAACTAAATTATTTAAATTATAGATTAAATTTTGAGCAATTGAATTTTAAATTAGTCTAAATTACAGCAAGAACATCCATGCCATAATAATGTATTTTTGCTCCAATTCAATAATTTAATGTTAAATTTTTAAGTCATGTGCAGGTGAGGGACATTTGGATGTTCATATGGACTCAATTGGGAATTTAATCCGCATGAATGAGCTGCTGAATGACGATCATATGCTGGTTGAAGGAATTAAATTAACAATGGAAGAAAAGTCGGTCCAATTAGAATTACAGCAGGCCGAACATGTGACAAAATCAGCAGGGGAATTAATTTTTCTCCAAATTCCTTTCTTGCTAGCGGTGGCCGACCTCAATTAATTCAAGGAAATTGAATCAACCTTGAAGAGTTCAACTAAAGTAGAACTCTAGTAGGCTGTTGCTATTTTTATGCGACGGGTTCAGCTAGGATAAAGGGGGATAAGATTGTATTATTTTTTATTTTGCTGGAGGCTGTTAATTTTTCCATAAAAAGAGGCGGGTAGCAGCTTTAAAAGGGGAGTCGAAAAACAGAAGAGAGACAGTAGAGGGGCATCACAACTGAGCAGGAAAATTCTCTAATTGAACTAGCATAAGCCGATTAAGCAGCTAGAATAGCAGCTTAAAGATTTCAGCTAAGTGAAAGGAAGGAAGCTCGACGATTTGAGGAATTTCTTTTCCAAAAATTCAGTATGTAACTCATGTTATTTATAATTGACTTTGGTTTTGCTTTACTTGCTATGAGTGGCTGAATACTTAAGCTTAAGTTAGACACTTATGAAGCCTAGCACAAGGAATTTGAAGACTTAATTTGTTTTAAATTCGAATTTAGCATTCTTAAATTGCTAAGTTTTCTCGTTCAAGGAATTTTTCTAAATTAATTAGATTGATCACCTATTCAATTTAGGATTTTTCTCATAATCAGCTAAGTGCAATTGAGTAATCGAATTTCTTAATTTCACTTAGAACTGGTGATGATTAATTGGCATGCCGCTAATTGACTCAACTACAGATTTGATTTTGGAAGCCGCTGGAAGATTTTCTTTAATTAACACAAGGTGAAGTCTCTAAAATACTGAATGCATTTTTTAATTAGCCAACAAAGAATAATTAAAGGTAGGGCTTCAATTACAAATGTTCTCTAATTGAATTTAAATTTATTTGGGGATAGGAATTCACTTCGTAAGTGAATTTTCAGCCTTGTTGCTAGATTGGACTACTTAAATAATTTAAGATCGCAAAGGACTTGTGCTTGGTGGATTAAGGCGTCAATAACTGAGCATCCTCTCTCTTTAATTCAACAATTTTTCAGCATTCACAAATCAATTTATTCGTTACTTTAGATCATTTTTAGCATAAATCCCCCCATTTTACTATCTTGCATGCGTTTACATTATCTTATTTTCAATTCTTCTCAAATAGGTTTAACACGAGCTTCTTTGTGGGACGAGTCCTTACTTACTCTATATTACCAGTTAATATTGGCTGAGTAGTGGATAAAATTCGGTGGTCGTAACGATAGCTACCAACGACACGACCGTGTGTCCCCTATAGGTTTTAAATGTGGCTTTTCAAAAGTTACACGACCTGGCACACAGGCATGTAAGGTGATTTTGAAGGTTGACCGTGTAACCCAGGTTAGAGAGTTACATGAGCACGGACACGGGCTGGGACACAGCTGTGTCCCTACTTCAAATTTTACATGGCTTGAGACATGGGCGTGTTTCTCAGTCGAGTGACCCCTGCAGCTTAAATTTTTCTAACTTTCTCCTTAATGTTTTAAATATTCCTGATTTAGTCCCAAATTATTTCTAAAGTGGTTCTAGGGCCTGGAAGGCTCGATTAAGCGACAATAAGCATGTGTATGTGTGGACTTTGCTATGCCTAAGGAAATTTTTAGAAATGAATGTTGTGATGTTATGGTTTTATGGTAATGCTCCGTAACCCTATTCCGGTGACAGATACAGGTTAAGGGTGCTACAATTTTACTTAATCAAAATTAATTTTTTAAGAAAATTATATGGCATATTAGTTTAATGGAATTTGGTCATTTGAATTGGTCATATTATGTATGTTTAGGTATGTTTTAAGGTCTTAATTATATGGGCAAGTCAATTGTAGGTTCAAGCTTGAATGGGTGAAAGAAATGACTTAAATTTTAGCCAATTTCTTGTCCACACGGCCTAAGACACATAGGTGTGTCACGACCGTGTGTGGCACACAACCATGCGACACGGCCGTGTGTCCCCTATACGTTTTAAATGTGGCATTTCAAAAGTTACGCGACCTGGCACACAGGCATGTAAGGTGATTTTGAAGGTTGACCGTGTAACCCAGGTCAGAGAGTTACATGAGCAGGGACACGGGCTGGGACACAGCTGTGTGTCCCTATTTCAAATTTTACATGGCTTGAGAGATGGGCATGTTTCTCAGCCGTGTGACCCCTACAGCTTAAATTTTTGTAACTTTCTCCTTAATGTTTTAAATATTCCCGATTTAGTCCCGAATTGTTTCTAAAGTGTTTCTGGGGCATGGAAGGCTCGATTAAGGGACAATAAGTATGTGTACGTATGGACTATCCTATGCTTAATGAAATTCTTAGAAATGAATTTTGTGATGTTATGGTTTTACGGTAATGCTCCGTAACCCTATTTCGGTGACAATTATAGGTTAAGGGGTTACAATTTTTCTTGATCAAAATTAATTTTCCCAAAAATTACATAGATTTTCCAAATTAATTTTTTAAGAAAATTATATGGCATATTAGTTTAATGGAATTTGGTCATTTGAATTGGTCGTATTATTGATGTTTAGGTATGTTTTAAGGTCTTAATTATATGCGCAAGTTAATTGTAGGTTCAAGCTTGAATGGGTGAAAGAAATGGCTTGAATTTTAGCCAATTTCTTGTGCACATGGTAAGACACGGGCGTGTGTCGCAACCGTGTGTGACACACAACCATGCGACACGGTCGTGTGTCCCCTATAGGTTTTAAAGGTTTCTTTTCAAAAGTTACACGACTGGCACACGGGCATGTAAGGTCATTTTGAAGGTTCACCATGCAACCCAAGTCATAGAGTTACATGAGCATGGACACAGGTTGTGACACTGCTGTGTGTCCCTATTTCTAATTTTACATGGCTTGAGACACGGGGTGTTTCCCAGCCATGTGACCCCTGCAGCTTAAATTTTTCTATCTTTCTCTTTAATGTTTTAAATATTCCTGATTTAGTCCCGAATTGTTTCTAAAGTGTTTCTAGGGCCTGGAAGGCTCGATTAAGGGGCAATAAGCATGTGTATGTGTGGACTTTGCTATGCTTAATGAAATATTTAGAAATGAACGTTGTGATATTATGGTTTTACGGTAATGCTCCATAACCCTATTCCGGTGACAGATACAGGTTAGGGGTGTTAGAATTTTACGTAATCAAAATTAATTTTCCCAAAAATTACTTAGATTTTCGAAATTAATTTTTTAAGAAAATTATATGGCATATTAGTTTAATGGAATGTGGTCATTTGAATTGGTCATATTATGTATGTTTAGGTATGTTTTAAGGTCTTAATGATATGTGCAATTTAATTTTAGGTTCAAGCTTGAATGGGTGAAAGAAATGGCATGAATTTTAGCCAATTTCTTGTCCGCACTGCCTAAGACACGGGCGTGTCACAACCGTGTGTGACACACAACCATGCGAGACGGCCGTGTGTCCCCTTTTGGTTTTAAATGTTGCTTTTTAAAAGTTACACGACCTGGTAGACGGGCGTGTAAGGTGATTTTGAAGGTTGACCGTGTAATCCAAGTTAAAGAGTTACATGAGCACGGAAACGGGTTGGGACACAGCTGTGTGTCCCTATTTCAGATTTTACATGGCCTAAGACATGGGCGTGTTTCTCAGCCGTGTTACCTCTGCAGCTTAAATTTTTCTCACTTTCTCATTAATGTTTTAAATATTCCCGATTTAGTCCTGAATTGTTTCTAAAGTGTTTCTAGGGCCTGTAAGGCTCGATTAAGAGACAATAAACATGTGTATGTGTGGAATTTGCTATGCTTAATGAAATGTTTAAAAATGAATGTTGTGATGTTATGGTTTTATGGTAATGCTCCGTAACCTTATTTTGGTGACAGAAACAGGTTAGGGGTGTTACAATTTTACTTAATCAAAATTAATTTTCCCAAAAATTACATAGATTTCCTAAATTAATTTTTTAAGAAAATTATTTAATCAAATTCTCCATTTGTATAATTCTCATCGAATAAATTGACTCAATTAAATTATTTCCAACGTTATATAATTTTTTTATTCAAATGCAGTCTGATCGAGCTTTTGTTCAGCAAGCGGAGGGACCAATCAAACATATAAAATTAGGCTCTAGTAATTGCAATTACGTCTAGAAGCATCATTCTGATAATCCACAATTTACTTAATCAATGAGTCAATCCACAAGAAGAACTATGAATGAAAACTCTTTATTGTATACTTTTTATGAAAGCAACTTGTAATAGCCCGTTTTTAGTTAAACCGAAACGAGGGTTTTGGGACCACAAATTCAATGTCAAAATGTTTATTTTATTTTTATTTAATTTTCTACAGCATGATAGTAGTACCGTATAAAAATTTCGTTAAGAAATTTTATCGTTTACATGCTTAATTTGATAAAAAGGACTAAATCACATAAAGTGCAAAAGTTGACTTCTAGTAGCTAAAGGTATTAAATAGCTATAAAACCTTAAACTTTGAGTCCTTATATGGTAATTAGACCATAAATGTTGATAGTGAAATATGATGGCTTGGTATTAGTGAAAATTTTAATGTTTTAAAATGATATAATGGTAATTAGTTAAATAATGTTAAGAAAAATAAAACAAATTATATTATCATCTTCTTTCATCCATTATCCACCAAAACTAGGCCTAAGAATAAGCCATTGAAGAGCTTTCAATTTTGGCAACTTCACCTTGCTTGTGTGGTATGTACTTTAGTTTCGTTTTTAATTACTTTTATGTTTTCGGGATCGTTGTAGCTTAATCTAGCTAGCCCGGGGACTAATTTTTGAAACTGTTAAACTATTAGAATGTTTTCCATGAATAAATGTGTATATGTTTTTATGTTTTATGGAATAAAATGGTTTGTTGTTGCTAGGTATACAACTTTTGTTAAGTGATTTTGATGAAATTGTCAAATAGGGGATTAAATTGAAAACTAGAAAATTATACATGGTGAAATTATGAAAAAATGAAATATAGGGCTTTCTAGGGACCTATATGATGTTCGGCTATGATGAGATGAGGTTGAATTGCATGAATTTTCAGTTTTATGAGTTAGAGACAAAATTGAAAAGAAATCAAAAGTATAGGGATAAAATTATAAATTTTCTAAAATATGAATTTGGGTTGAATTTAATAAAATAGTTATTAAATTGATCGAATTTATTCATTTAGATCAAGATAGACCATGTACGGCTCTAGATTGAGGCAAAGAAAAAGCTTTAGATCAATTGACTCCATTTTTACGTTTATCGTCGAGGTAAGTTCGTATGTTTAAATAGCGTTTTAAATTTATGATTTGAATGTTATTATTGTATAATATCAAATTGTGTCTCAACGTCGAAACCCAACAGCGTATTGATGATCATTGAAAAATGAAAAGGGATAGCTCTGGCTATCGAGCTATGAAAAGGGATGGTGATGACAATCAACAATGAACAGGGATGGTGACTACCATCAAAATTATGAAAAAGGGTAGCCTCGGCTACCAAGTCATGAAAAGGGACAGCTCTTACTTTCAAACTATGAAAAATGACGGTGACGACCATCAACAATGAAAAGGGATGGTGACGACCATCAAAATTATGAAAAGGGATCGCTTTGGCTATCGAATTACGGAAAGGGATGTGTCAACCATCGTGTTATTACTTCGTGTGAGCTTCAGTTAGAGCTTTTAAATGTAATTTACCTTATTATGATGGAAGGTAGGAAGTGTGTACTTTTGCGACAATGAAGAGCATAAATTCATATACCTAAGCTTATACTTTAGCTATTGCCATGTTGGATTGATTTATATATGCTTTGAGATTTTGTGATGTATTGATAAGCTTAAACTATATTCGATACGAACTTACTAAGCATAACATTCTCACCTTGTGTTTATTTTTCTATGTTTGTAGTTAATCGGAATCTCAACCAGGTTGGAAGTTCGTCAGAGGCCTATCACACTATCCATCGGCTATATTGGTAGATTTTGATGTTTTTAAGTCTGGTTATAATGGCATGTATAGGTATTTTGGTTGATGTGGTAGCCATTTATTTGGCTTATTTTTATTATTTTTGAGTAGTGAAATGGAAATAGTTTTGGAATGTAAATACTTGGCCTTAAAGTGGTGAATGTTTTAGCCAATATGTCTTGGCTTGTCAATTTGCTATTATGAATGTTTGAAATGGTTGACTGTGTTGTTATATGTATGTGGCCTTATAATGGTTAAAATTGTAGTTGTAGAAATGTTTGGATGTTGAATATGAAAATAGTCATTTTGGTATGAAAATGTGGTTGGCATATATGTGTGTTGATGCTAATTGTTGAATGGCACATTTGGTACCATTTGGTGTGTTTTTGATAGGTAAATCAAATGGTATGTTATGGTATAAACTTAGCTAAAAGTTAGTTGAACATTTGGCCAAATTGTTTTTATATTTGTACTTGTTTTATTATTGTGATTGAGGTGCCTTTTAGGCATATTGGATTGCTTATTTATACATGGTTTTGGTGGAATTGGAATGCTTATTTATATATGCAAAAGTGATTGTATGTTCATGCTTGAATGAGTGAAAATAATGGCTTGGAA
This sequence comes from Gossypium hirsutum, assembly GCF_007990345.1. Classification (NCBI taxonomy): domain Eukaryota; kingdom Viridiplantae; phylum Streptophyta; class Magnoliopsida; order Malvales; family Malvaceae; genus Gossypium; species Gossypium hirsutum. Next base: position 13,192,917 of record NC_053445.1, on the reverse strand, counting down.
ATGGCCTATTTTTCATCCACACGGGTCAAGACACGGGCTTGTGTCTCAGCCATGTGTGACACACAGCCTAGCGACGCAGCCGTGTGTCCCCTGTAGCTTTTGAAGGGTTGCAAGTCAGGCTGTTACACAGCCTCGCACACGGATGTGTAAGGTTATTTTGAAGGGTACACGGCTTGGCACACGAATGTGTGGCTTGGCACACGAATGTGTGGCTTGGCCGTGTGACCCAAGTCAGTGAGTTACACGAGCAAGGGCACGGGTTGGGACACAGTCGTGTGTCCCTACTTCAAAAGTCCACAGGGTCTGAGACACGGGCATGACCCTTGGCCATGTGACCCCTACAGTGTTGAATATTTTCGTTATTTTTTGAAGAACTCTATGAGCTTTCGGTTTAGTCTCGACTTGTTTCTAATGTGTTTTTAGGGCCTCGAAGGCTCATATAAGGGATGATATGCTTGTTTTGGATTTGTTTTGGTATTATTATTTATATGAATTGAAATGTTACATTCTTAATCATTTTGAAATGAAAACCCCGGTAATGCTCCGTTACCCTAGTCCGGCGATGGATACAGGTTAGGGGTGTTACATTTATTGGTATCAAAGCTACAGTGTAGTCGATTCTCGGACTGAACGTAGCGTGTGTGAGTCTAGATATACATGCCATTATATATCCTATGATAGTGTGATAACTCCTGACAATTTAAAAAAAATTATTGTAATGACATCGAACCAAGCTGGCTCCGATGAAGTTGAAAGTAACACTCAAGCCTTCGTCACGGAGTGGTATCAAGCAGTACAAGGCCCATATCTGAGGGCCCGGGAGGATAAGCTAAGGAAGCTTTCTTTCAAATGATGAGTGAGTGGTTTACCGAGTTCGTACGAATGAACTCGGTGGCTTAACAACCCCGACCCCCACCCCCACCTCTTCCTTAATCGGTTCTCCTCGTTCCTTAAGGAGTGGAAGCAGTCTGAGTTAATAAATCGCTAGTTGATAAAATTCGCAAATATAGGACTAAAGAGATTAAGGCTGCAGTTGATGATGATCCTAAAAGAGCTGAGTTTTGGTTAGAGAATACTATTCGAATTTTCCACGAGTTATCTTATAAACCAGCTAAATGTGTAAAGTGTGCAGTATCTCTACTAAAAGATTCAGCATATCAGTGGTGCAATACCTTCATTTCAGTTGTGCTGAAAGAGCGTATCGACTAGGAATATAGAAGTTAATCCACTTGTTCTTAATAGTGTCTCATTGCCAGCATCGGAAGGTGGGGTTAATGTGCATGTTTAAGTATTAGATTAAATATAGAAGTTAAGCTTGGTAAGATATTCATTGCAGTTTAATGCATCGACAATCACCTATCCTTTTTACCTTGTGACCACTTAGCATTCTGTTGAATATTCACATTGGGGATCCCAATTTCTAACTATCATATTTTATCTTATTATTTTCAAGTTATTGCTTCGATAACTACTCTCACAATTTATCTCATTTTATCTATTTATTGTTGTAATACCCCTTACCCGTGTTCCTCGTCGGAACAGAGTATGAAGTATCATTAAAACACAAATACGATAAATTACTCTTTTTTTTACAGAAATTTTGACATAGTCCTCTTTATATATACATTACCTCACCTGCACATTTTCAGATCATAATCCAACCAATTCCAATATTCCAACCAACATTTATATTCTCAATTATATTCAAGTTATACACAACACTTTAACAATCATCACTAGCATTGTATAAAAATAATTTATCATTTAACATACACTAACATTTAAACTAAATAGTTTGTAACATACAACATCTACTTAAGTCATCTATACATGCCATAATTTAGAAATGTTGATTACAAAATACCAAAATATGTGGATAGTGTTGATGAGTTCCTGACTATTTCTGAATTTCGAGTTGAACTGGTAACAGTATAAAACAAGGAAAAGGGGTAAGCATATAGCTTAGTAAGAAAGTATGTGATTGATAAACAAATTTCTAACATGTTTTCATAGATGATATCATTTAAATCACACATAATTTCATTATTTGCACAATTTCCAACAAGCTATTTTTATGTATCACAGTCACTAAATTATTTTTATCTAGAGTTATAAGACCCAAAATAAATATCAATAAATTTTCCTTAAAAGTAGACTCACATATATTCATACCATAAAATTTTCACAAATTTTTTCTTGGAAAATTAGTACTTTTTATTCTTTAAAGTCACCCCTATTTCACCACTCAACATCACTAACCTCTCTTTACTAAAAATGAATTATCTCATTGTACAGATTTCAGATCATATTTCTATTTGTTTCCTTTGAAAATAGACTCATTAAGGATTTTAAAAATAAAAATTATAACTCATAATTATTTTTTTTAAATTTTTATTTATTTTCCAAAGTCAGAATAGGGGATTTCGAAACCAATCCGATCTTGCATCACTAAAATTCAAATATCTCAAAATATATAACTCTTTTGCTTGCTCTATTTCTTTTATGTAAAAATATACTCATTAAGATTTTACTTCATATCTTATTCACTCTCTAATTCAATTTCCACCATTTTTGGTGATTTTTCAAAGTCACACTACTGTTACTATCCAAAACAGTTTTGTTGCTAATTCTACTTTTTCATAATTTCACCTTTTCACTTTTAATCACTATTTCATTCAAAATTCACTTTTCCCTTTTCAAGTCAATATTCAATTCAGTTCCACACATATATGAACTTGTAAATCACATAGTCATTTCATCATATCATGTCTTTCACTTAATAAATTTCCCGTTGAACTTATAGGAATAAAAAGAGATTTCTCGGTGGCCTGCACATAGTCCGTACCACCTTTGTCTAATAACAGATTCTCGGTGACTTGCACATAGTCCGTGCCACCCTTGTATCTTAACAAGTAATTGGTGGCCTACACACAGTCCGTGCCACCCTTGTGTCACAACAGAATATCGGTGGCCTCCACACAGTCTGTGCCACCCTTGCGCCATAACAGATTATCGGTATGCATAGCAGCCTGCACTTAGTTCGTGCCAAATATGCGACCTATAAGTCTGGTACACGTAGTGGCCTACACTTAGTCCATACCACACGTGACCCAATTACGACCATTCATATCTTTTCTATTCCGAGTTTCAAACGGAAATTCTTATTTTTCAATCTTTTACCAATTCTTCTCTAACCAATCTTAATTTATAATTTGTATCATAAATTTTTTCCACATATAACACATATCTTAAATAAAATAATAAGACACTTAAGCATAAATAAAATAGTATGTTATCTACATACAAACTTACCTCGGTGCAAAATATTATAGTTTTTGCAATTTATCCACGATCTTTTCCTTTCCCGGATTAAGGTTGACTTCTCGTCTTTCTTGATCTATAATAGCAAATTTAGCTTGTTTAATATTCACATTTATCAAAATAGTCCTCAACTCAACTTTTGGCAAAATTATGATTTTGTCCCTAAACTTTTGCATATTTACTTTTTTCCCTAAATCTCGGAAATTAAATTTTATTACTTATTTTGGCCTTTTATAACATGCTGAACATTTTTCCCTTCTATAGCAATATCCAGTTCTCACTCTAACACTTACTTATGTACATTAAGTATTTTTACTGATTATGTTATTTTACTCGGTTTCACTTAAAATCGAATAGCAAAAATTGTTTCACATAAATTCTAGCTTCATATTCTACCATAAACATCAAAATACATACATTTCACATATGGGTAAAATTTCAAATTTCAACCCTAGATCGAAACAACAGTAGAAATAGGTAAATCGAGCTACGAGAATCTTAAGAATGCAAAGAACATTAAAAACAGGGCTAGGATGTACTTACAATCAAGCTTGAAAGTGGCCCAAACCCTAGCTATGGAGACTTAGAAATATTCAGCCAAGCATTGAGAAGATGGACACAATTTTTACCTTATTTTCCCCTTTTAATTCATTTAATTACTAAATGACTAAAATGCCCCTAATTAAAAAAATCCTATTTCACTTATTTCATGTCCATTTTTTTCCATCAACTCACTAATGGTCTAATTACCACATAAGGACTCCCAATTTATAATTTCATAACAATCAAACACCTTTAATATATAGAGCTTAACTTTTTCACTTTTTACAATTTAGTCCTCTTGACTAAATTGACTACTCAAAAGTAAAAATTTTCGAACGAAATTTTCACGAAATCTCTCCGTGAGTTTGTAGACCATCAACATTTAATGATAATAATATTTTCTTTTATCAAATTTGTGGTCCCAAAACCACTATTCTGATTAGGCCTTAAATCAGGTTGTTACAGTTCTCCCCCTTTAGGGATTTTCGTCCTCGAAAATCTTACCGGAAAAGAGGTTTGGGTACTCTTCTCTCATAACTTCCTCCAGTTCCCACATAGCCTCTTCTATTCCATGTCTTTGCCACAACACTTTCACTAAAGCTATACTTTTATTCCTCAACTGTTTAACTTCCCAAGCCAAAATCTTTATCGATTCCTCCTCATAGGTCATATCCGATCGAATTTCAATTTCTGTTGGAGAAATTATATGTGAAGGATCAGAATGATAATGTCGCAACATCAACACATGAAAAACATTATGTATCCTTTCCAACTCTGCTGGCAGAGCTAACCGATAAGCTACGGGTCCAATCCTTCAATAACCTCATATGGTCCAATGAAACGTGGACTCAAGCTACGTGATCTCTTTTCTTTTTAAATCCATATATGATTTTTGTTGATCCGAAGCAGCTTTCAAACAATCACGAATTACCTTAACTTTTTCTTCGGTTTCTCTCACCAAATCAACCGCTTGAATTTGTTTCCCTCTAAGCTCAGTCCAATATAAAGAAGTTCTACACTTGCGACCATACAATGCTTCGTAAGGTGTCATTTGTATACTTGACTGATAGCTCTTGTTGTAAGTAAATTCAACCAAAGGTAGGTATTTTTCCCAACTACCTTCAAATTCTAAAACACAACATCAAAGCATGTCTTCAAGAACCTGAATTACTCTTTCAGATTGTTTGTCAGTTTGTGGATGGAAAGCGGTTCTAAAGTCCAGTTTTGTAGCCAAAGCTTCTTACAACTTTTTCCATAACCTTGAAGTGAATCTCGGATCTCTATCCGAAATAATGGACATAGGCACTCCGTGCAATCTCACAATTTTAGCAACATATAACTCCGCCAACTTATCAAGTGAGTAATCAATACGTAACGGTATAAAATGGGTTGATTTCGTCAATCTATCAACAATTACCCAAATAGCATCTTTCTTCTTAAGGGTCAGAGGCAAACCTGTCACAAAATCCATCGTGATTCTGTCCCATTTCCACTTAGGAATCATTATTGGATGAAGTAAACCTGAAGGCACCTAATGCTCAGCTTTTAATTGTTGACAAATTAAACACTTCGACACAAATTCAGAAATATCTCTTTTCATACCTGGCCATTAGTATAATTTCTTCAAATCATTATACATTTTCGTACTAACTGGATGAATTGATAAACAACTATTGTGTGCCTCATGTAAAATTTTCTGAATTAGTTCATCATTTCTCGATACACATACTCTATCACGAAACATTAAGCAATCATCTGATCCAATTCGAAAATATGAATCACAACCTGATTCACACTGAGATTTCTTGGCTTGTAATTCACTATCATTCTTCTGAGCTTCAAAAATTTGCTTTAAAAATAACGGTCTAGCCTTCAACTTAGCCAAAATTGAACCATCATCAGATAAAGCTAAACTCGTGTTCATAGTTCTCCAAGCAAACAAAGATTTTCTGCTTAAAGCACCGGTGACTACATTTGTTTTTCCTGGGTGATAATCAATAACTAACTCATAGTCTTTTGTTAATTCGAGACATCTTAATTGCCGCTAATTTAGATATTTGTGATTCATCAAATACTTCAAACTCTTATGATCAGTGAAGATTCGGCATTTTTCACCATACAAATAATGTCGCAAAATTTTCAAAGCAAAGACAATAACAGCTAATTCCAAGTCATGAGTTGGATAGTTCTTTTCATGTGGTTTCAATTGTCTTGAAGAATAAGCTACTACCTTGCCTTCTTGCATCAATACACACCCAAGACCATTAAATGATGCATCACTATAAATTACAAATTCTTTTCCCGTCTCAGGTTACACCAACACCGGTGCCTTAGTCAATAATGCCTTCAATTTCTCAAAACTTTGTTGACATTTATCGGTCCATTCAAACTTGACATTCTTTTGCAATAACTTAGTCATCGGAGAAGCAATCATCGAGAATCCTTTGCAAAACGTCTATAATATCCAGCTAAGCCCAGAAAACTTCTAACCTTGGTTACATTCTTTAGTGGTTCCCAATCAACAATTGCTGAAATTATGCTATGATCAACCCGAATACCCTCACTCCAAACTATGTGTCCCAAGAATCCGATCTCACGAAGCCAAAATTCACTTTTACTGAATTTAGCAAACAATTTCGTCTCTTTCAAAATCTACAGCACAGTTCTCAAATGTTCGGTGTGCTCGGATTCATCACGAGAATAAATTAAAATATCATCTATGAACACCACCACAAACTTATCCAAATACGGTCGGAAATTCAGTTCATTAAATCCTTAAAAATAGTCGGAGCATTAGTTAAACCAAAAGGCATCACTACAAATTCGTAGAGTCCATACCTCGTTCTAAAAGTAGTTTTTGGTACATCTAATTCTTTAACTCTCAATTGATAGTAACCTGATCTCGAATCAATCTTTGAAAACACTGTTGCTCCCTTTAACTGGTCGAACAAATCATCAGTTCTTGGCAACGGATACTTGTTCTTTATAGTCACTTTGTTGAGCTAACAATAGTCAAACAAAGTCTCATAGTGTCGTCTTTCTTTTTCACAAATAATACAGGAGCACCCCAGGGAGAAAAACTCGGTCTCACAAATCCTATATCTGTCAGCTCTTGCAACTGAGCTTTTAATTCTTTCAATTCAGTCGAAGCCATTCTATACGGAGTAATAGAGATCGGTGCAGTCTCAGGTAATAAATCAATAGCAAATTCAACTTCTCTAATCGGAGGTAACCCAGGCAATTCCTCTGGAAATACATCCGAAAACTCACAGACTACCGGTATTGATTCAAGCTTCGACTCAGTCATATCAGCATTTAACACATAAGCAAGATAAGCTTCACACCCTTTTCTCATATATTTCTGAGCAGACATGTGTGAAATCACCATAGGCAATTTATTTGATTCATCAGTTTCAACTCGGAGAATTTCACCATTTTCACATTTCAACTCAAAAATTTTCTATCTGCAGTTCATTTTGACATCATGCAAGGTTAACCAATCCATCCCCAAAATAACATCAAACTCATCAAAGGGAAACAACATCAGATTGGCCAGAAAACAATGACCTTGAATCACCAAAGGACAATTCTTGCAAACTTTATCAACTAAAACATATTTGCCTAAAAGGTTGGACACTTTAATCACAAATTCGGTAAATTCAATAGGCAAACTCTTATTAGATACTAAATTCACACAAACATAAGAATGAGTAGACTCGGGATCGATCAATGCAATAACATCAATATCATAAAGAAAAAATATATCAGTAGTCACATCGGAAGATGATGCATCCTCACGAGTACGTATAGCATAAGCTCTAGTAGGTGCTCTAGTTTCTGGTCTCACAGCAGATTCTTTCGCTACACCTTTACTCCTAGCTCCATTTTCAACATTTCTTGGCGGCTTACCTCTGATAATCGTTTTGCCCAGTTTAGCACTCTGAAGTTTTTTTTCAGCCTTCTCAAGACAATCTTTAATATAATACCGTCGAAAACCACACTTGAAACAAGCTCGGTTGATTAACCAACACTCACCAAGATGTTGTCTACCACAATACTAACACTCAGGTTTATTAATTCTCACATTACCCACACTTGCTGTTGAAGTAGCTTGAGCTTTTGGACTCGAATATGAACTCCCACGGTTTCGGTAAAAGTACCCAGTTGAAGCAGTCGATCGAGGATTCACTTCTTTGAATTTCTTTGACTGAGACTGAAATGACTTACTCATTAGCCTTTTTCTTACATCTCGGGCTTCAATCACAGCTTTTCTCTTTTCTTTATTCAATTCTTCAACTTTACAACCTCGATCAACCAGCACCACAAATTCCTTCAGTTCTAGCATCCTAACGAACAGTCTGATATCTTCATTTAACCCGTCTTCAAACCTTTTACACATAATAGCTTCAGTGGGCACACACTCTTGAGCATATTTACTGAGTCTAACAAACTCTCTTTCATACTCAGCCACAGACATTCTGCCCTGCTTTAACTCTAGAAATTCTTTATGTTTTTTTATCAATGAACCATTAGCTTATGTATTTTTTTTTTAATTCCTCCTGGAAGAAATCTCATGTAACCCTTTCTTTCGAAACTACAGATATCAATGTTTTCCACCAACGATATGCTGAATCTTTTAGTAAAGATACAACACATTTTAAACACTCCTCGGGAGTATAAGATAATTCATCAAATACCCAGATAGAATTTTCATGCCAAAACTCTGCCTTCTCAGGATCATCATCTATGTTAGCCCTGAAATCTTTCACCCATTTTTTTTAGATTTTATCAACTGGAGGTTTACTCGATTTTACCAATTCAACACCTTGTGAAGCTACAGGAACCGGTTGAGGAATAAGAGGGGGTAGAGAAGGTTGAACATTCGAATTTGCTCGAATAAATTCCATGTGCCAATTATTCATCATATAAAGGAAGGCTTCTCGAACCTCGTCCTAACTATGTGTTTCATGTCTACTTTCCTCAGTCGTGGTCCTTTGTGCGGGAGCCGATGCATTGCTTTCTACATCATCCGTTACAACTCGGTCGGGATCCATTTACTATATAAAAACACAATTTAAATTGTCAAAAATCATCACACTATCACAGTATATTTATGGCATGTATAGATAAACTTTCACACATATTTTGTTAGTCCGAGAACCTGATAAACCATAGGTCTAATACCACTAAAATGTAATACCCCTTACCCGTGTTTCTCGTCGGAACAGAGTATGAAGTATCATTAGAACACAAATACGATAAATTAAAATTTTTTTTACAAAAATTTTGACATAGTCCTCTTTATATATACATTACCTCACCTTCACATTTTCAGATCATAATCCAACCAATTCCAATATTCCAACCAACATTTATTTTCTCAATTATATTCAAGTTATACAAAACACTTTAACTATCATCACTAGCATTGTATAAAAATAATTTATCATATAGCATACACTAATATTTAAACTAAATACGTTGTAACATGTAACATGCAACATCTACTTAAGCCATCTATACTTGCCATAATTTAGAAATGTTGATTACAAAATACCAAAATATGTGGATAGTGTTGATGAGTTCCCGACTATTTCCGAATTTCGAGTTGAACTGGTAACACTATAAAACAAGGAAAAAGGAAGAGGGGTAAGCACATAGCTTAGTAAGTAAGTATGTGATTAACAAACAAATTTCTAACATGTTTTCATAGATGATATACTTTAAATAACACATAATTTCATTATTTGCACAATTTCCAGCATGTTGTTTTTATACGTCACAGTCACTAAATTATTTTTATCTGGAGTTACAGGACTCCAAATAAATATCAATAAATTTTCCTTGAACTAGACTCACATACATTCTTACCATAAAATTTTCAGAATTTTTGGCTTGAAAAATTAGTGCATTTTATTATTTAAAGTCACCCTTATTTCACTACTCAACATCACTAACCTCTCTTTACTAAAAATGAATTATCTCATTGTACAGATTTCAGATGATATTTCTGTTTGTTTCCTTTGAAAATAGAGTCATTAAGATTTTATTTCATATCTTATTCACTCTCTAATTCAGTTTCCACCATTTTTGGTGATTTTTCAAAGTCACACTACTGTTACTGTCCAAAACAGTTTTGTTGCTAATTCTACTTTTTCATAATTTCAGCTTTTTACTTTTAATCACTATTCCATTCAAAATTCACTTTTCTCTTTTCAAGTCAATATTCAATTCAGTTCCACACATATATGCACTTATAAATCACATAGTCATTTCATCATATCATGTCTTTCACTTAATAAATTTCTCGTTGAACTTATCGGAATAGAAAGAGATTTCTCGGTGGCCTGCACACAGTCCGTACCACCTTTGCCTAATAACAGATTCTCAGTGGCCTGTACATAGTCCGTGCCACCCTTGTATCTTAACAAGTAATTGGTGGCTACACAAAGTCCGTGCCACCCTTGTGTCACAACAGAATATCGGTGGCCTGTACACAGTCCATGCCACCCTTGTGTCATAACAGATTATCGGTACGCATAGTAGCTTGCACTTAGTTCGTGCCAAATATGTGACCTATCAGTCTGGTACACGTAGTGGCCTACACTTAATCCGTACCACACATGACCCAATTACGACCATTCATATCTTTTCTATTCGAAGTTTGAAATGGAAATTCTTATTTTTCAATCTTTTACCAATTCTTCTCTAACCAATCATAACTTATAATTTGCATCATAAATTTGTTCCACATATAACACATATCTTAAATAAAATAATAAGACACTTAAGCATAAATAAAACAATATGTTATCTACATACAAACTTACCTCGGTGCAAAATATTGTAGTTTTTGCAATTTAATCCACGATCTTTTCCTTTCCCCAATTGAGGTTGACTTCTCGTCTTTCTTCTAAAATAGAAAATTTAGCTTGTTTACTATTCACATTTATCAAAATAGTCCTCAAATCAACTTTTGGAAAAATTATGATTTTGTCCCTAAACTTTTGCATATTAACTTTTTGTCCCAAATCTCGGAAATTAAATTTTATTACTTATTCTTGCCTTTTATAACATGCTGAACACTTTTCCCTTGTATAGCAACATCCAATTTTCACTCTAACACTTACTTATGTACATTAAGTATTTTTACCGATTATGTTATTTTACTCGGTTTCACTTTAAATCGACTAGCAAAAATTGTTAAACATAAATTCTAGCTTCATATTCTACCATAAAACATCAAAATACATACATTTCACATATGGGTAATTTTTCAAATTTCAACCTTAGCTCGAACTAACAATAGAATAGGTAAATCGAGCTACGAGAATATTAAAAATGCAAAGAACATTAAAAATGGGGCTTGGATGTACTTACAATCAAGCTTGAAAATGGCCAAAACCCTAGCTATGGAGACTTAGAAATATTCAGCCAAGCATGGACAAGATGGACACAATTTTTACCTTAATTTCCCCTTTTAATTCATTTAATTACTAAATGACTAAAATGCCCCTAATTAAAAAAATCTTATTTCACTTATTTCATGTCCATTTTTGTCCATAAACTCACTAATGGTCTAATTACCACATAAGGACTCCCAATTTATAATTTCATAACAATCAAACACCTTTAATAAATAGAATCAACTTTTGCACTTTTTACAATTTAGTCCTCTTGACTAAATTGAGTGCTCAAACGTAAAAATTTTCGAACGAAATTTTCACAAAATCTTTCCGTGAATTTGTAGACCCCACACATATAATGGTAATAATATTTTCTTTCATCGAATTTGTTGTCTCGAAACCACTATTCCGATTAGGCCCTAAATCGGGTTGTTACAATTGCACTGGCATTAATAGACAAAAGACAACCATCCTCGTGGAATCAATATCCGACAGACTCATATCGACAGTGTACACTTGCACATTATTGCTGTGACATTAAACAGCCAACAATTTTTGGCGCCGTTGTCGGGGATGGCGTTTGCTTGATGTTTATTTTTGTTTGTTTTTATTTCATAATATTTAGTTGCTACTAACTTGTTTTCTTTTTGTCACTATTTTCAAATTTTATTTTAGGAGTTGTATGACCAAAAGAAATTCGGATTTTATCACCAATTTTGATCCAAAAATTGAAAGAACCGTTCAGAGGAGACTTCGAGAACAAAGGAATATGGCTTTGCAAAGAAACAATGTAGTCATACCCCTGATGCAGTAACAAAATGATAATGACCCACCGTTGTATAAAGACGCTCAAATACAATATAGGATGATACGAGATTTTATAATACCTGTCTTGGATGACTTACAACTGGGAGTTGTTAGGCCACCAATCCAAGCTAGAAATTTTGAACTCAAGCCAATAATGTTTCAAATGCTGAACTCAAATGGGCAATATGTTGGGCTACCACATGAAGATGCCCGAGAACATCTTAAATCATTTTTATTGATTTGTGCTTCCTTTAGTCAATAGAGTGTTCTTGATGACGTTTTGAAGATGCAATTATTTCCTTATTCCTTGCAAGGAAGAGCTCGTACTTGGTTCATTGAGCAACCTGTTGGATCAATTACTTCTTAGAATACACTAGCAACACAGTTTATTTTATGATTTAACTCACCGAGAATGAGTGCTCGTTTTCAGAATGATATTACAACTTACCATCTGCTGGATGATGAGAATCTTTACACCAGATAGGAACGTTATAAATCGTTGCTTTGATGTTGTCCTATGCACAACATTCAATAGGAAACACAAATTGAGTTTTTTTATAATGGGTTGAATTCACACACGAGGAATCTTGTCAATGCATTAGCCAATGGTCCTTTTCCGTATTGTACTTATAATGATGCTATAGGAATTTTTGAGAGAATTGCTCAGAATGATTCCCAATATCCTATCTCTAAAGTTGCACAAGCAAAATCTACTCTGGGAGTTATTGAATTGGATGCAATATCTGCACTCAGTGCTCAAGTTTCTTCTCTTGTAAATATGATAAAAAGTATGCAAGGGACTAAAGATGTTGCACCTATACAAGTTGCACAATAAGTTGATGTTCCTACCTTTTGCTGTGAAATTTGCAGTGACAACCACAGTTATGAAGATTGTCCACAACATGCAGAGAATGTCTTTTATTTCAGTAACATCTGCAACAATTCTTATGGAACCTCTTATAACAATTCTTAACACAATCAACAATCTTGGGGACATCAGAATGCAAGACAAAATGTTGAGACATTCTGACATGGGAATATATCTACTCAAGGCAATTATAATTTAAGACAAGGGCATTAAAATCAACAACAGTAGAACTATAATTAGCACCTTCAGATGCATCCACACCAAAATCAGACGTAGCTAGAACACTCTTTAATGTCGAATCAACATGTTCAAGAACATCGACGACAATAGTATACGCAAGCTTCTCCTTTTGACCCATTAGCAGCTCTTGAGGCTTTAATCTAACAGCATATGAGTCGCACATAAGCTATTGAGCAAGGGGATTTATCTTCTATTTAGGCGTTGGAGGCACAATTAGGACAACCAGCTTCGAATCTAAATACTCGACCATCGGGCACACTAACTAATGACACGAAAAATTTAGGTCTGGAAGGGAAAGAACACTACAAGGCTATCACTCTTAGGAGTGGTAAACAAACTAGCGAGCCGATTACAGACCCTACTGTAACACCTCAAGATACTAGAGAAGTGATCCTTGGTAAGAAGGTTGAATCTGACGAACTTGTAAATATACCAGACAAAGAAGTTCTACAAATTGTCCCTCACATGCCTAATATCCAATCCTCAAAACTGTCGACGCAATCAAAGTTGTCGGTTCAAGCAGATGTATCTTCATCTTTACCTTTTTGACAAAGATTCAGGGAGAGAGAGTAGGATAGGCAGCAGCAACAATTACTAAACACACTGAAGCAACTTTAAGTCAATATTCCTTTAGTAGATGCTATTTTGCAAATTCTGAATTATGGGAAATTTATGAAGGAGCTCTTGTGCAAGAAGAAAAAGCTTAGTGATAAGTAAACTATTACACTCATAGAGGGTTGTAGTGCTATTTTGACAAATAAGTTACCCCTCAAAATGAAAGATCCTGAGAGCTTTACTATCCCATGTTCCATTGGCAACCAATATTTAGGCAAGACTTTATGTAACTTAAGAGCTAGCATCAACCTAATGCAGCAAACTTTCAGAAAGTTAGGAATTGGTCACATGAAACCTACTACAGTGACATTGCAACTAGCTGATCGATCATTGGCTCAATCTAAAGGGCAAATCAAAGATATCTTTGTTCGTGTGGATAAATTCAGTTTTATGGCTGATTTTAACATACTTGACTGCGAGACAGATAAGGAGGTTCCCATAATCTTGGGATAACCATTTTAGCCACCAGACGAACTCTTATTGATGTTTACAAAGGTGAACTGACCATACGACTTGATGAGCCTATTACCTTTAGTGTTTTTGAATTTATTCAATGCATGGATAAAGAAGAATTTCATACTGTCGATGTGGTAGATGATCTAATTAAGGAAGAATTCAATGACAAAAGTACAATACTTTCTGAGGAGTTTGTAGTGACATTTGATGATGAATTCTTAGTTGATTGTGATAGCATGGTTGAAGCTAATGATATTGAACTCAAGCATTGATGGCAAACTGAGTCCTTAGACTTAGCCAACAGAATAACTCCAATTTTTAAGCCCTCTGTCGACGAAGCTCCTACTCTAGAATTGAAACCACTGCCTACTCATCTTAAATACGTTTTTCTTAGTGATAACAATACTCTCCCAGTTATTGTCTCCGCAACACTGGTGTAACTCAAGAAGAGAAATTGGTCCATATTTTTAAGCAAAATAAACGAGCTATTTCTTGGAGTATTGATGATACTGGAGGCATTAGTCCATCTTTTTGCATGCACAAGATCAAGTTGGAAGAAGAAGGCAAGCAATAGATTGAGTAACAAAGAAGGTTAATCAAGAAGATGAATGAAGTTGTTAAGAAAGAAATTATAAAATGGCTTGATGATGGAATTATTTACCTTATTTCTGATAGTAAATGGTTAAGTCCAGTGCAATGTGTTCCTACATGCATTCTTACAGGATGGCGAGTCTGTATGGATTATCACAAACTTAATGCTGCCACAAGGAAGGACCACTTTCCACTTTCTTTCATTAAGCAAATGTTGGATAGGCTTGCTGGAAAAGCCTATTACTGCTTCTTAGAAGACTATTGTGGGTACAATCAGATTGCTATTGCATTTGAGGATTAAGAGAAAACAACTTTCACATGTCCTTTTGGTACCTTTGTTGTTCGCCGTATGCCTTTTGATCTTTGTAACGCACTAGCCACATTTCAAAGGTGCATGATGATAATATTCTCAAATATGATAGAAGATTCTTTAAAGGTTTTTATGGATGATTTCTAAGTCCCTGGGAATTATTTTGATTATTGTGCTGACAATTTGGATAAAGCATTGCAGCGATGTGAAGGCATGCATCTTGTTCTAAATTGGGAAAAATGTCATTTCATGGCATATGAAGGCATTGTGTTAGGTCATCGCATCTCTAGTCACGGCATTGAAGTAGACAAAGCTAAAGTGGAAAAATTACCTCCACTTACAAATGTTAAAGGTGTTCGCAGTTTTCTTGGGCATGCGGGGTTTTATCGAATATTTATTAAAGATTTCTTGAAAATTGCAAAGCCCTTACGCTCATTACTGGAACAGAATAAAAAATTCTTCTCTAACGATGCATGTCTGGATACATTGATTTAATTGAAGACACAGCTAGGAAATGCACCCATTGTCGTTGCACCAGATTGGTCTCAACATTTTTAAGTTATGTGCAATGCAAGAGACTTTACTATGGGTGTTGTTCTAGGACAACGCAAGGGAAAACCCATCTACTATGCTAGCAAAACTCTTACAGAGGCTCAAATCAACTATACCGTTACAGAGAAAAAATTGTTGACTATAGTATTTACTTTCGACAAATTTCGTTATTATCTTGTCAGTGCAAAGTTTACTGTATTTACTGATCACTCAGTGTTGAGATATATTTTTGCAAAAAGGATTGAAAATCAAGATTGATACACTGGATCTTATTGTTGCAAGAATTCAACATCGAGATAAAAAAACCGTAAGGGTTCAGAGAATCAAGTTACAGACCATCTGTCTCAAATGGAAATTGGCAGTGAAGATGGAAAAATACTTTAAATTGTCAACACATTCCGAGATGAGAAGTTATTTTCTGTAGATGCAACCCCTTGGTATGCAGATCATGTTAATTATCTATTGTGTGAAAAACTCCAATTAGGTGTCATAGGATAAAAAAGAAAGATTTCTTTGTGAAGTAGTGAAGCATCATTGGAACGAACCATATTTATTCAAGGTATGCAATGACAACATTATTCGGTGTTGTGTTCTGGAAGAGGAGATGCTCTCAATCTTGAAGCACTATCATGATGCTCTTTATAGGGGTCATTTTTGTGGCATGCAAACTGCTGCTAAGCTTCTCCAATCAGGATCCTATTGGCCTTCATTATTCAAAGATGCCTAAAATTTTGTGAATCAATGTGATAGGTGTTAGTGCACGGGTTCTATATCCTGACGCAATGAGATTTTGTAGTAGCCAATTATGGAGGTTGAATTGTTCGATATTTAGGGTATGAATTTTATGGGACTATTTCCAAGTTCATTTAGAAATCTTTATATTTTATTAGCTATTGACTACGTCTCGAATTGGGTTGAAGCTATTGCAGTCCCAAAGGATTATGCAAAGAGAGTGCTTAAATTTTTTCACAAGCATATACTCACTCGCTTTGGCACACCAAAGGCATTAATTGGTGATCAGGGTACAAATTTTCATTGTAAACAAGTAGCAGCCGCACTGAAGCAATATGGAGTTAATCATAGAATGGCTATTACTTATCATCTGCAAACTAATGGACAAGCCGAAGTATCGAATTGACAAATAAAAACCATTCATGAGAAGGTTTTGAACCCTTCGAGGAAAGATTGGTCTTCCAGACTGGATGATGCTTTAGGGCATTGCGGACAGTATCCAAAACTCCATTAGGGATGTCGCCGTATCAATTGGTTTTTGTGAAAGCATGTCACTTGCTAGTTGAATTGGAATACAAAGCAATGTGGGCAATTAAGCATGTGAACATGGACTATGAAGCTGCTAGAAAGAAAAGGTTATTGGATATCACTAAACTAGAGGAGATTAGGCGAAATGCCTATGAAAATGTTGTAATTTACAAGGAAAAGACTAAACGATGGCATAATAGAATTATTTTGTAGCGACAATTTATTACGGGTCAACAAGTTTTATTATTCAATTTTAGAACTTGGGTAAACTGCACTCTCGTTGGTCTGGACCATTCGAAGTTGTCTAAGTATTTCCTCATGGTGCAATCACAATTAGAGATTTAAATGATGGACACCAGTTCAAAGTGAATGGCCAGCGATTGAAACATTATCTTGGAAATATTGATTACAAGCAGACAGAGACCATTAAATTGGTCAAAAAAATTTAGTTCTTATGAAATTTTATTTTTATTTTATTTTTATTTCTATTCAAGTTTGTTTTATTTTTTTATTTATTTCTATTTTTACAGAATAATTAGGTACCATTGTCGACGCACTTAGGCTTTGTTGTAAACGTAGTTCGTACTATTGTATCCTCACTTTTGACTCAGTAAGAATGAAAGCAGATCAAAAATTTCAAATCCCACTGTTTGATCAAAAGTAACCTAGCTGTCTGATCTGTCTGAGCAAGCGCAATTCTCATTGGACGTAATTATTCTCGTCAGCTTTATTTCCCTTCAGAAAAATCATGCCTTTCCATCTTCTTCTTTCAGTCACTCTAAACCCCTCTTCACTATACTAACTGTAACACATATAAAGTAGTCATTTTTATTCACTTTTCCTTTCCCAAGCTCATACCTTTACAACTTTAAACCATCTTTACTCCACAAAACAACCAGAATATGAAAAGAACGAGAGTATCAGTCAAGAAAACCACCAAGCCTGTTGAAGAACACTCATCCTCTACAACTGCAGGTCGTGAGTCAAAATCCAAGCCGGTGATCTTTTTAATGAAAGTGGCCAAAGATCGGTTTCAAAACAACATTTTAAAGCGAAACTTCCACCTAGAACAAGGCATTCTCCTTTTATAACAACAAGACTTGGGTAAACAAGTCTCCAAAACTATCTCTAAGCTGAAGTGCGAGACTTTCTGTACACATCTTGGAAGCTATTCTCCTTTATTGGTATGTGAGTTTTATGCTAACCTTTATGACCATGAGTTGGCGTTTATCTCTTTTCAAGAAGGCTTAATCCCATTGGATGCTACAAAAATCAGTGAGTTGTACAACACTAAAGTAGATGTAGATAAGCACTCCGAGTTTATTGAGTATATCATAGATGATAAAAGGAACCTGTTGATGAATGATTTATGTGTTGAAGGAGCATTGTGGATGGGTTCACACCAAAAGAATTATATGATGCACCTCCGCTTCCTGACACTACACAGTAAAGTCTAGTTTCATTCTTTCAACTACAGGCTACTACCATCTACACACAGTGCCACAGTCAACCTCGATAGAATGCGCCTGATACATTAAATTATCAAGGGCAAAAAGATTGATGTTGGCGTAATACTCTACCAGGAAATTGTTGACTACGTTGCAAGGCAAACTGGAATTTTGGTTTTCCCATCGTTGGTTATGCTACTGTGCTAGCAAAAACGGATTGTACCCCGTGATGATGAAGAGGTCTTGGAGAATAAGGGCCCGATAAATGAAGCCTATATTGAAAGAATGATTCAGGGAAAAGATACACTAGCAATGAAGGCGGTAGAGATCAGCAAAACAAGGAAGGGCAAAACCCTAGCAGAAACCAATGAAACAAACTTGACTGCGGAGACATCGTTGTTGCGCAAAATGAAGGGTATCGAGAAGTTGGCCAATTCCATTAGCAATAAGCAGATTAGGCTTGTCACTACAATAGAGGATATAGAAAGATCGCAAAATCTATTCTACGCTTATACTACGGCCTATAACAACTATATTGTAGCCACATTAAGTCAATTAAGCCCAGCCCCACTCTCAGAATTTCTAGTGTTCCCACCGATCATCCGGGATTATGAACCCTCTTCCGAAGAAGATAACTTAGGGGACTGAGATAGATCGGTGGAATCCCCTCCCATTGTGCACGTCTCTGATGATGACAAAGAAGAAGACTCAAAGAACATTGAAGAGTGCATGTGAATGATTGATAGCCTGGTCGAGGGTGACATCATTGCTGGTCAAGAGGCATCTACTGTTGAGGAGGAAGTTGTTGTGTAAGATGAGGTCATCCATGTTGACGTTGTTAATGAGAAGGCCGACGAAGAAAATACTGAGAAAGAAGCTACTGAGAACATTGACAATACATCCGAGTTTGTGGGTGCAACTACTGATAATCTGGAGCAAGATGGAGTTAGACCAGCGGAAGTTGCAAAGGTAACAAGTGAAAAGCACCACAATTCATTGGCGATAGTGGTCTATACCGAACCACTCAAGGAGACCCTTCTTACACAAGAAGTAGCCAATGATGCTAGGGCAACGCAAAAAACTTAGGACCGATCCGAGGACCGTATGAAGCCCAAAGACAAGAAGAGAAAGTGCTCCAAAGACAAAAAAATGCAAGGAGAAGAAAAAGAGGAGGAAGAAGGAACATCGTGCAGCCACATTGATGGCCGAGGAAAACTGAGTTAATATATTTTAAGTTTTAGCTGTAGTATTCATGCATTGCATTTAGCTGTTATTTTCATTTTGTTAGTGAACATTGTCGTTGCATTTTTATTGTCATTGCATTTTAATGTTAGTGCATTGGGAACAATGCAAACTTTAAGTTTGTGGGAATGCATATGGGGTTTGGAAATACGCCAACATTTTAATTTTTTTAATATTAATGGAGCATGCAAGGTTTATTTATGGTTAATGCAAATGTGTTGAAAATTTTTGTTACATTCGATGCTTAATTCTTGAATCATGAGAAATATCAATGAATGTGTTGGATAAATTTGACTAAATGTTGTATCTTCAATTCTTTGATAAATGATTTAGGTTGCATTAGTAATGGATGACTAGTAGCATTCCTTGAATCTTGAATGAAGCTTCCTTTTACAGTTACTCATATGTATATATAGTTATGAATAAGACGCTCCAAAGTGGCTGTAATATGAAATGTTAAAGAGGGAACACTCCAAAGCAAGTGTTAGAAAAATGAATCTGGCCAAAAGTTGTCGCTACATGAGTGTGTCTCGGCGCAATTACGTACTCCCTAGTGGTTTGTTGCACTTTATCGTTATTTCTCAAGAACAAGGGTACAATAATTCAACAATATCCCTTGTTCACAAAAAAAGAGACATATATTATACAATAAATGTTGTATTGGTAGATATAATTTAGGATTTGAAGCATGATGCTGGTTTTGATGAAGATACAATCTTATTCATCCATACTTATGTATTGTCGATGTAATGTTCTGTCATCTGAATGTGAATCATTCATTGAGATTTTAGGTGATTCAAGTTGCTAGAATGATCATTTGTGTTAAGAATTCTTGTATAGCCTTGCTAGCTTTTGTTTTACTTGAGGACAAGTAAAAACTCAAGTTTGGGGGTGTGGTAATACTAGAAAGAACATTTGTTTTCTTCCTACTTATTGGTTAATTTGTCCCCATTTACTTATCTTTAGCACATATTTTAGCATTTTTAGTTCAGTAATTTACATTTTATAACTCAATGGATCTTAGCTTATTTATCCTTAATTTTTTTTCATGTTTTGGTACTGATGTCACTGCATGAGTATTTTAAGATTGCGCTCAGAATTGTCGCCGTACTTGAAAGTAGTCTGGATAGAACAAAAATGCATGAGCTATCCAGTCTGGTACAACTAACTTGTACGTACAGAGGCAACATGATTCTGATGAAAGGACATCAGGACTATTTAGGGAAAAATATAAATATTCACATAAAAAGAAAAAAAGAAAGATGAGAGCTTTTGGATTATCATCTTCTTCAACTTATCCTTTGAAGCTTTCGGCTATGGTGGCTTAAGTTTCCTAAGAGCGAACCAACAAGAAAGAGATGCAGACCAGCTCTTGACGAAGAGCCATGAGTACAGCACAAAAGGGAATAGAGACATTCAAGTCGAGTTGTCTAAGAATAGTATTCTCCACCTGTTTCTTTTATATTTCTTTTCTAACGATAGTGATTACTTTCTATTTCATGTTTGTACGGAAGTACACATGATTTATGGGTTAAATGTTATTTTATTCAATCTACTTCTATTGTTTAATCTTTGGATTTAAATGTTTTTTAGCATGGAAGTGTTATTGCGGTCACTGACACTGGAAGCTGCAGTGATAGTTCAAGCTAACAAGTATGACAATGGAAGTTGCTTAAGGATTAAAGGAATTTAATCACTTGTTCTTAACAGTGTTCCATTGACAACATCGGAAGGTGGGGTTAATGTGCATGCTTAAGTCTTAGATTAAATATAGAAGTTAAGCTTGTAAGATATTCATTGCAATGTTATAAATCGACAATCACCTATCCTTTTTACCTTGTGACCACTTAGCATTCTCTTGGATATTCACGTTGGGGATCCCAGTTTCTCACTATCATATTTTATCTTATTATTTTCAAGTTATTGCTTCGACAACTACTTTCATAATTTATCTCATTTTATCTATTTATTGCACTAACATTAATAGACAAAAGATAACCATCATCGTGGGATCGATATCCGACAGACTCATATCTGTCTACTATACTTACATTGACAATGTACGCTTACACATTATTGTTGTGACGTTAAACAACCGATCAACTACTGCGAGGGGTAGACTACTCGTAATCCTGGAAATGTGAGTAGTAGACGTGGTAGAACAAAAGACTCTGTTGTGAGATCTAAAGCACGAGCACCAGCTAGGGCATACGCCATTCGCGCACGAGAAGAAGCTTCTACGTCAGATGTTAGTACTGGTACTTTCTCTATCTTTGACACTGATGTTACTGTTTTGATTTATCTAGGATCAACCCATTCGTATGTATGCATGAATTTAGTATCAAGTAAGAATTTACCTGTTGGGTCCACTGAATTTGTGGTTAAAGTATTGAACCCCTTAGGTCAATATGTGTTAAATGATAAAGTTTGCAAGAATTGTCCATTGATGACTAGGGGTTATAGTTTTCTGGCTAACTTGATGCTATTGCCATTTGATGAGTTTGATGTGATTTTGTGCATGGATTGGCTGATTCTGCATGATGCTATTGTGAACTATAGATGACAGCATATTGTATTAAAATGTCAGAATGGTGAGACGCTTCGGATTGAATCAGACAATTTGAGTGGGTCGCCATTGTTACTTCAGGTATGTCAACACAAAGATATGTGAGAAAAGGTTGCAATCCTTACCTTGCATATGTACTGGATTCTAAAGTATCTAAGTTGAAAATTGAATCAGTGTCTATGGTTTATGAGTATCCTAATGTGTTTCTAGAAGAGTTACCCAAATTACCACTGATCTGAGAGCTTGATTTTACTATTGAATTAGTGCCGGAACATCACTGATATTGATAGCACCTTACAGAATGGCTCCTATTGAGTTGAAAGAGTTGAAAGAATAGCCGCAAGAATTGATAGATAGGGGTTTTGCTTGACCCAGTTTCTCACCTTGGGGTGCACCTGTTCTATTTGTTAAAAAAAGAACAGATCAATGAGATTGTGTATTGACTACTGTTAGCTCAACAAAGTTACGATCAAGAATAAGTATCCATTACCGCGAATTGACGATCTGTTTGACCAGCTGAAAGGTGCAACAGTAATTTCGAATATTGATCTTCGCTTTGGCTAATATCAATTGCGAGTTAAAGATTCAGATGTGTCGAAAATTGCATTCAGGACCAGGTACGGACATTATGAATTTCTTGTGATGCCGTTTGGTTTAACAAATGCACCTTTAGCATTTATGGATTTAATAAAAAGAATCTTCAGACCGTATTTAGACAGATTCATGGTGGTAATCATTGACAATATTCTGATTTATTCAAGAGATGAGTCTGAACATGCTGAGCATTTGAGAATTGTATTGCAAACCCTGCGTAATAAGCAATTATTTGCCAAATTTAGCAAATGTGAATTTTGCCTCTGGGAAGTCAAATTTCTAGGACATATTGTATCGGCTAAAGGTATTAGAGTTGATTCGAGTAAAATTTCAACAGTTGTTGACTGAAAACTTCCGAGAAATGTATTCAAAGTTAGAAGTTTTCTGGGATTAGCCGGTTATTACAAAATATTTGTCAAAGGATTCTCGATGATTGCAACACCGATGACGAGACTTTTGTAAAAAGATGTAAAGTTTGAATGGTCTAAAAAGTGTCAGGAAAGTTTCAATCAGTTGAAAGCACTGTTAACCAAGGAACCAGTACTAGTTCACCCTATATCGAATAAAGAATTTGTGATTTTCAACAATGCATCTGTGAATGGTTTAGGATGTGTTTTGATGCAGGAAGGTAAAGTAATAGCTTATGCTTCCAGACAATTAAAGCCACACGAAAAGAATTCTCCGACTCATGATTTAGAATTTGCAGTTATTGTGTTCACGTTGAAGATTTGGCAACACCATTTGCACGGAGAAAAGTGTCATATATTTACCAATCATAAGAGTTTGAAGTATTTAATGTCACAGAAAGATTTGAATCTGAGACACAGCGTAGGTGGCTTGAGCTATTGACAGACTATGATTTGATTATTGATTATCATCTAGGTGAAGTGAATGTAGTTATTGATGCTCTGAGTAGAAAGTCTTTATTTGCATTACGATTGATGAATACGCGACTGATGTTGTCTGATGATGGTTCAATTTTAGCTGAGTAAAAAGTTAGACCAATGTTTTTACAACAGAATTATGAGGCTCAGAAGTGTGATGACGAGTTGCTATGTAAATAGAAATAGAGTGAGTTAACTCCTAATTTAGAATTCTGTATTGGATCTAATGATTGTTTATTTTTTAGAGGCTGGATTTGTGTACTAAAAAACCCAGAGCTTATTCGAAAGATTTTACAAAAAGCTTATAGTGGTAGCTTGTCCGTTCATTCATGAAGTATTAAGATGTACAGTGATTTGAAATAGATGTATTATTGGCCGGGAATGGAATAAGAGATTTCTGACTTCATATCAAGATGTTTTGTATGTCAACAAGTTAAAGCTGAACATCAGGTACCTTTAGGTTTATTCCAGCTAGTAATGATACCGGAATGGAAATGGGAGCGAGTTACGATGGACTTCATATCTGGTTTACCCCTATCTCTTAGAAAGAAAGATACAATTTCGGTTGTTGTTGATCATCTGACAAAGTCTGCACATTTCATTCTGATACGTATAAATTATTTTCTTGAGAGATTAGCTAAGCTTTATGTTTCTGAGATTGTTAGGTTACACAGTGTGCCAGTTTCTATTATCTCGAATAGAGATTCGCGGTTTACATCGCGGTTTTGGAGCAAGCTACAGGAAGCTCTAGGTACGCAACTACATTTTAGTACTACATTTCATCTGCAAATCGATGGTCAGCCCGAGAAAGTAATTCAGATACTCGAGGATATGCTTCGTTGTTTTGTGTTAGAGTTCGAAGGCAACTGGGAGAAATATTTACCGTTGGTTGAGTTCACGTAAAATAAAAGTTATTAGTCGAGTATAAGGATTGCACCATATAAATTTTTGTATAATTGTAAATGTTGAACTCCGTTATATTGGACTGAGCTCAGTGAGAAAAAGATTCATGGGGTTGATTTGATTTGAGAGACTGAAGAAAAACTGAAAGTAATTCGAGATAGTTTCAAAGCTGCTTCAGATCGTTAGAAATCGTATGCAGATTTGAAACATAAAGACATTGAATTTCAAGTCGGCAATAAAGTATTCCTGAAAGTATCGCCCTAGAAGAAAGTTCTTCATTTTGATCGCAAAGGGAAGTTAAGTCCGCAATTTATCGGGCCGTATGAGATTATTGAAAGAATCGGACCAATAGCGTATCGATTAGCTTTGCCGTCAGAGTTAGAAAAGATTCATAACGTGTTCCACGTATCTATGTTACGATGATACCGATCTGAACCTTCACATGTTATCTCACTAACGGATGTTGAGAATCAGCCTGATATGTCGTACAGTTAGGAACCGATCTGAATTTTGGCTCGAGAGGTAAAAGAATTGAGAAATAAGAGCATAGCTCTAGTAAAGGTTCTTTGGCAATGACACGGGATAGAAGAAACCACTTAGGAACCTGAGGAAGCTATGAGAAAGCAATATTCGAACCTCTTTTCTAGTAAGATTTTCGAGGTCAAAAATTCTTTTAAGGGGAGAGTTAGAACAGTTCGTTTTCAATAAAATCAAAATAGGGGTTTTGGGACAACAAATCCAACGTCAAGTTACCTATTTTATTATTATTTTATTTTCTACAACATGACAGTAGTACCGTAGGAAAATTTCGTTAAGAAATTTTACCGTTTACATGCTTAATTTGATAAAAAGGACTAAATCGCATAAAGTACAAAAGTTGAGTTCTAGTTACTAAAGGTATTAAATAGCTATATAACCTTAAAGTTTGAGCCCTTATATGGTAATTAGACCATAAATATTGATAGTGGAATATGATGGCTTGGTTGTAGTGAAAATTTTAATGTTTTAAAAGGATATAATGGTAATTAGTTAAATAATGTTAACTAAAATAAAACAAATTACATTATCATCTTTATTCATACGTTCTCCACCAAAACTAGGGCTAAGAATAAGCCATTGAAGGGCTTTCAATTTCAACAACTTCACCTTGCTTGTGTCGTATGTATTTTAGTTCCGTTTTTAATTATTTCTATATTTTTGGGATCATTGTAGCCTAATCTAGCTAGCCAGGGGACTAATTTATGAAAATTTTAAACTATTAGAATTTCTCCATGAATAAATATGTATATCTTTTTATGTTTTATGGAAGAAAACGGTTAGTTGTTGCTAGATAAACAACTTTTGTTAAGTGATTTTGATGAAATTGTCGAATAGGGGATTAAAGTGAAAATTAGAAAATTATACATGGTGAATTGTGAAATAAATGAAATATAGGGCTTGCTAGGGACCTATATGATGTTCGGCTATGATAGGTTGAAGTTGAATTGCATGAATTTCCATTTGTATGAGTTAGGGGCTAAATTGAAAAAAAATCAAAAGTATAGGGACAAAATTGTAAATTTTCTAAAATGTGAATTTGGGTTGAATTGAATAAAATAGTTATTAAATTGATCGAATTTATTCAGTTAGATCAAGATAGACCATGTACGGCTCTAGATCGAGGCAAAGAAAAAGCTTTGGATCACTCGACTCCATTTCTACGTTTATTATCGAGGTAAGTTCGTATGTTTAAATAGCGTTTTAAATTTATGATTTGAATGCTAGTATTGTATAATATCAAATTGTGTCTCAACAGAAAAACCCAATGGCGTGTCGACGATCATCGCCCAATGAAAAGGGATAGCTCCGGCTATCGAGCTATGAAAAGGGACGGTGACGACCATCAACAATGAAAAAGGATGGTGACGACCATCAAAATCATGAAAAGGGATAGCTTCGATTATCGAATCATGAAAAACGATAGCTTTGGCTTTAGAATTATGGAAAGGGATGTGTTAACCATCGCGTTTTTACTTCGTGTGAGCTTCGGTAAGAGCTTTTAAATGTGATTTACCTTATTATGATGGAAGGTAGGAAGTGTGTACTTTTGTGACAATGAAGAGCATAAATTCATATACCTAAGCTTATGTTTTAGCTATTATCATGTTGGATTGATTTATTTATGCCTTGAGATTTTGTGATGTATTGATAAGCTTAAACTATATTCGATACGAACTTACTAAGCATAACATGCTTACCTTATGTTTATTTTTCTGTGTTTGTAGTTAATCGAAAGCTCGTTTGGGTTGGAAAGTCATCGGAGACCTATCACACTACCCATTGCCTATATCGGTAGATTTTGACCTTTTTAAGTCTTGGTTATAATGGCATGTATAGGTATTTTGGTTGATGTGGTAGCCATTTATTTGGCTTGTTTTTATGATTTTTGAGTAGTGATATGGAAATAGTTTTGGTATGTAAATACTTGGCCTTAAAGTGGTTAATGTTTTAGCCAATATGTTTTGGCTTGTCAATTTGCTATTTTGAATGTTTGAAATGGTTGAATGCGTTGTTATATGTATGTGGCCTTATAATGGTTAAAATTGTAGTTGTAAAGATGTTTAGATGATGAATGTGAAAATAGTCATTTTGGTATGAAAATGTGGTTGGCATATATGTGTATTGATACTAATTGTTGAATGGCACATTTGGTACAATTTGGTGTGTTTTTTATAGGTAAATCAAATGGTATGTTATGGTATAAACTTAGCTAAAAGTTAGTTGAACATTTGGCCAAATTTTGTTTATATTTGTACATGTTTTATTATTTTGATTGGGGTGCCTTTTAGTCATATTATTTGTATTCTTATATACCATATTGGATTTCTTATTTATCCATGGTTTTGATGCAATTTGAATGCTTATTTATATATGCAAAAGTGATTGTAGGTTCATGCTTGAATGGGTGAGAAAAATTGCTTGTAAAATGACCTATTTTCGTCCACACGGGTGTGTGTCTCAGCCGTGTGTCTCCTTTAGCTTTCAAAGGGTTGCAAGTCAGGCTATTGCACTGCCTAGCACATGACCTGGCACACGGGCGTGTGAGGTTATTTCAAAGGGTACATGGCCTAGCGCACGGGCGTGTGGCTTGGCCGTGTGACCCAAGTCAATGAGTTACACGGGCACGAACACGGGCTGGGACACAGCTGTGTGTCCTTACTTCGAATGCCCACATGGCCTAAGAAATAGGCGTATCTCTTGGCCGTGTGACCCCTGCAGTGTTGAAAATTTTCACTATTTTATGAAAAATTCTCTAAATTTTCGAGTTTGTCCCGACTTGTTTCTAAGGTGTTTTTAGGGCCTCGAGGGCTCATATAAGGTACAATATGTATGATTTAGATTGGTTTTAATATGATTATTGATATGATATGAAATATTTAAAAATATGTGTCCGTTTGAATTGTAAACTCCGATAATGCTCCATAACCTTAATTCGGCGACGGATACGGGTTAAGAGTGTTGCATTACTTTACATGACGTAAGTTTTTTTTTAAGAGTTTAGTGATTCTACTACTATTGTTTATTTTTGAAAGTTTTACTTTCAAGTCTTCCAAGGAGTTGCAAGTTTTCAAGCTTTATGTTCGATTATAGACATTTTCAAGAGTTATTCTAAGGGTCTTGTAAGGGTCCAAGTTCGATCATTGACTTCTTTTATACAAGTTATCCAATACTTCCATAAGGCTAAATTTATCATTCTTTTTCTTTTATGACTCGTTTGGTTACTCACATAATAACATGAGGAAAATGTTTATTTTTTTAAGACGAAAAAAGTTTATTTATTACATGTGTATTACAATAGTTAGACATAAAATAAAGAATAGTTATGACAAATTAAATCTTGAAATTGGGAAGATAAATAAAAATTCTTATAAAAAATAAGACTTGTTCAAAAAAGCGAAAAATTTTCCACCTCTTTTCCCAAAACAAGCTATATGAGTGACTAAAAATTACAAATTGAAATTAATTTATTGCTAACTCATACTAAAACATAATGAATAAATAATACTATTATCAAATGTAACATTATTTATTTATTTTACTTTATTATTTGAATCTGACTTGGGTTTAATTCTATATTGTTTTTTATAGATTCAAACACATTCTTTGAGGATAAAAATTCCATTTGGCATACTAATTCTTCCTCTAGGTGGAATACCGTACAATAAATCCATTATTTCTTCTTTAATTTTTCTTTCTTTAAATTCCGTATTTTCAAGACCTTCAAATCCAACTTTGTGATTCTTTATGCTAGATCCTAGGTTTCGCATCAATTGGACTCTACTTAAGTGCATGTTTAATTGTTGTATTGATTTTAAATACAAATTTAAATTACTTGTTTATAAGAAAACAAAATTTTTAATTTATCAAACAACACCTTGATATGTGCATCCTATAAAATGTTAAAATAATTGATTATGTTGAATTTCTTTTTAATATTTAATTCTTTTAACAATAAAAGATGTCATAACATGCCAAATGCGAATCTGATATGTTAAACACAAAAATCAAAATAAGGAGTCACCACTAACTAATTTAGGCTAGGTGTAGTTAGTCAACTATGAATCTATTTATTTCAAAATTAACCAAAAGAAAAGTTAAGGAAAATCCTAAAAATAAATTCAACCTATTTTATCATATTTGATTTCGGGAGTACAATTACATATAGGAAAGGATAAACACCCGTACAGCGCCTGTCTAAAGACAATACCACCTTAGCATTGACATTTTTATTAAGTTTTCTTTTTTCTTTTATCTTTTTATTAACCTAAATTATTATATACTTAAAGACTCCATTATTCACAAATTACCTAAATCTAATGTCTCAATTGTTAAAGACAAGAATAAGAATTTACAACTAACACCACAAAGATCCAATTAACAAAATTAATCTAAATTCTAAGTATTCACAACCGAATGTCAAATTAATCAAAACCAATCAAAGATCACAAGAATAGTCAAAAACCAATAATCACGAATAAATTCAAAATAGAACTTACTAGAAACTCTTTAATGTTTATAATTAAATTTAAAATAAAACAAACGCACTTACAATATCCAAAATCAAATCAAGTTAATATTTACAAAATAACCCAAAACAAATTTACTATTACCAAACTTAATTGCTAAAATTATATTTACGAGTAGTTGATAAGACAATAAATCTTTTAATCTAAAAATATATATTCAAATTAATTTTACTTAATAACAAATTAAAATCATGCTTCAAAACAAGTCCAAATTAATTATACTTTTATAGTCTTCAAATAACATCAAGTCTTTATAAGTTTAGAATTTTATTTTTCTAAGCCAAAGTCTTTCCGTTTATGAACTGATTTCTTGTATTCTCTTTCTTTGCAGGTCATGATGAATCTAGGGTTTTCCGACTTCAACACTTCAATTTTTTATATTTTTTTTGTATTTTCCTGATTTTTTTGTGTTTTTCAATATTTCCCCTTTTTTATAATTTCATTTTTTATATTATTTTCACAATAAAATTAAATATTTTTCCCAAATAATATAAAAGAAAAGTAAAATAAATACTGAAATAGGATAAGCCTCCAATTATTTACCAATCTAGAAAAATTGAACAGTGCTCTCACGAAGCCGCTAAATAATCTACGGCAATCCCCTCTTCTACCACCGTTGATCGAAGCAATCATTAAATTTAAAAACAAATTTAAGGTGTTGTCCGAGAAATCAATGGCATTAGTAATGATACCCAAAAAATGCCACGTAAATTTATACATGTAAAACGAAAAAAAAAAATTATTGGTGTCGTCGATGTGCTAAACGGTACTTTAATATTTTATTATATAACATATTTTTTTATTAAATTTAAAATTTATTTGGGTATTGAGACTCGAATATGTGATCGATGGGTCACATCGGTAATAGGTCGTTAAATCGATATCGTCTGACAGCTCAGTGGTATTGGTCTGACAGCTTGTCACCAATGTGACCGTTGGTCACGAGTTTGAGATCCACTACCTAAATATATTCAACTTTTTTTTAGTTTTAAAAAAAATTATTAATAATAATTTTTTAGTTTCATTATTATAAAAGGGGTTGGTTTCGTCTCTAACTCTTACAGATCAATCATTTATTTAAAAGAAAAAAAATAACAGCTTGCTGCTAAAGGTCCCAAAATAGGAAGAAAAGAAAATATATACTTTATTTTTTTAGTATAATTAGTTATATTTTAATAATAGTTTATTAAGTTTAGTATTAAAGCGTCTTATTTGTGTTAAAAGGTTAGTAATAATTATTTTACATTTTTATTTGGTTTATTACAAATATTTGAATAGTCTCTCTCGCCCTCCCTCCCACAACTGAAGGTCCCAAAAAAGCATGCGTGTTTTTTTGGGGACCTTCGACGGCTGTGAAAAGGGAGGGACCATCCAAGTATTTGTAATATAAAAAAATCAAAGATACAAAATAAGTAGTAATAACCTTTTAACACAAATAACATGTCTTAATACTAACTTCAATAAACTATTACTAAAATATAACTAATTATACTAAAAAATAAAACATACATTTTCTGCTGATTTTCGAGGGACCTTTAGGAGCAATATGTTGATTTCTTCTTTCAATTGAGAGATATGTTCGTGGTTTGGAATCAAACTAGCCCCCTTTTATAATAATGAAACTAATAAAATAATAATAATTTATTTTTATTAAAGCTTAAATATATTCGGGTATTGGAACTTGGACCTGTGATCGACGAGTCACATTGGTTATAATAAGATGATTATGATGTTTATAAACATGTTTAGGGATTAGGATAAAAAATTAGATGTTGAAAACACTTAATTTGGTAAAACTAGTTAGTTTGCGATAGTGAGAAAAATGAGCTGGGATCTGTGTTTTTGGAGCTATTTGACTGTGTTTGTGGCTGTAAATGATGTGTCTGTAATGTTCTTAATACATGTGCAAGTTTCGGATAAATCGGGAGCCTCTACATGCAAATCTAAGGGCAAAGAAAAGCTTCCCTAGTTTCCGATGATTGCATGGAAGTAATTCGGTGAGTGGTCTTGTGTGCTACATTTATGCACAATTTTGGTATGTTAAAGGGCAGCTTAGGTTGCCTAATCACCTATCCTAAGTTCTAAG
This sequence comes from Gossypium hirsutum, assembly GCF_007990345.1. Taxonomy (NCBI): domain Eukaryota; kingdom Viridiplantae; phylum Streptophyta; class Magnoliopsida; order Malvales; family Malvaceae; genus Gossypium; species Gossypium hirsutum. The sequence continues at coordinate 13,161,159 of NC_053445.1, read as the reverse complement.
TGTAAGTGATTCTACTTAAGCTATGATATTTTGCAATAAATGTATGTTATTGTGCTTGATGTGTATGATAAGTGGTCATGATATATGTGATGTATATATGATAGAAAGTGATAAGTGATTTGCTGGATTTATGCACACATTTGTGATCAAAGTAAATGTGGCTCTATGAGCAATTATGATAGCACTTGATAGTGCAATAAAAGAGATTGTGAAAGTGAAATGTGCAAGTGTTTGCAATAAGTGAAATTGTGCATAAAACAAAAAGTAAATGTGTGTTTAGGTGAATATGTTGGCATTGTAACCTCTTAGAACCATTGGATATCATTGGCATGCCATAGGAATGTGAGTACTCACCATTTTCTGATTATGTTTGGGTGTTGAGTCCTTGAGACTGGTTTGAAGAGATAAGTGAATGTGAGCTTAGCTCAATTCACTAATATTGGTTTGTATATTTGGAGAGTGTTAGCTTTATGCTACACTTTTAAGGGACTGGTATAGACTCTATGAGTCATTTGGTGTGTTGGGAGATCTATTTATCCAATGCATTATATTATATACATGTTTCATAGTCACAATCGCCAATATATCATTATGAATGCCATGAGTTATGCTTAATGCTATGCCATGAATGCATGATTGAGATAATATGCTTTCTTTTAACCATGGAGTGTGTGTTTAGTTGCGGCTTCCTTAAGCACTCACTGAGCTTGAATAAGTTCACACTCTTTTATGGATATTTTTTAGAAAAATATTTTACAATGAGGAAGAGAAGTGAGCCTTTCAAGTGATCCAAAGTAACGCAAAATCCCCTTTGAGTATGTGTTGTGTTTTCAACTACAATAAAAAGCAATGTGGGACAATAATTGGGGGATTAGACTCCATATTTTTGTTGGTTTGTAAAAATGATTGTTTAAAGGACTTTTATTGTCAGTTTGTGGTTGAATGATTGTTTGGAATAATGCTTGAATATGCATGAGATGTTGGCTTAAGTTGCATGATGATTGGTGTGTATATCTGTTAATGAATTATTGATGTAGATGATTGAGTTCGGTGTTGGATGCCTAGACAAGTTCTAAATGGTCATTTGGTATGTTTTGAACCATTAGTGCATTTGGAAATGTATGAGATGCAATTTGACATGTTGAGTAATTTGAATTATAATTTTAGGAAAGCATGTTGGCATAGCAACTTGCCTATAAGGTCAAAGCATGTTAATATATGTTTTAGTGTAATTGAGCATGTGTTAAATGACCTATGTGTGTTATATGACATGCTAGAATAAGGAAAATAACATGAAAACATGAAGTGGTATGTCTAGTTTAGTGTCAAAGTGTCATATGCAGGTTGCTAGGTTATTCTGTAGAAATTGCAGACGACGTCGTGACAACTCATAATCAGCATTGCATATAGGTCAATAATTTTAACCTTTGGCTTAGGATGATAATTCTCATTTAAAAGGTCTTTAAATGCCATATTATGTTATGCTTATTCTATAAATGTTTTGTTGGATAATGGTTTTAAATGTAATCAGTTTTATGAAAATTTTACTTGTACATGGTTACTTTTGTAGGAAAAATCTTGAGTGCATTGCTTAGATATGTTTCATAGGTTGTTTTCGAGGTTTAAAACATGAATTTTAAGTTCAAAAAGTCTCTGAATCAATATGGGATGATTTAATGTCAAAATATGGGTGTTTTAGGGTAATTTTTTACCAATGGGGTAGACGTATTAGTACCAAACCCCAAAGGTATCACACCACAATTGGAAAATTGCCAAAATATATAGTACTAATGTTAGGTATCGGTAAATTTGGACCTATATAACACCCCAAACCTGACCCAAACATTATGGTCAAATTTAGAAGTGTTACGAAGAAAATTTATAAAACGACTTAGTAAGCCCATTTGTTTGGAAAACGTATTGATTTACTTATTTAATTTAAAACCATTGTTCGTTTACATCTTTCAATTAAATCAAATCCTTTGCAGCAAAGTTTCTTTAAAACATTCTATTTTGGCAAATCAAAATGTTTCTTGAAAACTATTATTTCAGAAAAATTGTTATTTTCAGAAAAACCGTTTTATCAGTTGTTATGCTAGAAAACCAAAAATAATCTCAAAAAGTCTCGAGAATCCCAAAATTACAAAACTCTCAAAAACCATGAAATTACATAAATTCTATGAAAATAAAGTTTTACGGAAAAGTGGTAACAACTGAACTTCCGTCGCCCCGACCCACCTAAGCATGAGGGTTACTTGAATAGAACAGATAAACAGAGAGTGCGTTTTGATAACCCAGTGTGTAACGTATATATATAAACATAATTCAGTTTTAATCTCATAGGAGAACAGATGCAGATGTAAAATATTTTGCAGAACCAGAATTATATAGAATCATACAAATACAGATATGCATAATCCTACCCCCATCCTCTACACACCAACTCTGACCATCCCAACACACCACGTGGGGTATAAAACACCCACCCAGCCCTACACATCGCATAGTGTCTATACAACACTTTCCAAAATAATCGCAGCAGTACTGCCAGTATATTGGTGAGATGTCGCCTCACACAGAACACTTCCTCCTCATAATACAAATCCCGTCCCATAGCCAGATACATACAGAATATCAGATATAACACAATACATATAACAAAACGTATATCACGTGCATGCTCATATAACAAATGCTAAACATGCTCTTACATAATAGAACAGATCCTACATATCATATTACACAATACTCATATAAATGTATTTTTCATTAGTTTCAAGCTAATGGAGAGGCAGATTTCATGCTTTACAACTCATACCGCACATATCATCCCTACAAAAGGCCCATAGTTGATCGCAACGACATGTACGATCTTAGGAAAAAATTCTAAAATTTGGGCCCACATGCTTGTGTGGCCCATACGCCCAAAATGGTCTTACCCGTGTGGCCCACATGGCCCAAGATGGCCTAGGTCGTATGTCACACACGGCCTATCACACGGCTGTGTGTCGCACACGGCGTACCACGCGGTCATGTGTTGCACACGGCCTACCACACGACCTTCTGGTGTTGACAAGCCCAATTTTTAGCTTTCGCCGATCGCTGTTTTTTCAATTTCTCGATACACACCTGGTTTGATTTTGACGAGCAACTTATAATGAGATTTTCAGTACCTAAAATCAACAATTAGTCGCTCAAATCAGTAACGGTTCATCCAAAATTAATTTATTTTTCTCTCGCAAACACAACACCAATTTAATAAACTTGAGTTCACCCAACCACCACCAACTTAATATCGAATACTTGCCCGAAACTAATCAATAATTCCAACCACAGCTACACCGACGAAGGAATGTTAAACCCGAGATACTCACCTACCAAAGATTCACACGGATTAAAACTACGCAACGAATGGAACAATTCATCCATCAATTTCCTCTAGCAAGAAAAATCTAATAAAAAACACTTACTCAAAGACCGACAAATGACTAGCCGAGCGATGCGACGTAATACAAAACAGAAAAGAGAGCTCAATGCCCACAACCCAAAATCGAACCGAAAGAAAAGAGTAGAAACCACGCACAACAAGAGAAAGAGTAAGGAGAACTTAAGCAAAATATAAATGGCAAAACAAAACAAAGAAATTGCCAAAGAAGAAAAAAAATGAAAGAAAAACAATTGAATTCCTTCACTACACAACAAATGGGAACGCACGAATGGGATTGGGGAGAGGGAAAGAAACGTGACTAGAGGGGCAAATTTTTAGGGGTATTATTTCCATATATTTTTAATTCAAATTAATAAAAGCATTGGATAAAAACAAAAGAATAAAAATAAATAAAAAACAAAAGGAACGTGGGAAATAGGGGGATTTGGAAAAGATTAAAACAATAATATTAAAATAACTAAAATCCTCCCTTTTTCTAGCCATTTAATTTTAAAAAAATAATACAAGAATCATAATAACCACCTATCAGATACTGATAACCACACAATTTTTTTTTAAGAATTTAAATTTGATCAAGACTCATCCAAATGAACGGGCAAAGCATAAAAATATTCCACTAACTCGTGTAAAAACTCGAACATAAGATTAAAGAGTTTATAGAAGCATAACCATTGAACCACTAGATTCTTTCTTGACACAAGTTGACCAAAAATTATTTTTAAGCCCCACAAACAGAGTTAGGCATAGACACAAAAATAATTGAACATTCCCAAAAGAATGAGACTTGAACCCAAAACCTCAAACAAATAATGAAACTCATATCATTTAACTATTAAAATAGATACTCATTTAAAATGAATTCTATCACATCAAAGATTAGATTTTTTGGACGTTACAACCTAGGTATCATACCGCTGTTCTATTTTGGGCCACAGAACTGTTCTATTAAAAAAGGGCCCTCCAAGGCCCGTAATTGGTCCTAGACACTTCTGAATACCCACAAATCAATTCAAAACGATTTTAACAAGATTTCAAAATAATAAATTTTATTTTATTTATTTTTTATGATTTTATAAAAATGATTTCTTAATTAATTTCTTAAATAAACTAGAGAACTTTTTCATGAAAGTGGTCTGATGGCATCTCCCATTTATACTGTTCGTCAGAACGAATTAGGGCTATTACAATTTTAATAAAAAATATATTGAAGAATTGCTTCAGGAAGTTAAGGGAATTTTATTTAATGTAAATTTAGTTAGTGCTAACTTATATTTTTCTTTTAAGGGTAAACTACATTAGTAGTCACATTTCTTTTTTTTTTTGGTCACACAACTATGAAAATTTACAAAATGGTCATTCAAATTTTAGTAAATTTTTTTTTCACCCAACTATAAAAAGTTACAAAAGGTCACTTAACTATTCAATTTTTTCTTTTTCGGTCACCCAACTATCTTGTTTTTCTAAGTGTTTTTTTCTTTTACGTTAACAAGCTGGTGACCAAAAAAGATAAAATTGAATAGTTGGGTGATCGTTTTGTAACTTTTCATAGTTGAATGACCAAAAAAACAAAATTAAATAGTAGAGTAATCATTTTGTAACTTTTCATAGTTGAATGACCTCTACCGTAACTTACCTTCTTTTTCAATACAATTTACTTTAAAATTTTTACTTTCATTAAATGTTTTTCAGTTCAATGTTGGTTTAAAATTTTGCTTCCATCCCGTAGTTTTAATAGAGGTTAATCTTCCCTATTTATTCATTCCTTTTCAAAGCAAAACCCTTTTAAAAAATGATCTTTAATTGTTTCAACCGAGGACTATTATTGTGGAGATGAAAATTAAGTTGAATTTCATAAGTTCATTGACCTTCAAGAGGTGTGCAACTCTTTGAGGTGGTGGTGTTGAAATCTCGGGAGGCAATTGCTTTAAAATTGTGTGCACCAAGTGACGGACAATTTTGTCTTAAGGACAAAGGGTTTAATCTTTGACAACAATGTTAAGCTCTCGATTATTAAAATCTATTCTTGATCAGTAAGTGTGTAACTTTCAAATAAGTTATTATCATAATTATTATTATTTGGTTGTTGACCTGAAACAATTGCTAAGTAACAAACAAAGTATGAGCAGAAGTGTCTGGGAAGTGGGTACTTTTGCAAACACTACGATAATTATAAAACAAACCAAGGACATAAAAGTTTGATTATACAGTTTATTTTTCCTACATCTGTTAGGCCTAACTCAATGAGAAGAATCCACTATTTTCAAACAATCACAACTAATGAACGTAAATCTATCACACCCCAATGATGATTATGCACTCTTGTACCTTCAAAGACTAGATCACTCACCAGTGAGAATTTAGTCTATAAAACCATAATAAAATATTTTATAATCACAAATGCACTCTCACATATAATTTTCCTCACTTGAACAAATAAATGCTCTCGATAATCAATACATCAACCTATACAAGTCTCTCAATTATATAGAGTTTTCAAGCCTTGCTAACATAATGAAGATATATCACAATTCCTATTAAACAACAACTAAAATAGTAGAATACAATAAAATATTAACAACCAAGGTAAACAAGGACTGTTAACAGTTAAGTTATCAATGTTTCGATTCAATCCAATTTCCTCTATCCGATGGATTTGATATACTTGATCTGATCTTCTAAACAAGTTTCTCCAAGTGAATTGGTCATCATTGATGGGTTTGCTTTATTCCACCTTATCAACATAACCCAAAGATACCTAAATTCTTGTTAAATAAAAATACAAGTGGTAAGATAGGGGGATCTACGAGGGCAAATGTCAAAGTACGGTACAAGCTGCACAAGTGAAATCCGTATAGAAATATGCTTCCTCTATTTGATGTTGATTAGAATAAAGTGTTTTAATCTTACTGCATTACTTCTATTTGACTTTGATTAGAATATGGTTTTATAAACATATAAATAGACGTAGTCGTCTCTCCTCTTGTATTATTCGAATTTGACATAGTGAAGTTTTTTCTCCTCTACCCATGGTTTTTTCCCCCAAAAAATTTTCATGTAAAATCTGTGTGTTCTATTTTTTTCTCTCTTTTCTTGCCATTATTGACATTCTATTTTTATAGGTATGATTCAATAAATTATCATTCTTCCAAAAATGGCAAGGTGTTGTTTTGTCCCAATGATTGGGGAAATGAAGACTTCCTAAAACACTTTAAAACAACTTCAAATATTTCAACATTTTTTAACAAAGTTTACAAATAAACAAATTATAATATATATTATTGTTAATTTTTCCTAACAGTAACAGTGACTGCATAAACTGTGTGGACGATGTTTTTCTCAACTAGTTTTGTTTGTTTTTGCAGTTAACTTCGTCCCATATGACAAAACTCAAAAAGGAATACAAATTAGATCTAGCATACTAATATATATTTTTTAATCCCAATAGTAGAACTTAATCAAATAAAAAGGGTTTTGTTTTCACTAACGATGGAATTGAGATAATGATCAATGATATAAATGTACAATTTTGTTTAAACATATCATACACGTTATTTAAATTTGATTGATTTTTATTTTTATAACTTTTAATAGTTTTACTTTTTTTATAATTTTAATTTTTTTTAAAATATAGTTTTCTATAATTTTTATTTTTTATGTTTTTAAAATTTTAATAAATTTTATTTTTTATATTTTATTAATATTTATTGAAATATATATTTATCCACATTGTATGTCATGTGTCACTTTTTAATTAGTTTCATGTCCCTTGTTATCTTTCGTTAATAGTCAAACCATACAACTAAAATTTTCGTTAACAGAATAGCTTGATTGATTTTATTTGACATTGGACTCACTTGGGTATGCTTTTTCTCTAATGGCACAATTAATTTTCTTTTTACTAGTATTTTTCGGACTCTATTGGCTTTTTTAAATGTATTTGAAAACTATATTAAAATTTTATTTAATAAAAGATTTTTAAAAAATAGTGTTGAATATGATAAGCAGGGAAACAATACTTGTCGAAACCGTTTTTTTGAAAAACAAAATTTTTAGGTTGTCGACCTTTTAAAAAATTAAAATTGGGAGTCGCCACCAATCTTTATTAGGGTGTGATTGGATCACCTAAAAAAACGGCTTTGGTCTACGAGTTTTAGAAAAACGGATTCGGGAGTCAGTTACGTATGAGGAAGGATTAGCACCCTCGTAACACCCAAAATTGGTACCTAGTAAATTAATTAGTGTCTTAAGGTCGAGAATTTGGAAAAAAACGTAATCCTTAGCAAAACTTAAAAGGCTACGTATTAAGACCATTATTATTTCAGAGAAAGAAGATATCACACTCAATGCGTTAGGGCACAACATTCTAATTTTCCCCAAAATGAATTGGGCCAAAATACTTGTACAATAAAATTTTTAAAGAACATCCACTTATCCAAGATTTAAGAAATCACACCCAATACATTAGGGCACGATTCCTCTAGAATCCCAAACTCGGAACATTTCATTTACTTTAAAAGAACATCCACTTATCCAAGATTTAAGAAATCACACTCAATACGTTAGGGCACAATTCCTTTAAAATCCCAAACTCGGAATATTTCCTTTATTATTTTTAAAAAATCTTCATTTCGAGAAATCAATGCGTCACATCCAATACGTTAGGACACAACGTGTTGAATTCCGAATAATGAGTTTTTATTTTTTTGATTGAAGAGAAATGCTCGATTATCGGATTTAACGAAGAAAATTGGAACCCAATACGTTAGGGCTCAATTCCCTTGAAAATCCTAAATACAAACATATTCGTTAAAAAAATATATACATATATATATGAAAATATTCATTAAAAAAATAGGAAAATATTCGTTTTTTTAATATATATATATATGTGTGTACATATAAAAGGAATATATATAGATAAAAAAATTAGAATAAAAATAATAATTACGCTATTAATTAATAAAATAAATAAAAAGAACATAAAAAAAACTAAATTGAATTGCAATTAAAATATCTGGGGTAAATCCGTAAATAAATAAAAGTAAAAGGACTAATTTGAACGTGCGAGTTACATAAAGGGACTGGAAGGGAAATTTTCACTTCTCCTCTAAAACGGTGTCGTTCAAAAGGATTCAATTGGAATTTAAAATAAATAAAAGGGTAAATTAAAAAAATAAAGAAAACTTAATTACAAAAATATTAAAAGGCGGAGGGGCTAAAAAAAAATTCGCAATGGTATCACTTTCTCCCTTTTTTAAAATCGTAAATAAGTAAAAAAATAATCGAAAGAAAAAAATAGTAAACCACCTTTAAAAAATTGCCAATCGTTCTTTTTTATTCCTCCTCCTCTTTTCTCTCTTTTTTTTTTTTACAATGAAGGGAGAGGCCTCTATTTATAGTTGAGCCTCCTCAAATCCAACAGTACAGATCAACGGCTGAGATTAAAGGGTATCTACAAATTAAATCTCTAAGATTACAAAATCATATCTTCTAAGATTACATATCATATCTAAGATTGCATATATCATATCTAAGATTGCATATCATATCTAGGATTGCATAGCATATCTAAGATTGCATATCCTCAAAAATTATGTTTCCATATGTGAGCCCGGGCTAAAATTGGGTATTACAGCTGCCCCTCTTTGCTCGTTGTCGTGTAACAGGAACGGAGCAAAGACTTTAAAAATGCTCAATTTTGCTCGGTCTTGCTGGAACATGAAACTCTTATTCTTTAAGTAGCCTCATTCCTTCCTACTGCATCTTCAAAAGTATTGGAGCTAGTGCTTCAATCTATTCCACTGCAACTGCAGGGAGATAAGACTTACAATCTTCAACCTATTCCACTGCTGATTAGGGAGATAGGATTACTGACTTCAATGTACTCCACTGTAACCACAGGGAGGTAAAATCTACCATCTTCGATCTACTCCACTACTGCTTAGGGAGATAAGATCTGAAATCTTCAATCTATTTCACTGTTGCCCAGGGAAGTAGAATTACTGGCTTCAATGTACTCCACTATAACCACAGGGAGGTAAAATCCGCCATCTCCGATCTGCTCCACTACTGCTTAGGGAGATAAGATCTGAAATCTTCAATCTATTCCACTGTTGTCTAGGGAAGTAGAATTACTGGCTTCAATGTACTCCACTATAACCACAGGGAGGTAAAACCCGTCATCTCCGATCTACTCCACTACTGCTTAGGGAGATAAGATCTGAAATCTTCAATCTATTCCACTGTTGCCCAGGGAAGTAGAATTACTGGCTTCAATGTACTCCACTATAACCACAGGGAGGTAAAATCTGCCATCTTCGATCTGCTCCACTACTGCTTAGGGAGACAAGATCTGAAATTTTCAATCTATTCCACTGTTGTCCAGGGAAGTAGAATTACTGGCTTCAATGTACTCCACTATAACCACAAGGAGGTAAAATCCACCATCTTCGATCTGCTCCACACTGCTTAGGGAGATAAGATCTGAAATCTTCAATCTATTCCACTGTTGTCCAGTGAAGTAGAATTATTAGCTTCAATGTACTCCACTATAACCACAGGGAGGTAAAATCCACCATCTTCGATCTGCTCCACTACTGCTTAGGGAGATAAGATCTGAAATCTTCAATCTATTCCACTGTTGCCCAGGGAAGTAGAATTACTGACTTCAATGTACTCCACTATAACCACAGGGAGGTAAAATCCGCCATCTTCGATCTGCTCCACTACTGCTTAGGGAGATAAGATCTGAAATCTTCAATCTATTCCACTGTTGTCCATGGAAGTAGAATTACTGGCTTCAATGTACTCCACTATAACCACAGGAAGGTAAAATCCGCCATCTTCGATCTGCTCCACTACTGCTTAGGGAGATAAGATCTAAAATCTTCAATCTATTCCACTGTTGCCCAGGGAAGTAGAATTACTGGCTTCAATGTACTCCACTATAACCACAGGGAGGTAAAATCTGCCATCTTCGATCTGCTCCACTACTGCTTAGGGAGATAAGATCTGAAATCTTCAATCTATTCCACTGTTGTCTAGGGAAGTAAAATTACTGGCTTCAATGTAGTCCACTATAACCACAAGGAGGTAAAACCTGTCATCTCCGATCTGCTCCACTACTGCTTAGGGAGATAAGATCTGAAATCTTCAATCTATTCCACTGTTGCCCAGGGAAGTAAAATTACTGGCTTCAATGTACTCCACTATAACCACAGGGAGGTAAAATCTACCATCTTCGATCTGCTCCACTACTGCTTAGGGAGATATGATCTGAAATCTTCAATCTATTCCACTGTTGTCCAGGGAAGTAGAATTACTGGCTTCAATGTACTCCACTATAACCATAGAGAGGTAAAATCCACAATCTTCGATCTGCTCCACTACTGCTTAGGGAGATAAGATCTGAAATCTTCAATCTATTCCACTGTTGTCTAGTGAAGTAGAATTATTGGCTTCAATGTACTCCACTATAACCACAGGGAGGTAAAATCTGCCATCTTCGATCTGCTCCACTACTGCTTAGGGAGATAAGATCTGAAATTTTCAATCTATTCCACTGTTGTCCAGGGAAGTAGAATTACTGGCTTTAATGTACTCCACTATAACCACAGGGAGGTAAAATCCACCATCTTCGATCTGCTCCACTACTGCTTAGGGAGATAAGATCTGAAATCTTCAATCTATTCCACTATTGCCCAAGGAAGTAGAATTACTGGCTTCAATGTACTCCACTATAACCACAGGGAGGTAAAATCTGCCATCTTCGATCTACTCCACTGTCAATGCAGGAAGGCAAGATCTACTATCTTTAACCTGCTCCACTACAAACGAGGAAGCAAAGGCTTTGTTTTCGATCTGCTTCGCTGTCGATGCAGGAAGAAAGGATTTTCTCTTTCACTGATCTGTTTTCTGGGGAGCATGACCTGTATAATGAACCTAATTATGCCTAATGATTAGAATGGCATAATCAAAATACATCAAATGCTCCTAACTAGACATGTATGAATGGTGCTTGCATGAATGCAAAGTTTTATTTTTCCGAGAATGATCCCGCTTAGGTTGTCATTACTCGAAGTTTATTAAGGCTTTGTGACTAACATGCTACAACGCCTTCTTGCTTGACTGGCTTTTCTGAAGAAACATTTAGCCAGGTTGCCCCCTAGTGTGAACCTCTAAGTTTAATCCATTGGGGCGCAAAAATTCACACCATCGTTCTCCCACTGTAACCCAAGAGTATATGAATTTTCTTCAATCCTCTCCTATCACAATTCAAAGATACAGGATCTAAATCTTTCTAGTCTCTTACACCATTCCCAAGGTGTCGTACCAAAGGCTCATGCGCAACTGAAGGCTCTCTTCCTAAGGTAACCTCTTTCTATTGCCTGATGATCATTAATTGCTTGTTGACCTAGGCTTTGTCATCAACACGACATCCAATTGTTTGACAACAAAATCCAAAGAGAAAGTCCTAGTTTAGACTGTTCCTTTTCAGATTTCCAACCTTTAAACCCGGTGCGTTCTAAATAATAGTCTTGTTTCAGGCTCTTGTATTATTTAGAAACTTCTAGAGTAATATGCAAAACTTCCTTCATGAAAGTTTTATTAGTCCATTGATCATTATTCTAATGCAACATGCTTGCAAAAAGAACAAAACGATGGATGAAATAGAGATAATTCTGAGCATAGCTTGAAATAAATAAATTATCAGAGATAGTAAAGAAGAATAACAAATAGATTAATTGGGAATACGTATCTTGGAAACGAATGAAGTGTTCCGAGAATAACAAATTTAGTATAAATAATATGAATATTGGGTGCCCCAGATATCGTAGCTTGAACTTCTCTGTACAAACTTTTCTGTTTTGAAGATCCATCTAAGTTTGACATGTGTTTAGGAGATCCACAGTACTCTGCCAATGCCCCAAGATGTTGCCTACATTTTCTTGATAATTCTGGTATAACAAGATCACCACATGCCCCAATCTGGTTAAAATTTGAGTTGCTCTAATCACTTCGTGCTCTATTCTGATCAATATTTGAGTCGCCCTTTTCGGGTTTTCAACTCAAATCCCCTTTGGTCTCAAAGTGCCCTTTGCGGGTTTTCACTTTGGCCTCTCCATTTTTGCTTTTTTTTTGTTTTTTGTTTTGTTTTGTTTTGTTTTTGTTTTGTTTTTTTTTTTTGAATCTGAACTCATAGGATTAGACAAGTCTTCGTTATTCCTTTCGATCAGAACTAATGTAAAATCTTTTTTGTAATCAAATTTCTTTGATAGAGCCTTTTGGGGCATAATTTTAACTATGACGAAAACTTTGGATCTTCCTCTTCAATTAATATGAAATCCAACAATGGAGAAATGGCAACTTGACTTCGACGGGCTAAACTATTATGAGCCAAAGAAGAAGGCATTGCCCCGGCAAGGAATGCATCGTTCATGATGTTAATATTGAACATACTGTAAATTTTTTTTTTTGATATTGCATTGTTGTTCAGATTACAATGTCAATGCATACCCAAGCATGACCATACGAAGACATGTTTGAACTCTTTGAAGTAACTCAACAAGGTTCTGCTTCATTTCTTCGGTTATGCACGTTCCCTTAAGGTCACAATCTCCATTGTCTCCTCATGAGGTAAGATTTCATTCCTGTTCGACCATCTGTAACAAGTCTGAAATTAGGCCACAATCAATGCCATCTTTAAAGTCATGAGATCCCTTTAAACACAGATCCCACTAAAAGGAACTTCTGAATCCGTAACAGCATCACTCATGTCGTTGATATTTGGGGACCCATAATAGGTACCAAAGAATATACAAAAGAATGTATGAATAATCATTTGTACAATTATGAATGAATGGAATAATATGGAAGAAGATTCGAAATAATGAAAGTATAATTATTCGAACAAAATGAAAGAATGTTGGCTTAAAAATGAATGCAAAGATGTATTTTATTAGAATAACAACGTTCAGACATGAGCCTATTTCATAAAGGAATTCTTATTGCCTCTAGGCTGAAGGCAACAAGTGTGTTTTAAACATTACTCTGAATAATCTCTAAATACTACAGGGGTTTCTTCTGCAGTCTAATTATTTAAAACACTCCCAAGTCTATAAGGGCAAAAATCTGACAAGGTCTCTTCTTCAGTTGTTTCATCGTGAACACTTCTCGACACCCCTTCATATTCAATCATAACTGGGTACTAGATGAACCATCTATCTTGACAATACCCATGTTGATGAATTTTTCAACTAGCTTTTTGAAAGTAATACAATTTTCTATAGAATGACCTGTAATTCCTGCATGATAATCACATTGTGCACTTGCATCATACCATTTGGGATACGGGGGCTGTGGAGGCTTCACATGTAAATGAGCAACAACATGCGCATTGAATAAGCTTTGATACAACTCCTTGTATGACATTGGAATTGGCGTGAACTGGAGCTTTTCAGTACCTGGCTTCACACCTAATTCTTGTCTTGATGAACCCTGTTGGTTAGCAATCGATTTGCCGTATGTAGTCACGCTGTTCACCTCATTTCCCTTTTCTTTTGAGGCTTGCCTTCTGTTATTTCCTCCAGCATCAATCTTTCCGCTCTTTATGGCACTTTCAATCATTTCACCATTCATGATTATGTCAGAAAAGCTTTTTGTCGCACTCCCTAACATATGTGTGATGAACGGAGTTTTCAATGTATTTATGAATAACACTGTTATTTCCCTTTCCAAGAGCGGTGGCTGAACTTGGACGACGACCTCCTTTCACCTCTGTACATACTACCTGAAGCTTTTATTTGATTTCTTTTCCAAATTCTGTAAGGTGATTCTATCAGGAACCATATCTGTCACATGACTGTACTGCTTTATGAATGCCTGTGCCAAATCTCTCCATGAATTAATCTGGGTACGGTTCAATCGATTGTACCACTTGGATGGTGCCCCTGTGAGGCTATCCTGGAAGCAATGAATCAAGAGTTGGTCATTATTGACATAACCGGTCATTCGTCTGTAGAACATGGTAATATGAGCTTCGGGGCTACTGGTTCCATTATATTTCTCAAACTCTGGCATTTTGAATTTGTAAGGGAGCACTAAATCCGGAATCAGACTCAATTCTTTAGCATCCATCCCATAGTAGCCTTCTGCACATTCCATTGCTCTAAATTTCTCTTCCAACCATTTGTACTTTTCCTCTAGCTGTTTTGGCAATTCATCATTCATTTTCTTCTTTCTAACCGTCTCATCGAAATTAGGGATAGCAAGATTAACAAAGTTGGCTCCGGGGTTACAGCCTGATCCTGCTTGGAGATTCAATAGCGTTGCAGCGTCACCCGGAGGATTAATGGTAACAGAGGACCTACGCGGGTATATCTCAACTTGTTGGGGGGTAAAGTTTGGAGGATAAATAGGTCCATCATTGTCTCCTTCTTCATTATTGAGCACAGAGCCTTTTCCTTTATCAGTTCCTTTGTTGAACCATTGAGTTAACTGAGTCATCATACTCCCTTGAGATTCTATCATTTTGTCTATCATTTTTTGCTGCTCATTCATTTGCTTTTGGGATTGTTCTAGTCTTTCCATCATTTGATCCATATCCTTAATTTTCAATCGAGTACCGTAGTGGTATTTAGTAAGTTGGTTGGTTTCCATATTAACTGAGGAATGATTTATATCAATTAGAATCTTTTAGTGGACTTTAATGCATATGATATCATGTAATGTGAATGCATGAAATGAATGCATAAAGAGATGTTGATTCTGATTCAATTCCATTTAAAGAACTTTACTAGAAAACAAATCTCTTTACATAAAATGAATATTTATACGGCCTTACCCTCATAGGCGAAGACATTCGATCTTCTTCTTCATTCGAGCGTTAAGATAAATCTCACGAACTCTTCAAAAATGTCTCTTCTATCTCCTTTTTGCTCGATCCGGGCCGTAACTTGTTGTTCGCTCATCATTGTGATGCTCGTTGGCTTCTCTTTAAGAAGGTTCAACGGTTCTCAAATAATCTTTGTCATCTTGAATTCTTGGGCAACGGAGCCATAATCCTCCATTAAATTATCATCATTCTCTTATCATGTGTTCTTGGACCATATTCGGACAACCATATTGTCATCCACTTTATCAAGAAACTCATTTTCTTATGACTAGCTCTCTAGCAATTGAACTTGAATCAACACCTCTTTTATAATGAAATGAAATGCCATGACATGTAAATAAAACACGAAAAGTCAGTATCATATAAACATAAAATATAATAGTAAAATTCCTACTCGGATATCTACTAGGGTTTAGTATAGTTCTACTTAGGGTGGATTCCTAAGGTTCATTATATGAGGTTTGGCTTCTAGAGTAAAGGTACCCGAACCAGCAGATTCCTCAATCCTCACCCATTATAGGCTCATATGGATCGAGTTCGGTTCAGGGGAATACATTTCCCTATGGCTACACGGAGATGAAAATCTCACGAAGACATAGGTACGGATGTATCCCGAAAGCAATCCACTACCCTACACGAAGGTGAAAACCTCACGAAGGCATAGCTTCTTACTCCCACTTAAAAGGGTAAAATCATTCAACTCATGTAATGTGTAGTGCAAACAATACTTAAATACATTAAGCAAGAAGATAATGAATGCAAAAAAAAATATCATGAATTTTTAAAAAATACTTTCTCGACCATAAGATAAAAATTAATCAACTTTGTGGCTCGACTCTTTTTTTTTAAAAGTCCCCAGTGGAGTCGTCAAGCTGTCGAAACCGTTTTTTTGAAAACCAAAATTTTTAGGTTGTTGACCTTTTAAAAAATTAAAATTGGGAGTCGCCACCAATCTTTATTAGGGTGTGATTGGATCACCTAAAAAATGGCTTTGGTCTACGAGTTTTAGAAAAACGGATTCGGGAGTCAGTTACGTATGAGGAAGGATTAGCACCCTCGTAACGCCCAAAATTGGTACCTAGTTAATTAATTAGTGTCTTAAGGTCGAGAATTTAGAAAAAACGTAATCCTTAGCAAAACTTAAAAGGCTACGTATTAAGACCCTTATTATTTCAGAGAAAGAAGATACCACACCCAATGCGTTAGGGCACATCATTCTAATTTTCCCCAAAATGAATTGGGCCAAAATACTTGTACAATAAAATTTTAAAAGAACATCCACTTATCCAAGATTTAAGAAATCACACCCAATACGTTAGGGCACGATTCCTCTAGAATCCCAAACTCGGTATATTTCCTTTACTTTAAAAGAACATCCACTTATCCAAGATTTAAGAAATCACACCCAATACGTTAGGGCACAATTCCTTTAAAATCCCAAACTCGGAATATTTCCTTTATTATTTTTAAAAAATCTTCATTTCGAGAAATCAATGCGTCACATCCAATACGTTAGGACACAACGTGTTGAATTCCCAATAATGAGTTTTTATTTATTTTTTGATTGAAGAGAAATGCTCGATTATCGGATTTAACGAAGAGAATTGGAACCCAATACGTTAGGGCTCAATTCCCTTGAAAGTCCTAAATACGAACATTATCTCAATTTTAAAAAATTTTCTATCTTTAAATTTGAGTAAAAATGATGTAATGTGATTTTATACATACAAATGCTATAATAACAATAACAACAATAAATACATCATCGACATAAAAATAATATAAGCAAATGAATAAATGAAATAAAAAAAGGTAATCCATGACATGCAAAATATTAAATGTAAACACAATTATACAATGGATGGGATAGCAAACAAATAAATAAGGATCAAAAGATGTACACATAGAAATTATGAAGATTAAAAATATACATATAATTTACAAATAAAATTTTAGGTTATAGAATTTATATATAAATACAATACATAATATACTTATGAAAATAAAGAAAAAAATAATTATGCATACATATATAAAATAATAAAAAATAAGTATATTTTAAAAAAGGAAAAAAGGTGAGTATTTAATCACTTAAAAACGTAAATATATACATATATATATGAAAATATTCATTAAAAAAATAGGAAAATATTCGTTTTTTAAAATATATATATGTGTACATATAAAAGGAATATATATAGATAAAAAATTAGAATAAAAATAATAATTACGCTATTAATTAATAAAATAAATAAAAAGAACATAAAAAAACTAAATTGAATTGCAATTAAAATATCTGGGGTAAATCCGTAAATAAATAAAAGTAAAAGGACTAATTTGAACGCGCGAGTTACATAGAGGGGCTGGAAGGGAAATTTTCCCTTCTCCTCTAAAACGGTGTCGTTCAAAAGGATTAAATTGGAATTTAAAATAAATAAAAGGGTAAATTAAAAAAATAAAGAAAACTTAATTACAAAAACATTAAAAGGCGGAGGGGCTAAATAAAAAAATAAATAAAATTCGCAGTGGTATCACCTTCTCCCTTTTTTAAAATCGTAAATAACTAATAATAATAATCGAAAGAAAAAAATAGTAAACCATCTTTAAAAAACTGCCAATCGTTCTTTTTTATTCCTCCTCCTCCTCTTTTCTCTCTTTTTTTTTTACAATGAAGGGAGAGGCCTCTATTTATAGTTGAGCCTCCCCAAATCCAACGGTACAGATCAACGGCTGAGATTAAAGGGTATCTACAAATTAAATCTCTAAGATTACAAAATCATATCTTCTAAGATTACATATCATATCTAAGATTGCATATATCATATCTAAGATTGCATATCTTCAAAAATTATGTTTCCATATGTGAGCTCGGGCTAAAATTAGGTATTACAATACTGATCAATCAAAAATTTATTTGAAACAAATTATCTCTTTATTTTTGTTAAAAAATGAGATAATAAAATTATTATATTTAAATTTCATCTAAAATCATATAAATTATTATATTAATAAAATTAAAATTATAAAAGAAATGTTTTAAAAATAACTGCTTACTATTATGTACTATTTTTTATTAATATACTAAATTAATTTTTTCAATACTAAAATATTAATATTTAATTTTTCAATACTTATTTTTTCATTTTATCAACGCTAAATTTTGAGGTTTGTTTAATATATATTTTTTCGTTTAATTTTTGCCTTCTTTAAATTGTGGTCTAATTATGTATTTGTTGTCTCTAAGTTAAACCACACTAAAATTTCAGTGGATCTACTTCAAAACAAGGGGAGGAGTGTAAATGCATATCGCCGAAGTGTGATGATTATATCTGTAATAATATTTTAATTACATAATGTCCAATATTTCTACTTTTAATGCATTTATATTTGATATCTTAATAATGTATAATTTCATAAGAATCAAATAAAGGTATACTACAAATTTTATTATACATGAGCGTATGGAAATTATAAATTTAAAATATAGATATGTGTTTAAAAATAACATATAATAAATAATGAAACTTTGGTTTGAAACTAAATAATTATAATAACACATGAAATATGTACGGTATTAAAATAAAAAATTAGATTGAAATGTGAGTAAAACGAAATTTAAATACATAAATACATCAAATTAACAATATTAACTGCACTATAATCATTTGTCATGGTGTTGTCATCAATGGCGAGTTAGTATCGAGTTGACTAGTGACGCCAACTCAATTAACATCATTATTAATATATACAATTTACGGAGATAATAAATTGTGCATATTAAAATAAAAATATATAAAATACATCAAAATGAAGCTTTGGTTGAATGATAAATTTGAGGCTTTATCAATCCAAGTGGTGTGAACATATTTTTATTGGTTTTTTTTAAAATAAAAAGATTAAATTACTCTCAAATAATATAACTCATTTTAATGACAAAAGGATATTTTCATAATTTTCCTAACCAAGTTAGTGCTTGATTGACTTATGACACCAACTCAGGTAGGGGCTTAAATAATGGTATAGATAACACATGAAATATGTATTATATTAAAATAAAAAATAGATTAAATTATAAGTAAAACAAAATTTAAACATATGAAAACATTAGATTAAGAATATTAAATGAAAAAAAATACATTTATCACGGTGTTATCATCGGTCATAAGTTGTGTCGAGTTAATTTGTGATATCATCTCAATCAACAACATTATTAATATAGAAACTCTATCACACACGTATGTTTGTGGAAATCACGTATTTAGAACAGGAATTTGCGTTTCAAAAATACATACAATAAATAATAATATGTGAAAGGACATTAGAGTAATTTCCCTAACTAAGTTGAAACCAGGTTGTGGGTGACTCCAACTCAATAAACAGATTTGTAAATAGTAAGTATAGATATACACTTTATGGAGATAATAATGTGTGCATAATAAAATTAAATAAGAAAATTGTTAGGATAAAACTTTAAGTGAGTGGTAAATTGAAAATTTTGCTAATCTAATTAGCATGAATTCAAATCCCATTAATACATTTTTTATTGTTTTTTAAATAAAAAGACTTAAATAGCTTCAAATAATATAATTTGTTTTAAATGGGAAGTGATATTAAAGTAATTCTCCTAACTAAATTGAGACTTGAGTGACACCAAATAAGTAAAAAAAGTTTATAAATAGTATAGAGAATTAAAAGGTTTTTAAAAATAATAATATTCAAATAATTCACTTTTTACAATATGTCATCATCAATAAGAATATCACATACAACCTCACAAGTAATATTTCAAGTTTGAATTGCCCTCCCATGTCTAGTATAAGAGTAGAAAAACCAAAACAAATTAAAAATAAAAATTTTTTTTTTACAACGAGACTGTAATCTAAAAATAAAAAGAAACAGTTATAAATGTTGGAGATTCAAATCCTGACGTGGGTGGGCGTATATGTATGATTGCTTTCAAAAGGGTTTATAGATATGCATCTGATTCAAGATGTGTTCAAAGTTATCAGTTGGTTTGTGAATGGGATGAGTGTGCATGCCTTCATAAGTCGTCACAACCACACTTTCATCTTTGGTTAGACGTTGGACTTGCTTCTTTACGTTGCATCCTTGATGTGTGCATCGATAGTAGCTTCTGTTGCATGCAAAATTTGTGCTGTTAGATCAGAAACAAGAGTTTAAAACCTCAGTTACATAATTAAATAGATTGAGATCCTATTAATATTTCTAAGACCAAATTGTCTGACTTTTTGTCTGTTAGATTTAAGAGGAACATTGTGGTGATTTATTTGCATGGAAAATTTTAGACCCTTTTCAATGGCTAGTTAACTCCATTCCAGTGAGTTTTAGTGCTTATTTTACACCAATTACACCACAGAGCTGTTCGGAAAGCACCAGTGCAGTGCAAAATTTATGGAAAAGCTCATTGCACCATTATCGAGTAAGCTGGAGCCACAACGCTTCAATGAGCTCCATTTATACTATGTTTGATGGGTGAATTGTTTTCTACACATGTTTTAGTAAATGGTTATTAATAAAATAATTCAATTGGTAATATTTAGTCACTTTTAAGGTTCATTTTTAGTAAAGGAAAGGGAAAATTTTCACCTACTTTGAAGAGATTTTATTTTTTACAAAAGTTTTTACTAATCTTTCTAATTTCAAGTTTAAATTTATACTAACTACTCTTTATTTTATGTCTAACAATTATAATGCATATGTAATAAATAAATTTTTTCCTTTATTTTATTAAACTAGTAACCAAACAAGGCATTAATGTAAAATATTGTCTATTAATATTTTGATAGAATAATTTGTTTTTAAAATTTTATATATAAATATCTAAAAATAATTCATCATTATATATGTATTTTCATATTAATGTACTTAATAGTATTTCACTATTTTTTTTAATGCCTTTGAATCTAAACAGACTCTTTAATCTCTGTGAGCTAATATACTATTACCGTTTAAACTTATTAGGCTATTATTTGAACAATCAGTTACTATTTTAACTATAAAAAATTATTTAGCTTTAAATCTAAATTATAAATCTTAATTTTTTTGGAAAAAAACCTTAAACCCCGAAGTAAAATATGAGTACATATTGTTGATGAAAAATCCGTAAAATCCAAGTTATCCAGTAAAGCAGTTGTGATGAAATTCTTTTAACCTTTAAAATATAAAGGGAATCGTAGACTGTCCACCAATGTTTTTCCTAAATCATTATACAATAAAGCCACCTAACGTACCGCACTTATTTATTAAGGTTGTTGGCTTATATTTGAAACATCTTTTTTTCTTTGAATGATTCTTTGAAAAAATTTGGAAATTAATAAAAAAAAAAGCAATGTTGGGTTCATGGAGGCTTTAGAATATTCTTCTAATCTTCAAAGAAAATTTGGGAGATATTAAAGGGTTGGGAGGTTGCTGTGCATGCATCATTTTATAGAAACTCTTTTGCATCCATGCAGTGAAAGGGGCAGTGCATACATGTTTGAAATAGTTTTTTAAGTCTAAAGAAGAGATACAATAAATATAGCAGCAACTTGGTAAAAATATCATAGAGGTCCTTATATCGAGAGTCAAATTATATTTTATTCTTTTTACTTAAAAAATAAGTAAATTAGTCATTATATGTTAGATCAAAGACAAAATTGATGTTTTCTATTGAAAAAAAAATCACATTTTTTCGGTTAATTTTGATGTACTAGAACCAATTTTTAAAATTAAAAATAAACGAAATTTTTATCAAAAAAGATCAACTTGTTCTTTGATAAATTTAATTTACTTTTTTTTAAATGTATAAAAGATGCAATCTAACTTCTATTACAAATGAGTCAATAATAAATTTAACAAAGCAACTCATGTTTGCAATGATTCCTAAGGAATAAAGATAGCTAGGGAGCTAAGCTAATCAGGATATATATAATAAGTTGAAAACAAACCTTGGGAATTTGTTGTCCTTAACAGCTTTTTGCCCATATTTCCTCCAATGATATCCATCATCAAGTACATCAACTTGACTCCTCGTTTCAAACGCATATCTTTGTTTCCTAATCTTCTTTTCCTTTTGTTTACCAACTGATGATGGTTTCATCATCTGATTATCAGTTTCTTCAACTTCTGGTTTCTGGATGAAGCAGTTTTCTGCATTTCTACTACTGCTACTCTTCCAATCTAACAACAACCCATTTGAGCTATCCCCATGAAAACTGTTAAAAGCTTGACAACTATTAGGTGCCATGTTTGCTACTGATGGGGATGAAGAAATAGGGAAAAACATTTGATAATTTTCCATGTATGGAAACAACAGTGAAGGCAGTACTTATGAAGAAGAAGATGGTTGGAAGAACGTTTTGTTGGCTAAAAAGCTATACAAATTCATTCAATGGAGATTTATGGATATTAGAGATCAGCAAAAGGAGAAGAGAAATACGATGGCTTATTTATAGGGTTAGACTATAAAGATATCGTGGACGATACGAATAATTTTCCAAGTTGAAGAAAATGAAGCTTCTTTAGCGGAGCATTGTGGAAAAATTTTGGGCGGCTTCACGACTAGGTAAAATCAAGTTATATTTTTCATAATAGATATTTATATTGTTATAAAAAAAAATGAGCCAAGAATATTATAATTTTTTTCTGTTGATTCTATAGGTTAATGTCTGTCTATTTGGACTGATCTCGATTCACATGTGTTTTGAATGAAATTTAGTTTTTATAGGCTTACTTTTTATCTTTTATTAAATTAAATTGGATACTCTTGTATTTTAATTTCGCATGACTTGATTTTATTAATGTTATAATTTTTCAAATCATTAACATAGTTAAAAAGTTAAATTAGTTAGCTGATGTAATTTTAAAAAACTAAAATCATGAGATTCAACTGGAAGTTTTAGAAGACTGATAAATAAAATTTTAATAACAATAATTTTACCTTTTGGATGACATTCTTATTTTTTTAGTTTTGAGTTTAGTATTTAGAGAAAAATAAATTTTACGTCAACCAACTAGACATGGTAAGGTGGGATGATTTTTTACTTCCCCGACCGAGATTGGTATACCCCTAATTTAACTAAAATCCATTCCAATATTTAAAATAAATAAATATTAATTTCCTGTTTTAAACTCAACCCGAATAATTAAAAATATACTTACCCTGACATGATATCAACAATTTTTTTCTAATACTTTTACCAAAATAAAAAATATAGTTTTTCTTAAAATAAAATGAACTTTTTCTTGCTTATTCTTCCAAAAACATAAATGGAGTATAGGATTTTTGGTACACTCTTGAAGGCTTTTCTAATTGTGATATTACTTCAAGTTACTATTATTTTTAATAATACTATTCGTTACAACTCTTTGGGACCCTTAACTAATCTTGAGCAGTCGTCTTGATTTGACACCTTTCGTGGAGGCCTTTTTGGTTAGCAATTTACACGACAGACGAGTCCACTCAATAATCGCCATATCAAATCTCAACCATCATATCTCATCTGAGATGACCAGGGCATATTGTAACATCATTCTACATACTTAAACCTATGGTGCTAGGGCACTTACCTCTTACCAACCAATACTTGCTTAACATGTGGCACATAGGATAGGGGCAGCTACCATATATAAGGTTGAGAGCCTAAGGAAAGAGGCAAGCTACCCATTACTTTCACTATCCCTGCCAAACCTTAGTTTCTCCCTTTCTTCTCTCCTCCAACTTCAGCCACCTTTCTCACCGACTCTTCGCCAATCTTGTATAGGATGAATCAACCATCTTCGCTACCAAGCCATCTGTGTATCAACACTATTAATTATTTTCTATAATTAGGCTAGAGAAAATGCTAATATCAATTTTATTATCATATATTATAAATTAATATTATATATAAAGGGTATTTGGTAATTACCACAAGGCGAGTGGCTTTTTCCTAAGCCTAACTATGACTTGGCGTAACAAATTTTGGAATTAGATCTATCCCGATCAGCCTAGAAACCTAATATAAAAAATAATGACCCTATTGAATTGGTTTGGGTCAAAACCTATTAGGTCTAGTTTTTCTATCATCCCTAAAATCAGGTAATGCTATTTTTTAATAGCAGTAATGATTTATAGCTAACATATAACATTAATAATAGAAAGAGGACCAAATAGTGTCAAATTAAAGTATGACTAACTCCCCATTTTGAGTATAATTACTGACTTAATACTTTATTTGGCACCTAATTTTAATATTTTTTTAATGTGGTACTTGTATATTTTCTAATGTGGTACTTATATTTAGCAAAAGTTAGTGGCAAAACCACATTGATGATTGTGGGGTCAATTAACCCCACAATTTTTTGAGAAATAAATTTACTTGATCAAAATAATTTCTAACTAAAGCATTGGCAAATTGAACACACAAAAATATTTGAAAAAAAACCGCAAATTTTAAAAAATACTTTTTAAAACAAATTAATTCATATGAAGATAAATTTCTCTCTCTAATCACTAAAACCAAAAAATTCATAACATTTTTCTTTCCACATTTGTCACTTTTGTCTCAATTTTTTTTTCTCTCACACAAACTCTCTAAGATACTTAGAACACTGATGAGGAATGATAATTCAATGGTTTTACCAAATGAGAAAGCATCATGGACAATTGTGAAAAAGGTACAAGATATTGAAATTTATTTGATGTAACACCCCACATCTGACCCGGTCATCGGGTCTGAGTATGAGATGCCACATTCATTGCTGGAGTAACTCATACTAAACATACATGTCATTTCATATAATTAAGACACGTAAATACATTTCAATCATAATTTAAGCATTCGGGTCTAAATGAGGTTTAATATAATAAACAGAATCAAATTCAAACTTTTTTTGTCAAATTTTGACAATATACCTCGAGACAAGAACTCTATGTATCAAGACAAGTCTCATCATAAGTTTTTGAAATTTTTCTTCAAAGTTTACGCGTCTCAAGACAATGAAGTTCATATCTTGTGAAAAAAGTTGTTAAGTCTCGAGACTGGGTCTGAAGACAGACCTCCCCTGTTTTCCTACTTTAGCTTGATATTTTCATGTCTCAAGACAACAAGATTATGTCTTTAGGCGTAAAGCAAGGCAAAAGACATTGAGCTTCGATGTACCCTTGCATCGAGACATAGGTTAGTAGTCTCAAGAACTAGATGAGTTTGTTTTGAGTCCAAATGAACATGTTGCGAGACATTAAGCAATTGAATGCATAATATGGTAAGTTTTGTTCTAATGGCATCAAGACATGCTCTCGTTGTCTTGAGAATTAATGGTCAAATAGCCTAAAATGCATACTTTCAAACATTCAAACCTCACCTAATTGTACACAAGACATACCCAAATATTACACCATTGGCAATTCACCAATTTAACACATGTAAACACAATTAAATGTCATTAAATCGTAGTATCAAAAACATTAAGATTTAACCTGCCAACTAACACATTTAGACTTATATAAACCAACATAGATAATCACAAATCAGGTGATAAAACTTAACTTTTAAAACTTTATAGGTCATAATACCAAAAGTTCCAAATATTAATGTAAGAGCATACCAACAAACCTAAGTACATTCGACACGACTTAAAACATATATATACATACAAAAGGTATTAAGATGTCTTTTGAGCTGATTTTGGAGAAACTGGATGCTTTAGATCGAGTTTACTAAAGTTTTCATTCGAGACCCGCACGGGAACAAACAAAACTGTACACTGAGCAATAGGGCATAGTGGTGCTTACATGATTCAAACAATAATCAACTATAAACAAATTACCAAATAAATTTAATATGAAATTCGACCATAACTTAAATCATGTTTACAATTCTTGTCTCTTACATTTAATACTATACTTTATGTTTATTATCATGTCATATACCATCATTTTAGTTCATCTATCAATACATTTCGATTACATGAAAATTAAGGTATATCAAATGAACCATTTCACTTTTTCATTTCATACTTGAATCCGTTGATTCGTTTTATAATCGTATCTGCCCTCAGGGCTCGTAATAACTGTATCGCATCGTCTTTTACATGCTATTATCAATGCTATAATGTTTGTATACAAATTAAAATCATCAATCAATATCACTTAACAATTTTCTTATTTTATGATCTCTAGTAACAAGACACGGATTCAAGACGAATACATGGATCATCCAACCATCAGACCAATATAACTAGCACTCAGCGCATCATCGGTACATCCAAAGTATATAGCATTTCGCGCCTCATCGATATAAAGCAAAATAAATATATAAGTGTGACTAGCACCTTATCGGTACGTCCAAAGTAAAATATGGGCTCTATGCCTCATCATATAAACTGAAGTAAAAATCGTGTACAGTAATCCTATGGTATGCCAACTATAATCGACTCAATCTGAGACCATTTATAGGGTATTCAATGTTCAATTACATATATAGATTACATATCTCAAACATTTATATAACAATTTATTTACATATCATAATCATGATTCCTTATATTAACTAACACATATATCTCATATTAACATTTTGCAACAATTCATCATAAGTGTAGGCTTACTCACCTTTCATGAGACAATCATATTTATATTACCTCAATTCATCTAAAATCTATCAAGCTATATATTAAAACAATCCATAAAAGCACAAACCGAAATAGGCTACTTGTCTACGGTCTTCGCCTTTCCTTTATATTAAGAAGGCCTAACATCGTCTTTAGCTACGTGCAATAAATTCAATAATAGAAATAATATTAGTTTCACACAAACACAAGAAAACAAAACAATTTAACATAATTTGTATTTTATTCACTTTAGTCCCTAGATTTGAAATTCTCATATATTTCAATATTTAACATCAAATCAAAATTTGATTTTATATTTATTCACTAGGGAACTCGAAATTTTAATTTATAGCATAGTTTCTTAATAGCTTTCAATTTATTTAATTTAATCCCTAATGTCATAAAATTAATTATAAGGCTTATTTGAATTTTGAATCAAATCCACCACTTTGCATTACTTTCTAATTTAATCCTATCATAATATAAACATATTAGTCACAATCTCATCACAAACAAGCTTAATTTCATAAAATATCCATTAATGAAAACTTATATTTAACCTAATAATTTGAATTTCTGCTACATAAGCAAGTAATACTAAATTTAAATGATCAAGAATTTGTACAAATCACTAGGAATTAAGCTTACTTACTTGATTAATTTAATGATCGAATGCTGAATAGAAAAGAGATAATTTTTCTTCTTTTCTCTTATGCTTAGATTGTAAAATTAAGAGAGGAAGATGTCACATTTCTCTTTCTCACTAATATTATCTATTTATACTTAGATTAAGGAGTTAATTAAACTTAATTAATTTCATTAATCATAATTAATTTATGATCATAAGACCATTTTGTATATTATAATGATAATAATGTTAAGTGGATTCCATCATAACACTCCACTAAATCTTAAGTAACAATGGTTAAATAACCATTAAGTCCCTTGCTTAATTGCTAACTAAGCCCTAAATCATTTTCTAAATTAAATTTAATAGTGATTGTAGTTTTGCAATTTAGTCATTGTATTATAATTAATTGCTTTCTCGATTCAACTAATCGACCATCCAATAATATAAACTCATATTAAATACGTAAATCCTTTTATTCTAGTTTTTATGATTGATTTATGAAATTTGACTTTAAATTGCATTTTTTGACATTGACTAAAATTAGGTCGTTACAAATCTCCCATTCTTTAAAAAAAATTGTCCTCGAAATTTACTTGAAAAGAGATGAGAATATTGCGATCTCATTGACTCTTTCGGATCCCAAATAGCCTATTCGACACTATGCTTTGTCATAAAACTTTCACTAATGAAACATGTTTGTTTTCTAACTCTTTCACATCTCGAGCTAAGATTTCTACTAGTTCTTCATTAAAAGACAAATTAGGTTGTATTTCAATCGTTTCTACGGGTACCACATGAGAGGGATCAAAACAATACCTCCGTAGTATTGACACATGAAATGCATTATGAATCTTTTGTAAATCTAGTGGCAAAGTCAAATGATAAGCAACTAGACCAACTCTCTCAACAATTTTATATAGTCCAATATTTCTCCGACTTAACTTCTTTTTCTGGCTAAAACACAAAACTTTCTTCCCTAAAGAAAATTTCGAGAACACTTTCTCATTTACAACATATTCAAATTCCTTTCATTCCATATTTGTATATAACTTCTGCCTTTCTGATGCTACTTTCAACTTGTCTTTTATTAATTGTACTCTGCCTACAGTTTCTTGCATCAAACTGATCCAACTATCTTTCTCTCGCCTTGTTCTAACCAACACAAAGGTGTTCGACATCAATGACCATACAAAACTTCATACAGAGCCATTTGAATACTTGATTAGAAATTGTTATTTTAAACAAATTTTGTTAGAGGTAAATAACATTCCCAACTAGATTCAAAATCAATGATACAGACTCGTAACATGTCTTCCAACACTTGAATAACACACTTTCATTGGCCATCAGTTTGGGGATAAAAATCAACAATGAAGTTCAACCTTGTACCCAAAGTATCATGTAGTTGCTTCTAAAATTTAGATGTGAAACGAGGATCTTGATCCGAGATAATCGACATTGGTACTGCTGGAAAAAATCCAGTTAGAAAATAGTTTTCTTGTATAGTGAAAAATTAAAAACTTGAAAACCAAGTCAGTTTGTGATATTTATAGTAACAAACTTTTCCCAAAAAGTACATGTGCTTTGTGCGAGACAATGTTGGATCTAGTGTCCTGAGTGTAGTATATCCATTTGTAAACTTGTAATTTTTTCGAACAGATAAGCTACTAAAATAAATTCATTGATTATATTAATACACTTTGTATAACTGTCCTCATATAGTTTTTGCACGAAAAGGAAAATAGAAGCAAATGTTGCTCACTAGTTATCTAATGTTTAAATTAATGCTAAGCGGTATTACGTGGTGGAATCATAATGCAAGAAAACAACTTATATTAGTAGAAAAAACTAAACACGTCCTTAATCTAATTAAAAATGAGCAAACCGATTGAAAGACTAATATACCGTTTATCAAGTCAAATTAGGGAGATACTTTGTCTTAGGCATCAGAGCAGATGACTCCTAGAAGATAGAGATAGAGATGTGACTGGCTAGACTGACAGTAGTTAGACTGGACCCACGAAGAATAGATCTTGAATTTATTTATAGATTTATTCACATGTGATGTTCATAGTGTGACATACCTAAATCCAGAGTGGATTACATACTATGTATACATGTGTCAAGTTAGTAAATTGAGAGTTAGTGAGCTAGACACCAAAAATAGGTTAGATTTTTAAATAAATAAGAATAAATAAAATAAAATATTAAAATAATTAGAACTAAAAATTTAGGTTAAGAAGTTAAAATTAGGTGTCCAAGATTTTATTTGCTTGAAACAAATTTTTAAAACGAAATCGAATTTGAAAATAATTTATAAAATATGTTTTAATTAAAAACAAGGGTTGAGTTGAGAAAGGGAAAAAATTGGAGGCAGTTAAAAGCGCAATTGCTAATTTTTAAAAATTGGTTGCCTATTAACAACCCCCATTGTCTATTCCCTTTCATTTTTCACCTCATTTAAAACAATTTCCCAAACACCAAATTAAATCTTTTCTCTCAAAATTGATTCATCCTTTTAGAATTTCTAGCCTTCCAAACACGAATTCCTCCTTCAAATTTGAAGAAAATTCATGTTTTCTCCTTCAATCTCATCATTGTTCTTCAACACGTTTTTTGTTAAATTTGATCCTAAACTCGTCGATCAATTCAAATTGTGGTAACATTCTAACTTTTTTATGATTAAATTAAGTATATTGTTAATTCAAGTGGTGTTTTAATTGATTTAATCAAGATTTCAATAGATCTAATGATTTTAAACTGATTTTTGGGTTGAAAATGGTAGATCTCATAATACTAAGCTAAGTTACTATTTTAAAGTTATTTTCAACTCATTTTGATCTAACTAAAATTTTTTTAAACTTAATTTAACAAATCCTCAAAGAATATTAATGAATTAGACGTTTTCCCCTTTTCTGTGTTCTTATGAGCTTGATTTTTCTGAAAAAGTTAATTTAAATGATTTTAATGAATTAGATCTATAATTAAATGATATTTAGGATGCTTAAAAACTTATTTAAGTTTTAGAAACAAAAATCAAGTGATGTAACCTCTTATTTTGATAAATCTAGTTAGTTTTCGATATTTTGAATGAAAAGCTTGGATCTATGATTTTGTTGATATTTAAATGAATTTGTGACTTCTCATTATATTTTTGTAATTTATTTAATGTGTATACAAAGTGACAAATCAACCGAGAGCCTCTACAAGTAAGGATAAGGGCAAGCAAAAGCTTAT
Organism: Gossypium hirsutum; assembly: GCF_007990345.1. Taxonomy (NCBI): domain Eukaryota; kingdom Viridiplantae; phylum Streptophyta; class Magnoliopsida; order Malvales; family Malvaceae; genus Gossypium; species Gossypium hirsutum. The sequence continues at coordinate 13,130,358 of NC_053445.1, read as the reverse complement.
TTGGGCTTTAGCTTGAAACAAAGCTTTATTTAGGTGAGAGATCTGGTGTGTGGTAATTAATGCACAAGTCAGTGTGTTAAATTGGAGCTTAGGTAGCCAATAAACCTATCCTATGTTCCAAGAGTAAGTGTTTCTTCCTTAAGCTATAATATTTTGCAAATGATGATGAATTATGATCAAATGTGTATGTGATATGTTAAAGAAATGGATGTGAATATGTAAGAATATGCTTATTGATCTATTGGTTTAATACATACATCTGATATGAAAGTGTTTGTGACTCAAAAAGCAAAGTTATTGTACTTAAAACTACATTACATGAACATATGATAAGTGTTTTTGATCATGATAAATATTATAAGTGTAAGTGTGCATAAACCAGAAAATGAATGTGTAATATGGATATATTGACCTTGTGATCTCTTCAAATCCTTGTATATAGTTGGAATTCCATAGGATTTAAGTATTTATATATGTTTTTTGATAATTGGGAAATGTTGGAGGGATAAGGGAATGTAGAGCTAAGCTCCATTCACTGGGACATGTTATAGTACACTTACTTGGGACATGTTAGACTCTATGAGTAACTGGTGTGATGGAGATCCAAGTATCCAATGTTTTGTATTTTTATACATATTTCATAATCACAAGATGCCAATGTATCAACATGATCAAATGATTAATGGTGATAAGTGTTATGTGCTTTCTAGTCTTGCTTTTAACCCTTGATATTGTGGTTTATTGTAGCATCTTGAGCACACCGAGCTGGTTTAAGCTCACACTCCCTTGTATTTATTTTGTAGATAAATACCTTGAGTGGAGTGGTGAAGTGAGAAAGCTTGTGAGCCCAAGGCAAAACTAATTGATTGTGTATCAAGATGGATTTATTGAAAAATAAAAGATGGCAATGTGGGATCATTTTGAAGGAATAGACTTTAGCTTCTGTTTTGGTTTGTGAATGGACATTCTATGGACTGTTTAATGACTTTTATAACTAGTTTTTGGATGCTTTTATTACTTGGATTGTTGCATGAATGATGTTAGATGAGTGGTAGGGTTAAATGTTGATTAGCATGCATACGCCTTAGTGAACTATGGTTATAGATGCTTAAATGTTTGGATGAATGCTTGGATAAATGCAAAATGACTAGATGGTAATGTATGGACCTATAATGCTATTAAAATTACCTTATATGCAAATTTGGTATGGTGAGTATGTAATTCCCAGTTTTGGCTAGTTCTAAGTTTTGACGAGTAGTTTGCAAGTAACCTGTGAGATGCCACCTATCTACCTAATTGTTGTTTTTGCGTATAGATCGGGCGTATAGTTTATGTTAGAATATTATGTAAAGATCAAACTTAGAATGTGTTGTGTTGTAAAGAAGAGGAATTTGGTAAGAGTATTGAGAATTTTGTAAGTTGGAGTTATCACTGAAGGTATTGTACGCCAAGTTCATTAAGTTATTCTGCTAGATACGTTAAAAACATTTTGGTTAGAAATGGATAGAACCGAAGAACCAAGTATATAATTTATTGAATTTTTAATTAGGTTCTCTCTACATCTGTAAGCCATTTATAAAGGTAGTCCTGAAAGTTATGACACTTGCCAAGTTTCAATAAGAAGTTAGGTTACATATGTGGATATTATGGGTAAAGAAGGGAAAGTTTTCCTTCTTTCTTCTAAAGTATTGTTATCTGAAGTTGGAGGAACCCAAAAGTATTTCCTCCTTTAAGTTGGAGTTATAAATTTGGTTCTTTGTTAGTGACTACTCCATGTCAAGGTAAATACTGTGACTCTACATGTTAAAGTTATGAAGGATTCAGTCTAAATAAGTGCATGAATAGTAAAATGAAAACGTAATGCTTTATATGAGGGTTAGTGGGTTTGAGATGATTGTAAAGGTTACGAATGAGTTTTTAATGGTGTTCTCCTATTTAATAAGCAGTGGTTGCTACAATTTCTTATTGGGTTTAGTGTTTGAGTTGCTATCGTGGTTGTTAGGTGAGTCTCTCTACTGACTTTTGCATATGTACTGTTTATGCAAAGAGATCGGTAGGATACTAAACGAAATATGAAGCAGAGATCATGAAAGGTACAGTATGATATGTATTTAACTACATGAGTAATTGCAAAAGGATATCTGTGAATGTATGGTTGTTGGCTGAGGATAGCATGTATAAATGGTATGGAGTCTAATAAGTTCAACTATATGATGAATGGTCAATAAGTAATGTGATGCTGAGGTATGGTTATATATATGTATGCCTAGAATGTGTATTGTGAGTTGGAAATGTATGTGGGTGTATGTTGGTGGAATAAAAGGTTAGGCTTAGACAAGAGAGTCTGTGTCTGTTCACCATGGTGATGTTCAAAGGGGTCCGTTGGGACTTTAAACATGAACTTTGAATGGAAAGTCTATGACTATGGCACCCTCTGTAAGGGATTAAAGGATATTTATTACCTAATAGGGTTTCCTGTGTGTTCTAGGAAGATAATGGGAAAATCTCACAAAATGTGAGTCCAAGAAAATCCATATCACAAACACGCCAGGAAAGAAAATGCCCTCGTGACAAACCTTTAAGCAACACCTTTGTGGCGAAATAAGAAAGAGTAGCCTTTGTGACAAAATATGAAATGATAGCCTCTGTGGTGAATTCTACAAGGATAGCCTTTGTTGCGTACTTTGGATTGACTGCCTTGTGGCGTGTCTTAATTGGACTCTCAGTGAAGAGTTAGAAGGATGTTCTTTGCGGCATGTCACGATAAGGCCTTCATGTCAAAATCTAATGAATTTCCTTAGTGGTGTGTTCTATATGGATTTTAAGCGTAATGAATGGAGTCTTTAAGGGCAAGGTGTATCTATAGACTATATGGTAAGGTATTATATAAAGCTAAGACTTGGTCAAAAGTAATTAATTGAAGAGACATAGAGATGTAATGTGTAAGCATTGAAAATGTATCTCGATTAAGGGCACGAATTTGTATGATCAAAGGAAGTATCTATAATCTGCCTATGTGTTTCTTCTGGAATCGTGATGAGGTGATGACTCAAAGAATGAAAGATGTAAGTGATGCATCTAAGACATTTTTTAATAAAAAGAAAATAATTTCAGAATGAGGTATAGTATCGGACAAGTATGAAGGAACAAAACTTCAGGAAGTATCCACCAGAAACTAAGTTGAAGGTCAAGAACGATGAGATCGCGTATATAAATTATCAGTTGCAATGTGAAAATATGGCTTAGGTAAATGATGTTCTCCTCACTAAGTTCTTGTGAACTTATTTGTGTGTGTTATGTTACAGGTGAGATGATGTGGGTTTGCGCTAGAAGGGACGATGCCAAGACTATGCCAAAAAGTGTCGTATCGAGTTATTAAGTATACAGAGTGAGTTTGGTGACGTGTTCAAGGTCTGATTTGTCACTCAGAAGACCCTATCTTGGGGCATCTGTCATGGAATGTGATTTCAATTTAGATATTGCTATAATTTAATTACCACATGATGTAGTTGTGATTACCTATTGTATTTGTATTCATGTATTTTAGTTGAAAATTTTTCATTAAGTAAGATGTCAAATAATTGTAACAGGTATATAATTAGATTAAGTTTTGGCAATTTTCATTGGTAATGCCCAAGATACGGGTCCATAAAATTGGATTGGGTTGGGGGTGTTACAGATTAAATTGAATTGGGACTTTAGAAATGCATACTAGCATAGATAATTAGATTGAATGCCAAAGTATGTTAATGTATGATCTTGTGTAATTGAGCATAATTTATATGATCTCCGTATGTTATTCGACATGTTATAATAGGGGTATGACCATGAAAACATATAATGGTATGTCTAGTCTTGAGTCAAAGTGTTATATGCAGGTTTCTGTGATTTTTCTGTACATATTGCAGTTGACATCGTGACGAGCCATAAACGACATTACGACGAGGGATCATCGTTGTTATGTCGTTTATTGCATCGCCAGGATGAAAGCCCCCTTTCCAGGTGACGTCGTGAATGAGTAATCACGCCGTCATGATGTAACAAGTTGTGTTTCTTCAGAATAACCCTAAGTTTCCATATGAATTTCCAAAAAAATGATGTGGATCATGACCTTCTGGAAACACGGAAATTTGCACATTTTTACATACCTTTTTTAACTTAAAATCATACAGTTTCGATAAAATTCTTGTCGAAAAAATAATTAATTTTTACAAAATAATTAAAGTGCACTTAAAATATGAGCATGTTGAATTTTAGTTAATTTTATAATTAATTTTGATGAATTTTGGTTATTTTAGACAGATTTGTACAAAGGGCAAAAAATGGCTCGGCAGACACTGCTAGAAGCGCAAAACCGAGAAGCAATTTGAAGTATCGAGGAAAACTAAATTTCAGCCTAAAACGGTCCAAAATTATATGTATTAATTTAAAATATAATTAATTTTAATTTATATCTAATTTAATTTGAGTAAATAAATTATTATTAATTAATTATGAAAAAGTGGTCCAGTTGAACTGAACTGAGTGAACCGAACCGACCAAGAAATGGATAGCCCAAAAATCGTCCCAAGAGTTGACCCAAATCAGGGTTTTAGCTGATTATTTAAGTTTGCAAAGAGGCCCTTGAAGACTTGTTCAAGTTGCACTCAAATCCCTTCACAATTGGTGGCTTTATAGATTTGCCCCAAGCCTAAATTAGAAAAGTTGAAACCATCAACCTTGCCACATGTGTGGCCGGCCAAGGGAGGGCTCTTTAGCTGATAATTTTCACTATTTTTAATAGCCCTCCTCAGCTATAAAACCCCTTTAGGCTGGTCATTTTAGAAACACACCTCAAGCATTCACATCTTTCCTCTCTTCTCTCCATTTTCTCTATTTTCCATTCCAAAATTCCCTTGCTCTCGTGCCGATTTCTCCTCTTGGGAAAGGGGCATTCATCAGATATTTGGAGCAGCAATTAAGTGTTCATAGCAGCCTTGGTCGACAAGGACAATGGAAAGGAAAAATGGAGCAACTAGTCAAGCCACGAAAAGACATCATATTTGATTCTTGTTCCCTATCTTTTTAATTTTTGTTGTTGTTTTGCTGAACATATCTAAGAATATTTATGTTGTTGGAATGGTTAATTTAATCAATTTAGCTTGAATTTAATTCTTGTTAGGTTGATTGCATTTCGTTTGTTAAAATTATTAAAATTGTGTTATGTTGTTATAGGCCTCGGTAAGATGCTTGATTAAGTAAAATCATTACTAAGTTATTCTTGCATTACAACTGTTAGGTAACTAATGAATTAATTATTTAAGTGGACTGAAATTGTAATTAATGGACATAGTACTTAATCAGTGCATGTTTAATCATCTAAGGTAGCTGAGGGTTAGATTAGCAACGGTATCTGACGATACATTTGCCTTGCATAACTTGCAAGATTGTTGTTATTCCCAAAAAATAGAGTTTATATTTAGAAATAAATTCTTATTATTTTTAGCAGAATCACAATATCTGAAAGATGTGTGTAAAACTTGTATATTTATCCCTATCAGTGCCATTTATTTATAGGGAGACATAGATTAACCCTATTTAAATTAATAGAATACAAGTAATACCTATTTAATAGAAAAAATCAACCCTCTTGTTGAATTAGGAGAGAGGGGCAGCTAACCCTAGTTAATAATACTAGGTTTGTCACCCCTCACACTACTTACGAGGGATTTTGGGCCTCTCCTATATCAGGTCCAATTTTAGATGCTTCTTGGACTTTTAACCCAAAAATTTATAATTTAATCCAACCTGATACATTTTTTTCTATTTCCCAATTAAATAATTTTCTTAATCCAATTCTAATTCTGTTAAAGTAATGGAACTTTACAGTAAAAGAATTTATGACAAAATATATTTAATCTTTACATTCAACAAACTCATAATGACCAATTAATTTAATTTCATTTTTGAACTTTAATTACTTACTTAAACAATACTTCAAAAAACTTAAATTAATTCTCAGGCCATTTCCACACTTAGTGGGAGACCACACTCATTTTAGAATGTAACCTATTTCTCTAACTTTATCATTTTTGTTCATTTGATTCTAAATGCAATTCATTTATGGTTTCAAAGAGTTAGTGGAGGGACCAATTGGACATATGTGATTAAGGCTCAAATGATTTATAATTAAGATTCAATTATTTGCCTATTAATTGTAAACTCATTTAGTCATGAAGTCATTTCACTATAGTATCATGAGTGATCTCTCCCCAATTACACACCATTACAAAAGCTACTCGATCAGTACTCATCCAATGAATTTTTTATAAGTGTGCTACCCTCATAGGATATCCTAAATCTCTTTGGGATAAATTTGTTCTCCCAATATGATCCCATTTTATCTCATGGTAACCATTACATCTTCCTTTATGAAAAGTCAATTACTATCAAATAGTAATTAAGTCATTTGTCATAAAGACAAATGACCCATGGTCATGTTTACTTTTCATCTATCATGTAATGCCAATGAGAGGATATCATTTACCCATTTCTTGGGCTATGAATTCCACTATTATGAATGATGCTAAATATTGCAGAAGTCGTATACCCAATGCACCAACTTTTTGATCCTTATTTATTTGAACTATGTTTTTTACTTAAATAAAAGTATATGATTCATGCATATATAGTCCATCATCCACTTAGGATTGTGGTATGCTACATTATAAGCCTTAAAAGTGAGTAAATCTATAAATGGATTTGAGATCTATTCTATTTGGGTCCTATTCGATATATTGTTAGTCTAGTCAATCACATCTATGTCTATCTTTTAGGAGACATTCATTCCAAAGCTCAAGACAAAACATCTCCCTCATTAGACTTGATAGACGACATATTAGTCTTTGAACCAGTTTGCTCATTTTTAATTAGACTAAGAACATTTTAAGGTTTATCTACTAATATAAGTTATCTTTTCGTATTACGATCTGACCACATAATACAGCTTAGTATTAGTTAAACATTAGATAACTAGTAAGCTAATATTTGCTTCTATTTAACTTTGCATGCAAAATCCATTAAGGACAATATACTACACTTAGGGAACTACATCCAATAGGTACACTATGGAGTCTTACTATTTCGAGAATGTATACCACAATAAGCTTTTGAAGTGACCAATTTGTTCTCATTGCTAGAAAATGAGTAGATTTCATTAAATAGTCAACTATTACCCAAATGACATTTGTTTTATTCAAAGAAGTCGACAAACCCACTACAAAAATTTGTTTTTATTTCCAATCAAGAATTGAAATAGGTTGAATTAAAATAAGGGGAAATTGATGTTCAACTTTAACCTACTCGCAAGTCAAACACTTTGCGAGATATTCAACAATTTCCCTTTGCATACTCGTCCACCAATACGAGTCTCTTACATTATGATACATTTTTGCACCACTAGAATGCACAGTGAATGGACCATCATGACCTTCAGAAAGAATCAATTACTTAATTCAACCTTGCTAAGTGCTCAAATTCGATTGCGAAATCGAACGCAGTCATCATTAGTGATGTTAAAATTCTCACCATTACCTGGCTGAACAAGTTTTATTTTCTCAACTAGGTTATCATCCACAAGTTGCGTTTCTCAAGTTTGCTCAATCAACATTGATTTTACTTTTAGTTCAGCTAGCAAGCTTCCATCATTAAAAATTATCAAGTGAGTGAACAAAGACCTCAAATTGGCTAATGACTTATGACTGAAGGCTTTAGCAACCACATTAGTTTTTCCAGGATGAAAATCAATTACAAAATAATAATCTTTCATCAATCCAATCCAAAAATGATGTCTCCAATTCAATTCCTTTTGCGCAAAGACGCATTTGAGACTTTTATAGTTGATATATGTAACACTCTATTACTTGACCGATCGTCGGGTCAGAGTTATGAGATGTCACATTCATTGCCAGAGTAATTTCTGACGAATTCATAATAATTTAATTATTTCAAATCATCATTTAGGTAAGCAAAAACATTTCACGCATTTAATATCAAGATCAACCGTCTCCGAGTCGTATACAAGCATATAAATGCCCTAAAGTTACCTGAAATCAAATGAGAACTATTTTGTAAATGTTTCAAATCTTTGAGTTGACGTCATGATGTGAAGGGGTTCGTCATTGTAGCACAATATACTAACTTGGCCAAATGACCTCCTCATTACGGTGACCGGTTTTGTCGTTCTGTAATGGCTTAAAGTTCAAACTTGTCACAATGAACATCGCTTGACGTTGCGACATGACATACTCTTTTAGAAAAAATATACCATTTTGTGCCTAAATCTAAGCCATCACATCACACTTTCAACTTATGCCTAAATCAAGTACCTTTACCTGCAATAAGCACTTACAAACCTTAATCAAACATGTATAAATGACACATTCATCTGCCAGACAAATTACATTTTTCAATCATCCATCAAACTCATAATTTTACTGAACAAGAAACACCAATCAACCATCAACCACATACTAGCATGATTCATACCAATTCACCTCCCAAAAGTACCATTTCAAATGCCATAAGTACATTCCAAATCATTACCAAACCAAACCATTGTTAAGATAAGCATTAAAAATTCATAACATACTTCAATACTGATCTACTGTAATTCATTGTAGCAGATTTAACCATTTTTGATGTAACACGCTATAACAACCCGTTTTTAGTGATATCAGAACAGTAGTTTTGGGACCATAAATCTAACGTGAAAACAATTATTTTGTTATTTTAATGTTTATAGAATTTTAGTAGAGTCGTATAAAAATTTTGTTAAGAAATTTTGACATTTGCATGCTTAATTAAGTAATAAGAACTAAATCGTAAAAGAGGCAAAATTAGAACTCTATAAGTTAAAGTGTCAAATTGCTATGAATCTTTAATATGAGTGAACTTATGTGGTAATTAAACCATTCATAATGTTGGTAGACTTTTATGGACATCATTTAAATGATTTGAAAGGTTAATTACTAAGGTTAATTAAGTAATTAAATAAATAAGTTATGTAAAATCCCCATAAAAAAGTGTCATCTTTTTAAGTCCTCTCTTCCACCAAAATTCAAACAAAAAGAAATCTCCATGGAAGCTTGCTAGGTTCGGCAAAGCCTTCTTTGTGCATATAAAGTTAAGCCTTAAACGAATCTAGATCCAGGAAAAGATAAAAGTATCTAGATCAAGGAAAACATAAAGTCTCAGATTAGTGAATCATACTTCGACATCTTTAAAATCGAGGTAAGTTTGTATGTTTAAATAATGCTTTAATGTTATATGATTTATGTGCTATTATGTTATTTATCATATCATGTTACGAAAGAAATCCATCAACATACGATGAGTATCGAGCCCCATTTGAACCTTAAGAATATATATGATACAAGTGACATGTCATTAGGGTTACCATGTTTTGGGTGCTGGTCCTGAATGTCCTACTGATGGCTCAGTTTCGGTATTTGTTGTGGTTACTCGTCAGCTTGTGTGAGCGGCATCGTGCAGCTACATTCCAACCGTAAGCTTGTGTGAGCAGACCCATTTATGGCTCAAGTGAGCAATGATGTAGAGGAAAAAGGAAAAGGAATGATTTTGACCATATGTTAGCACATTTTGTGTGAGCTTCCTGCGTATCCGATATTATTCTAAGTGGTTCAACGGGCATGTAAAGGGAAGGAACGATAAGTTTTTCGATTGACTATATTATAAACTTATGGAAAAGTAAGAATTGATGTTGATCAAAGCATGTGTAACCATGTTTATAGAAATTATGAATTTAAATGTGATATATCCATGAAATCTATCTTACCATGTGATGATTTTGGTTAAGTTATGTGTTTAATCACTAACTTGTGTTGTTACTGATGCTTAGGTTTGTGCCAAGTTATGTTAGATTGATTTATGTGTATTTTATAAGATTTTGCATTGAAATTGTAAGTTATGTTCATGATTTACAAACTTACTAAGCATTATATGCTTACATTGGTTTCTTTCCTATGTTTTATAGATTATCAGAAGCTCGATTAGCTTGGAAGCTCATCGGAGATCTATCACACTATCCAGAGATTATGTCACTAGATTTTTATATTTTAGTCATTGTTATAATGACATGTACAAGTTGATTTGTGTCTAATTTTTAATTGATGTTTATGGAATGTAATGTTGTTTTCAATTTGTGGAACTTATGGTATTTTGATGCCTTGATTGTTGATGTTAATATGGCTAGGTTGATGTATGTTTTGAATGACCAAATTTGGTATGTGTTGGTATGTTTATAATGTGGCCAAGTTGGGTTATGGTTTGAAGTAGTTATGAGCTATTTGTATTAGTATAAGTGTGGTCAAATATGGTAAGTTTGGTATGGAAATAGGTTAGTTATGAATGGTTAATGAAATGATAAATTAGCACATGTCCAAATAGTTTTAATGAATTGTGATTGAGGTGCCTTTTGGCATATTGGTTGTATGGATATTTGGTATAGATATTTGGTCATTTTATGCATGATTTAGGTATTTTTTAAGGTCTTGATTATATGTGCAAGTTGCTTGTAGGTTCATGTTTGAAGGGGTGAAAGAAATGACTTGATTTTGTCAATTTTCTTGTCCACACGGCCTAAGACCCCAGCATGTGTCTCAGCCATGTGTCCCCTATAGGATTTAAAGGTTACTTTTCGAAAGTTACACAGCTTAGTACACAGCCTGACACACGGGCGTGTGAGGCCATTTTGATTGTTACACGGCTTGGCACACGAGCATGTGGCTTGGCCGTGTGACCCAAGTCAAAGAGTTACACGGGCACGGACACGGGCTGGGACATGGTCGTGTGTCCCTATTTTCAATGTTACACGGCCTGAGGCACGGGTGTGTGTCTCATCTGTGTGAGCCACACGGCCTGGCCACACGGCTATGTGACCCCTGCAGTGTGAATTTTTCTAACTTTTTCTTTAAGGTTTCATATTTTTCTGATTTAGTCTTGAATCATTCCTAAAGTGTTTATAAGGCCTAGAGGGCTCGAACAAGGTACAATATGCATGTGTTTGAATGGATTACGATATGATTTATGAAATGTTTGGAAATGAATGTTTTTAAGTTATGTTTTTGCGGTAATAATTTGTAACCCTATTCTAGTGATAGATACGGGTTAGTGGTGTTACACATGCCAAAGCCGACTCAATATTTGGATCTGAGTATGGTGTGCCATTACTTAAAATCATCCTAACTTCAAAGCATTTTTGCGAAAGCTTTATAAAATTTCACAAGTTTTAGATATCAAACATATGATAATTGTTGTTTTACTAAAGTTTGAATGGAATCATTAACAGTTTAAAAATAAAAAGTTCAAGCATTTTGGCGTGTAAGTTCAAATACAATAACTTCATTAAATAGAATGTAATGAGTCAAATCAGGCATTGATACCTTACAAAAATCACGTAAAAATAGAGTCTTGTCAGCATGGAAGTTCTTTATATAGATCGTTTTCAAACTACATTTATACCCCACCCCCAAGAGTCATTCGTTATATAGATTAAAATAGGTAGGTCATAATAGCAGCAGTATTTTGGCATAGTCTTTCAAACAAAGTATTCCTTCTGCTAGTAAGCCTAAGAAAGACAAGGTAATGGAGTAAGTTCATACGAACTTACTGAATTCCAAAGAAAGAACATAGATATTATTACTTATGGCACACCTAAATGTTTCAAAAGGATTAACAATTCATAACATACTTCAATATCGATCTGCCGCAATTCATTACAGTAGATTAAACCATTTTTTATGTAACACACCAAACCCAACTCAATAATTGGATCCAAGTATGGTGTGGAACTACTTGAAATCAACCCAACTTCAAAGCATTTTGGCGGAAGCTTTATAAAATTTTACTAGTTTTAGATATCAAACATATAATAGTTGTTTCTTTCCTAAAGTTTGAACCATTAAAAATTTTCAAAAATAACATTCAAGCCTTTTGGCGTATAAGTTCAAATATAATAACTTCATTACACAAAATGTAATGATTCAGATTAGGCATTTATACTTAATAGATATCTCGTAAAAAGAGATTCTTGTCAAAATGGAAGTTCTTTATATATATCATTTTCATAATACATTTATATGCCACCCCCAAGAGTCATGCATGATAAATAATAAAACAGTCAGCTCACAATAACAGCAACATTCTTGCATCCTCCAAACGAAGTCTTCCTTCAGCTAGTATGCTTGAGAAGAAAAATGTAGCGGAGTAAGTTCATACAAACTTAGTGAGTTCCAAAGAGATAAAAGGAAAATAATTATACATATCAGATCCTCAATATATCAAATCTGAACATGCTTGCAAGAATCAACATCACTTAATCCAGAATCAGGAAGTTTCCTTCCTCACACACCATTCTAATATCTATGTATGTAGTACGAAAGGCATGTAAATGACTTCGATAGTAACCTAAGGGTTCATTAGTAATAACCAGTGAGCTGGTATTAATATATAAGTTAGCTAGATATTACGAACCTTCACTTAGAAGATGTTTTTTAAACTTAGGGTTTTAGAGAGTTTCAAAGGAAATCAAGAAAGAAGAAGAAGACACTAAGGTGTTCCAAAAGGCCACCACAATCCTTAAATACTTAAGCAACGGGACAAGGATTAGTGGAAAAATCAGATATTTCCACTAACTCTCTTGATTACCATGATTAAGTGCACTTGACAAAATTTAGGTCTTATAATCTACAACAGTCTAGTTCTATTCAGACTATGTAACACCCCTTACCTTACCCAAATGCCGGACCTGAGTAATTGAAGTTACGACAAAGCTAGATCATTGAGAATCACTTTATTATACACAAAACTCTAATATTTAAAACATCAATCATGTGTAAACTAATATATAATTTAATTTTAGAACTCTAACAAGATATATTTACAAACTTCAGTCATGTAATAGGATTAAAACTCAAAAACAATAAGTTTTAACACTAAAAATGAAAGTTCCTTAGTTGGTATTGTAACACCCCTTACCCGAGACCGTTGCCAGAGTCAAGCATGAGGCATTACTTGACTTAACTAAAAAGTTCAAGGCATAAAAATTTACTATTAAAAGTTAGTTCACTGTTCATATTAAGGCTGTCCACCTGCACAGCAGTCACTAAATCAATTATAACTTGAGCTACAAAACTCAATACTTAGATCCGTAAATTTTCCATGAAACTAGACTCATATATATTTTTACCATCAATTTTTTAGAATTTTTGGTCGAGCAAATTAGTACATTTTATTAGTTAAAGTCTCCCCTATTTCACTGAAAGACTGTCCTGACCTCTCGTCACTAAAATTCAATTATCTCATTGTACAGACTTCATATGGTGTTCTCACTTGTTTTTAAAGAAAATAGACTAAATAAAAAATCTAGAATATAAATTACAACTCATAAATATTTTTTTATAATTTTTAATGATTTTTCAAAGTCAGAACAGGGGATTCCAAAAACCACTTTGACCTTGTCTAACTAAAATGCAAATATCTCAGAGTACATAATTCCTTTGTCTACACCGTTATTTTTCTATGAAAATATACTCAATAATATTTAATTATATATCTTATCCACCCTCTAACTCATTTTCTACTATCCTTGGTGATTTTTCAAAATCACGCCACTATTGCTGTCTCAAAACTGATTCACTACCAATTTTTACTTTTTCATGATTTCTATGCATAATTTATCACCTAGACATTTATAACAACAAACACCTTCACAATTAGTCATTTTAATAACTATTCATCATCAAATTTTTACATATAATATTTTGGTCATATCTTAAGAATATACAATTGAAATACCAAGTCCCTATACATGCCATAGCTCAAAAATTTATCGTCTTAAAATACCGAGTTGTGGTGGTTGATAGTGTGAACGCTCTCCAACGTCTTCAAGATCCCGACTATGATTGATAATACTATATGAAAGAAAAAGAAATAAAAGAAATAATAATAAAGCATAGTAATTTTACAAGTAAATAAATAACAACATTTATCATAAACAATTATATTCATAAATTTTTATTAAGCATTAAGATCTTTACTTTCTTCTTTACTTACTCTCTTACTCGTTTACTTACTTGCTTGCTTAACTTACTCCTTCGTTGTTGAAATTTCTTTTCTCAACTGATAACTGAGATACTCTTAATATTATTAACTCACCTGAACTTGTCTATTAGGCTTTTACCAGAACTTTCATGTAACAGCGTCTATTTATTAGCCCGTTGAATCACTTGGAATACTAAGGATACTCAGTCTCCTGTCTGAATACAACATGCCAAAGCTATGTCCTAGACGTAGTCTTACATGTGATGTTTCTTGTACTACCAATGCCATATCCCAGATATGGTCTTACATGAGAGTTCTCATATAGGTGCCCATGCCATGTCCCAGACATGGTCTTACGGGGGACCTCACATCTTGGTGCCAACGCCATGTCCCAGACATGGTCTTACATAGGACCTCTCATCTCGGTGCCAACGCTATGTCCCAGACATGGTCTTACATGGAACATTTCATCTCGATGCCAATGCCATCTCCCAGATATGGTCTTACATGGGATCTCTCATAATCTCAATGATGCCAATGTCATGTCCCAGACAGGTCTTACATGGGATCTCTTTACCCAAATGTCATGACATTTGTATCCAATACATTCCTCATGTTTGAACGGGGCCTTTTAATATTGATCCTCTGTCATCTCATACTTGAGTTAACATTAGATATTTTCATGAAATAAATACATAATTGCTGAAAAATAACAGCATTAATAATAATTATCAAAATATTGCATTTATTTACCATGAACTTACCTCGGTACAAAATATGATAAAATCTAGCACTTTAGTCCTCAACCCTTTTCTTTTCGCGGTCTAACTCTGAGTTTTGTTCTTCTTGATCAATAATAGAAAATTTACCTTATTTAATACTCACATTCATCAAAACGTCCTTAACTCGAACTTTGACAAAATTATGTTTTTCCCCCTAAACTTTTTCATATTTACACTCTTGTCCCAAAGCTCGAAAATTAAACTTCATCCCTTAGTCTTATGTTTTATGACATGCTGAACATTTTTCCCTTCTATGGCAACATCAAATTCCCATTCTAACACTTGCTTATGAACATTAGGTAGTTTTACCGATTATGTCGTTTTACTCGTTTTCACTTAAAATCAGTTAGCAAAAGTTGTTCAGCATAATTTTAAGCTTCACATTCTAGCATAAAACATCAAAATAAACACATTTCACCAATGGTTATTTTTCTAAAAATGAACCCTAGGTTAAATTATTGTTAGAATAAGCTAAATCAAGTTACCGGGACTCTAAAAACGTAAAGAACATTAAAAACGGGGCTAGAACAGAGTTACAATTGAGGTTGGAAGCTTGAAAAACACTAGCCATGGTTTCCCCTTCTGAAATTCGTTCATGGGGTTTAAGATGGACAAAAATTAGCTTTTAATTTTGTTTTTAATTCATTTTACTAACTAAATGACCAAAATGCCCTTAATGAAAAACTTTGGAAACATGCCTAACCATGTCCATTTTTGTCTACCATCTTAACCAATGGTCTAATTACCATATAAGGACCTCCAATTTAAAATTTCATAACAATTCGACACCTCTAACATGTAGAACTCAACTTTTGCACTTTTACAATTTAGTCCTTTTGACTAAATTGAGTGCCCAAACGTCGAAATTTTCGAACGAAATTTTCACAAAATCATTTTCTAAAATCGTAGACCATAAAAATATATGAAAAATAAATTTTTCCTCATCGAATTTGTGGTTTTGAAACCATTTTTCCGACTAGGCCCAAAATCGGGATGTTACACTTTTCCCCTTTAGGGATTTTCGTCCCCGAAAATCTTACCTGTGAAGAGATTTGGGTACTATTTTCACATAGCCTCTTCGGGCTCCCATGTAGCCTCGTCTATCACATGCCTATTCCATAATACTTTCACAAGTGCAATACTTTTGTTCCTTAGTTGATTGGTCTCTCGAGCTAATATCTTTACCGGTTCTTCATCATAAGTCATGTTTGGCTGAATCTCAACCTCTCTCTGAGAAATCACATGTGACAGATCTGAACAATAACAGCGTAACATAGACACATGGAACACATCATTAATCTTCTCTAACTCAGTCGGCAAAGCTAACCGATATGTTAAAGGCCCAACTCTTTCAAAAATACCCTATCACCAACTTGGAACTCAATCTCTTTTCTTTTCAAATTTGTATAGGATTTTTGTCTATCTAAAGCTACTTTCAAGCAATCTCTAATGACTTTTACTTTCTCTTCTGCTTCTTTGCTTAGATCAACCCCGTAAATCTGATTTTCCTTAAGCTCTGTCCAATACAAAGGCGTACGACATTTACGTCCATACAAAGCTTAATAAGGTGCCATCTTCAAACTCAACTGATAACTATTATTATAGACAAACTCTACCAATGGCAAATATTTCTTCTAACTACATTGAAATTCAAAAACACAACATCTGAGCATATCCTCAAGTACCTGAATAACTTTCTCTGACTGACCATCGGTCTGAGGATGGAAAGCTGTACTAAAACTCAACTTTGTACCCAAAGCTTCCTGCAATTTCTTCCAAAATCGTTGAAGTAAATCTCGGATCTCTATCTGAGATAATCAATAACGATACTCCATGCAGTATGACTATCTCTAAAATATAGAACTCGGCTAACTTGTCAAATGAATATTCGACACTTCTCACCTTACAAGTAATATCTCCAGATTTTCAACGCAAATACAATGACAGCTAGTTCTAAATCATGCGTCGGGTAGTTTTTCTCATGTGACTTTAACTGTCTGGAAGCATATGCTATTACTTTACCTTCCTGCATAAGTACACAACCCAATTTATTCAAGGATGTATCACTGTAAACCACAAATTCTTTACCCGGTTCTGGCTGTACCAAAACAGGAGCTTCTTTCAACAATGCCTTTAACTAGTCAAAACTCTGCTGACACTTCTTAGTCCATTCAAACTTGACATCTTTCTGCAACAATCTTGTCAATCGGGTAGCTATCATGGAAAATCCCTTTACAAACTGTCTGCAATAACCAGCTAATCCAAGAAAACTTCTAACCTCTGACACATTTCTGGGTGGTTTTCACTCAACAATTGCTGAAATTTTACTTGGATCAACTTTAATACCATCACCTGTGACAATGTGCCCAAGGAATACGACTTCTCGAAGCCAGAACTCACTTTTGCTAAACTTGGCATACAACTGATTGTCCCTCAAAATCTGTAAAACTGTTCTCAAATGTTTGGCATGTTCAGTCTCATTAGGAGAATAAATCAGAATATCATCAATAAACACAACTACAAACTTTTCCAAGTACGATCCAAAGATTTGGTTCCTTAAATCCATGAATATGGGAGGAGCATTAGTCAAACCAAATGGCATAATAAGAAACTCATAGTGACCATACCTAGTTTGGGAAGCAGTCTTCGAAACATCTGATTCTTTAACCCGCAACTGATAGTAACTGGATCTCAAATCTATCTTGGAGAACACTGTGGCTCCCTTCAATTGGTCAAACCAATCATCAATTTTGGGCAGTGGATATTTATTTTTTTATTGTCACTTTGTTTAGCTACCGATAATCTATACACAACCTCATTGAACCGTCTTTCTTTTTTCACAAAAAGCACTGGTGCACCCCACGGAGAACAACTAGGCCTTACAAAACCTTTATCAGTTAATTCCTGCAACTGAGCTTTCAATTCTTTCAATTCCAACGGATCCATTCTATAAGGAGCAATAGAAATAGGAGTTGTACTTGGAATCAACTCAATACCAAATCCAACTTTTCTAACAGGAGGCAAACTTGACAATTCTTCCGGGAACACAACTAAATACTCACGTACCACTGGCACTGATTCAATTTTCAACTTTGGATCTTTAGTGTTCAATACAAAAGCAAGATAAGCTTCACACCCTTTTCTCAAACATTTCTGAGCAGACATAACAAAAATCATGGCAAGAGAACTATCTGACTCATCTGCCTTTTCTTCGAGTCTTGAACTTCAATTTCAGCTTTGCCCTTTTCTTTTTCTTTTTCTTTTAACAACTCCTCTGCCTTACAGGCTCTCTCGACTAGAAGAACAAACTCTTTTATCTTTAGAACACCAACTGACAGTTGGATATCATCATTGAGCCCATCCTCAAATCTTTTACAGATAATAGCTTCTGTAGATACACACTCTCGAGCATACTTGTAGAGTCTGACAAATTCACGTTCATACTCAGCTACAATCATCTTACCCTGCTTTAACTCAAGGAACTCTTTTCTTTTCTGGTCAATAAACCTCTGACTGATATACTTCTTACAGAACTCCTCCTGAAAGAAATTCCAAGTAACCCTCTCACTAGGTACCACTGACACAAGAGTCTTCCACCAATGATAAGCCGAATCTCTGAGCAGTGAGACAACACACTTCATGCATTCTTTAGGTGTACCAGATAATTCATCAAAAACTCTATTAGTATTCTCAAGCCAAAATTTTACTCTCTCTGCATCATCATCTTTAGTAGCCCGAAACTCTTCAGCTCCTTATTTTCTAATCTTATCAACTGGTGGCCTTTCTCCTATAACTGTACCTATAATTGGGGGAGCTACATAGGAAATATAAAAATCATGAGGGGGTGGAGGTCTAACAGCCGGATTCATACGAACAAACTCGACAAACTATTTATTCATAGCATGGAAGAAGGCTTCTCGAGCCTCTCATCCCTGACTAACTGTAACGGGCCTTTCACTAACATTAACATCTGATGGCACCGTCCCTTCTGTGAGAGTAGGCACATTACTCTCTACTTCATCTGTACCAACTCGTTCGAGATCCATAACTATAAAAGAAAACATTTCAAAATTGTCAGGAGTCGTCACACTATCAAAATATATAAGTATGGCATTTATAGCTAGACTCTTATTCATACTGAATATTCCAAGAACCGACTAAATATTCCAAGAACCGACTGAACCTGCTCTAATACCAATAAAATGTAACACCCGTTACACGAGACCATTGTCGGACTCGAGCATGAGGCATTACTTGAGTTAACTTAAAAGTTCGAGGCATAAAAATTTACTTTTAAAAGTTATTTCACTATTCATAATAAGGCTGTCCACCTGTGCAACAATCACTAAATCAATTATAACTCGAGATAAGAAACTCAAAATTTAGATCTGTAAATTTTCCCTGAAACTAGACTCATATATATTTTTACCATAATTTTTTTAGAATTTTTTGTTTAGCCAATTAGTACAGTTTATTAGTTAAAATCTCCCCTGTTTCACTGATTGACTATCATGCCCTCTCGTCACTAAAATTTAATTATCTCATTGTACAGACTTCATATGGTGTTCTCACTTGTTTGTAAAGAAAATAGACTCAATAAAAAATCTATAATATAAATTAAAACTCATAAATATTTTTGTACAATTTTTAATGATTTTCCAAAGTCATAACAGGGAATTCCGAAAACCACTTTGACCTTGTCTAACTAAAATACAAATATCTCAGAATACATAATTCCTTTGTCTACACCGTTATTTTTCTATGAAAATATACTCAATAAGATTTAATTATATATCTCATCCACCCTCTTACTCATTTTCTACTATCCTTGGTGATTTTTCAAAATCACGTCACTACTGCTGTCTCAAAACTGATTCACTACCAATTTTTACTTTTTCATGATTTCTATGCATAATTTATCACCTAGACATTTATAACAACAAACACCTTCATAAATAACAACATTTATCATAAACAATTATATTCATAAATTTTTATTAAGCATTAAGATCTTTACTTTCTTCCACTACACCAAAACAGGCTTTTAGCGGTGTTTTGACAAAAACGCCACTAAAAATCGAGCATTAGCGGTGCTTTACATAAAACACCGCTAAAGATCGAGCATTAGCGGCGCTTTCAGGAAAGTGCCACTAAAAATGAGCATTAGCGGTGTTTTTTGGAAAAACGCCGCAAAAAACCTAAGCCCAACGACATCGTTTTCTGACCTTTTGAGGGCTCTGACGGCGTTTTTGAAAAAGCGCCGCTAATGCTCAGAGCTTTAGCTGCGTTTTTAAAAATGCACCGCTAATGCTCAGGGATTCAATGGCGTTTTCCAAGAAGCGCCGCTAATGCTAGGGGATTTAGCCGCGTTTTTGAAAAAGCGCCGCAAAAACATTTTATTTGTCTATTTACTATTTAATTTGTTTATTTATATTAGTTAAAATTCAATTTATTTTTAATTGAATATTTGTTAAAAATGGATAAGTTTGAAATAATGACACGTAGAAATAATTTGAAAAAAAAACATAGAAAAATATTTGTTAAAAATAGAAAAATTAAAATACTATTATTTAAAATAATTTTAAAATTTTTTGGGTACATGACTGATTGATTTTAATTTATATATTAAATAATTTCATATATAATTGTAAAGGATATGATAGTATTAATTTTAAAATATTTAATTAATTATCATTATAGTTTAGGGTTTAATATATATGGTTTAGGGTATATGGTTAATTTAGGATTTAAGGTCGATTTAGGAGTTACAATTTCAAGGTTTATAGATTGTGGAATCAGGGATTTTGGTTTAAGGGTTGTGATTTAGGGGTTAGGGGTTAGAGATTAAGAGTTAAGAATTTAGGGTTTATGGATTCAATATCAGGTTAGGGCTTATGGTTTAGATTAATTAGTGTATTTTAATTTATATTACATAAGGTTTAAGGGTTAGGGGTTACATATTCGGGTTAGGTTTTAGGGTTTAGATTAATTAGTATTTTTTAATTTAAATATTAAATAAGGTTTAGGGGTTAGTAGTTCGGGGTTTAGGGTTAGGGATTAGAGGTTAAGAGTTAGTGATTTAGGGTTTAGAGATTTAGGGTCGGGTTAAGGTTTAAGGTTTAGATTAATTAGTATTTTTTTAATTTATATATTAATTAAGTTCTTATATAATTGTAAAAGAGGGGTTAGGGGTTAAGAGTTAAGAATTTAGAGTTTAGGGATTCTAGGGTCAGATCAAGGTTTTGGGTTTAGATTAATTAGTTTTTTTTAAAAATTTAATCTAAACCATTTGATATATTTAAATATTAGTTTAAATAGAATTAATAAATAAGTTAAAATACGTATTGATATATATATGGATGGATATATATTTAGGTACGTATAATTAATTATTTTGGATATATAGAACCAAATTATAAGAAATGAAATAAAAATACAAACAAAAAAGACAAAAAAACCTAAAATTTATAATTTTATATAGTTCTTATAAATATTACTTAAAAAGTTTAGAATTATTTATTTAAAACGTCACCGTTTGGCTTAAGTAAATTAATTTTTTGTGGCGTTTTTTACAGAAAACGCCAGAACTATGCGTTAAAGGTTAATAAAACGGCGCCGTTTATGAGCAGAACTTTAATTTTTAGTAGCATTTATATAAAAAACGCCGCAAAAGATAAGCAATGATATGTTTTTATAAAAAACGCCACAAAAAATCATATTTTTTATCCCAAAATTTCAAATGAAATATTTTTTTCCCCCTTCTTTTTCCCAAAATCTATTTCCCCACACCCCCAGAAATCCCACTTGAAATTTCTTCTTCTTTTTTCCCCATTTTATTTTCCCCATACCATTTCTCCCCTACCCCGATTCTCTTTATTTTTCCCCCCAATTTCTCCAAATCGGCAGCCTTCTGCATCTCCTCAAAAGGTTATAGCAGAAGGAGGTCTCGAACTAGCAGGTAAAGTGGTACAGATTCATGGAGTCCTTATGGATACCCCACGCCACCACAATCTGCATATCCTCAACAAAATTATTACTACACGTCGCAACATCCTAGTTATGCACCACCGCCATCATATAATTATATATCGTAAACGCCTGGGTGTGTACATAGGACTATGGAGAGGAAATACTCAAGGATTTATGATAACTACCAGACATGGGACCAGGTTAGCTTCCTATTCTGCTATTCTTTTGAGTTTTTATTTGTTTTGTTCTTTTGTATTGGTTAATATGGAGAAAAATATTTACTCAGAATCTAATTTTACTTGTCCTATGAATGTGTTGGAATAGAGGAAATTTGAAATTTTGGTTCAAATTTTAGGGCTTTGTAACTATTTATGGTTCTCTCGTCCCTCCATTTGTTATTATCGATACTGATTTTAACTGTAATTTTGTTTAGGATTTTCTCTTTTCAATTACTTTATTATGGAGTATGTGTTAGAAGAGAGGAAATTTGTAATTTTTGTTTAATTGTTGAGTCTTATGAACTGACATTTGTGCCTTAGTAAATTTCATTATGCTGTGTAGGCCAATACTTATGGGACAGCAGTGCCACTCAAAATGGATCTCGACAGCCAAATTCTCTCGCGGTATGTTTTTATCTTTATGACGAATTACTGCTCTTTTAATTCCAATTTTAAGCTGTTGATGTTCAACAAATTGCTTTAGACTTGTATGCATAATATGTTAATTTGATGATTAATATGTTAATCCCAATTTTAATCATTCATTTTGATAGAATTTAATATGTTAATTTGATGGTTAAGATATTCACTGTGACTTAACAGGGGCACCAGGCTTTGATCTGCTTTTGTAATTCGTCAAAAATTCTTGTTTTTGATAAGTGAGTATTTTTTCATCGAAATACTTGGAATTTTTTTACTAAATTGCTTGTGCTGAATGCTAATGTAACCATTTTGGCTGAGGTACTTTTTGGGTTTTGAGGATGACTGAATGTTTTTTTAAAGTAGTTTAAAAATAAATAGATAAGGCAAATGTATTTCTAAGTGATGGATATGATAGAGAGACTACTGTTATCTAGTCTAAGTTGTTTAATTTATCTATTTCTAATTTGTTTAAGTTATCTATTTCTGCCTTCAACGTGGTACAGTGTTGAACAAATTAGCAGCAGAACCAAATGCATGAAGCTTTAAGCAAACAGACTATATCTATACACTAGTACTGATATCAAGGTAAATGGACTTCTTGGATCCTGTGTAGGCGTTGTGTTTATCTAGCTCAACCATTTCTATGCTTGTGAATGGAATCTGAGCAAGCGGATTCTCACAAAATGGATTTTAACGCGACGGAGGAAGAGGAATTTGGATTCTCAAGAAACTATTTCTTAGCAAAAGAAATGGGCAGTTCTGGGAAGAAATCTGCTCCTAAACTCAGTGATATCAATGTCGTTGACGAACAGGTATTTTGCCTCATTGAATCCCCATCTCAAAAAAAGCTTTGTTTTTTTTATTCTTTTAAATTTTGTTGTTTTAAAATTGCATCAAAACGACATTGCAGATTTAATAAATAGTTACAAAAGTTTATACCCAAAATGGGTTTTTGATCTCAGGTAATTTAAAACTCTTATTTACTTAATGGTGTAATTTTGAATTTCATTGGAAACTTTAATTTGTTAGAATTTGATCCCAAAACCTCCATGTTCCTAAAAGAGAATATATTTAAATACATGGCTTCTTGCTTTTTTATAATTTTTGGTTCGAATGGTTTCTTGGTTTTCCACCACCCCCTAAATAAAATTTCCGATTCTCTTGTAAATAATTTAGAGAAATGATTAAAAGAAAAAAAAGTAAACCCATATTTGCATAGGATTTTGGACTTTCACCTCTTCTCTTCTTATCGTTATTTTCAGCTGAAAAGGCTTTTACATTAATCACCCTTGAAGTTACTTTTCTACAGGTAATAATAAATTTTCCTTTTTTTTCTGTCTGCTTATTGGGTTTCTTTTAATTCATTCCTTAACTGGTTCATGTTGATTTTTTTTTTTGCGTCTCATCTTAGATTTTCTTCCTTATAATGGGGAGATACCCATATTCTATTTAGTCTTAAATTTTATGTTTTCACTTCCTATAGAAAAATTAATGCATGTTTTTGTCTTTCAATATAGGAAGCAGGTAAGCATGTGAGTTCAAACTATTTGGTAGATTTTTAATCAAATAGATTGAATTGCCAGGATTTATACTTTGCATTATATATATATAGTTTCTTATTTGTTCAATGTTCTAACTGAAATTTATGCCAATGAAAAACTTCTATATCTTTGACCAAGTCAATTTCTTTATTTCTCTTTAGGATTTTAGCGTGCTTAAAAACTTTACTTTTTTTATGCTATTGAAGCATTGGATCATCTTTGCATGCTGCAGGAGCAGGCTGCTTTGCTAGCATGTTGAAATGTTGATTTTTGATAATTCCTTACATATTAAATATTGAAGTGTTGATATTCAAGCTAGTAATTTAACAGTAAGGTTTATTAATGTTATCCAATTAATTAATTGGACTAACTTATCAGGTTTTGTAAATTAAGGGGATAAAATTCATTATTAGACCTTTACTTATTTATTTTTATTCCAAAGTGTTACCTTGAAAGTTAGTATTGGTTTAATTTTCCAGTACTTATTGTGTGTATGTTTTTCTTTTATTTATTTGCAGATGTGGTTTTGGTCTTCTAATGTATGAATCAGAAGTGCATTTCTATTCTTCTATTTGCAGTTAAGATTTGAAACGGAAGACAAAGCAAGCAGACTTCTAAGTAATGTGTCATTTTTTTTGAAACCAAAGGGTTATTTTTTCGGTATTACTCCTGAAAAAGTGATTGCCAAAAATTGTTGTTTCGAGATTTGTGTATTTTTCTTTTTTTTTCTTGTGGTTACTGCTGGACCTGTTTCTGGGAGGTGATTGTGTAAACATTTTAGTGTGATTTAGTTATTGTAAGAATATTTTTAACATTGTTAATTTTAATATTATTGTAAAAATATTTTGAAATATAATTCAGTTATTAATTTATATCACATATCTTTAATTGAATTTGAAGTATCATTTAAATTTGCCGTTTTTGGTTGGATTTTATGTTACAAGAAGGGTTGTTTATAGATGGAAATCGGATGTTACAAATTTGCCAAAATTAGTGGCACTTTTCCATAAACGCCCCTAAAGAACCGTATTTTTAGCGGCGTTTGTGATAAAAGCGCCGCTAAAGATCAGTTCTTTAGCAACGTTTGTGGGGTAAGCACCGCTAAAGTTCATGTTCTTTAGCGGTGTTTGTGGGAAAAGCGCCGCTAAAGGTCATGGTCTTTAGCGGCGTTTGTGGAAAAAGTGCCGCTCAAGGTCTTGGTCTTTAACGGCGTTTGTGGGAAAAGCGCTACTAAAGGTCTTGGTCTTTAGCGGCGTTTTTGGGAAGAGAGCCGTTAAAGGTCATGGTCTTTAGCGACATTTAGTTATAAAACATCGCTAAAGTTAGCGACGCTGTCATTAGCGGGGTTTTTGGCGGCGCTTCTCAAAGCGCCGCAAAGACTTTTAGCGGCACTAAAGGCCTAAAAAAGTGACGTTAAAAGCCTGTTTTGGTGTAGTGTTCTTTACTTACTCTCTTACTCGTTTACTTACTTGCTTGCTTAACTTACTCCTTCGTTGCTAAAATTTCTTTTCTTAACCGATAACTGAGATACTCTTAATCTTATTAACTCACCTAAACTTCTCTATTAGTCATTTACCTGAACTTTCATGTAACAGCGCCTATTTATTAGCCCGTTGAATCACTTGGAATACTAAGGATACTCGGTCTCCTGTCTGAATACAACATGCCAAAGCTATGTCCGAGACATAGTCTTACATGGGATGTTTCTTGTACTGCCAATGCCATATCTTAGATATGGTCTTACATGAGAGTTCTCATATAGGTGCCCATGCCATGTCCCAGACATGGTCTTACGGGGGACCTCTCATCTCGGTGCCAACGCCATGTCCCAGACATGATCTTACATGGGACCTCTCATCTTGGTGCCAACGCCATGTCCCAAACATGGTCTTACATGAGACCTCTCATAATCTCAATGATGCCAATGCCATGTCCCAAACATGGTCTTACATGGGATCTCTTTACCCGAATGTCATGACATTTGTATCCAATACATTCCTCATGTTTCAACGGGGCCTTTTAACACTGATTCTCTGTCATCTCATACTTGAGTTAACATTAGATATTTTCATGAAATAAATACATAATTTCTGAAAAATAACAGCATTAATAATAATTATCAAAATATTGCATTTGTTTACCGTAAACTTACCTCGGTACAAAATATGATTAAATCCAGCACTTTAGTCCTCAACCCTTTTCTTTCCTCAGTCTAACTTCGAATTTTATTCTTCTTGATCTATAATAGAAAATTAGCTTATTTAATACTCACATTCATCAAAACAGTCCTCAACTCAAACTTTGAAAAAATTACATTTTTGCCCTTAAACTTTTGCATATTTATAGTTTTGTCCCAAAGCTCGAAAATTAAACTTCATCCCTTATTCTAGGTTTTATGACATGCTGAACATTTTTACCTTCTATGGCATCATCAAATTCCCACTCTAACACTTACTTATGAACATTAGGTATTTTTACCGATTATGTCGTTTTACTCGTTTTCACTTAAAATCACTTAGCAAAAGTTGTTTAACATAATTTCAAGCTTCATATCCTATCGTAAAACATCAAAATAAACACATTTCACCTATGGGTATATTTTCAAATACGAAACCTAGGTTAAATTATTGCTAGAATAAGCTAAATCAAGTTACCGGGACTCCAAAAACATAAAAAACATTAAAAACGGGGCTAGAACAGACTTACAATCGAGCTTGGAAGCTTGAAAAACCCTAGCCATGGTTTCCCTGTGTGAAATTCGGCCATGGGGTTGAAGATGGACAAAAATTGGCATTTAATTTTTTTTAGTTCATTTTAATAACTAAATGACCAAAATGCCCTTAATGAAAAACTTTGGAAACATGTCTAACCATGTCCATTTTTGTCTACCAACTTAACCAATGGTCTAATTACCATATAAGGACCTCCAATTTAAAATTTCATAACAATTCGATA
This sequence comes from Gossypium hirsutum, assembly GCF_007990345.1. NCBI lineage: Eukaryota > Viridiplantae > Streptophyta > Magnoliopsida > Malvales > Malvaceae > Gossypium > Gossypium hirsutum. The sequence goes on along the minus strand of NC_053445.1, from coordinate 13,103,370 downwards.
CCTCTAACATGTAGAACTCAACTTTTACACTTTTTATAATTTAGTCCTTTTGACTAAATTGAGTGCCCAAACGTTGAAATTTTCGAACGAAATTTTCATGAAATCATTTTCTAAAATCGTAGACCATAAAAATATAAGAAAAATAATTTTTTCCTCTTCGAATTTGTGGTCCCGAAACCACTGTTTCGACTAGGCCCAAAATCGGGATGTTTCAGGTATCGATATGTGACAGCCCAAAATTGACCCTAGTCGGGAAGTGGTTTCGGGACCGCTAAACCGAGTCACCGAAAGGTTTTAATGTGATGTTTATTGTCTAGAATATGTAATCATGAATGTGTGAAAATTTCAAGCTTCGATTTAGTCGATTGCATAGGACTTATATGAGAAAATTTTAAAATGTGATAGGTCAATGCATGAGGACCTATTAGTGCAAGTGGAAGAAAAAGGGGACTTGCATGTCAAATTCCCCCTCCCTAAAGCATAGTGGCCGGCCATGTTATGGGTGGAAACATGTCTCCAACATGTTATGCTAGTGATGTATGTTAAGAAAAATAAAATAATGAGCATGGTGATTAAATAATGAAAGGAAGGGTGATGAAAAAAAAAATAACATGGTCTCATCCATACCCCCTTGTTGCCGTGAATTGAAGAAAGAAAACAAAAAAAAAAGTGTTCATTCTTGAACCTCCTTGGCCGAATAGAGGAAAGAAAGGAAGGGGAAAAGCTTGAGAAAATCGGCTATGGTGGTTTGCTAGACTAAGGTATGTTTGATATTATTCTTTGAGATTCATGTATATTTTAAGTTGTAAGTGAAAATCTACCTAGCCATGGTTCAAATTTTGTTAATTGATGGAGATGATATTCGGCCATGAATGTTACATTCTTGGTTGGTATTTTGATGTCTTTGGTGATGAGGTATGAAGATGGTTGATTTTGAGTGTTTAATAAAAAGGATGCATGAATTATTGTTAAATAATGGTCGAATGTAGCATGATTAAAGATGTGAATAAATTGAAGTTAAGGAGGTTGTCAATGAAAAATATGAGTTGGATGAGGCTTAAAGAATAAAAATCTAGGTGACTAGAGGTCAAGGACATTCGGTCATAGGCTTGTGTGCTAGCAAAATCGGCCAAGTGTTTATGTGGTGGAAATTAAGTGTTAAATGGAATGAAAATGATATTATATGGGGGTATGTATATTCGGCCATATGAGTAAGTATATAGATGATGTTAAATTTGATTATGTATAATGGGCATTAAGATGTGGAACATAAGAAATGTAGTCATATGTGGAATTACATGATGTTATAGTTGACATTGTACACACATACATCCATTCGGCCATCAACATGAGTAATTAGTGAGGATGGTTGCCGAATATACAAACATACATAAGCATGTGTAATTGAATTATGAATGTTTAACAAGATGGTTAAACTAGTGAATTATTGATTAAGCTCAAGGAGCTAAAGGAGGAGAATCAAGCAAAGGCAAAGAAAAGATCACTGAGTAGCCGAGTTGGAACCGTCTTACCCAACACAAGGTAAGTCATTAAGCATGTAGTTGGTATTCTTTCAAATGGTCATAATGTTTATGTATTGATGCTGAATGGAATGAATAAATATACATATATATATGCATGTACGTATGTGATGATGAAATTGTTGAATGAAAAGAAAAGAGGTAAGATGTACTGAGTTGTTGATCTCGGTACTAAACGTGCGGGTATAACCATTTATGACCATGAGATTGGCGCTAAGTGCGCGGGATTAAATTGTACAGCACTAAGTGTGCGATTTGACTATGTTGCACTAAGTGTGCGAAATGAATATGATGCACTAAGTGTGCGAATTGACCATGCGGCACTAAGTGTGCGAGATTGACTATGTAGCACTAAGTGTGCGATTTGATTACGTAGCACTAAGTGTGCGAGTTGACTATATAGCACTGAGTGTGCGGGCTCAATATACATTCGTGAATCATTATGGACACTATGTGTGCGACACTATTGAGTCGATCGCGGACAGCGGATCGGGTAAGTGTCTTGAGTACATGGCTAATAGGTGCTATGCTTATACTTGGTGTTGAGCTCGGTAAGTTTGAACCTATGTGACAAATATATTTGAAGTCACGTACATAAAATTTATCGTAGGATGGGTGAAAGGCCGTTTAGTCGTTTGATTGTAACGAAAATAAATTGATTTATGAAAATGCTTCAATGTCCTATTGATGAGTATATGGAATGTGAATGCATGAATTGATATGAAACTGAATCGATAGGTTGGAGGAACTATGGTATGGTTCGGTATGGATGGAGTAAATTGTCTCGTTCCATTTTGTTTCCTCTTGTGATAATGTTATTGATGGATGGTAGTGCATTGCTTATGACTTACTGAGTTATAAACTCACTCGGCGTTTCCTTGTCACCCATTATAGGTTGCTTGGACTCATCTATTTTTGCGGGGTCAGGCCGTCATCGAAGTCATCACACCGGATAGCAAGTTTTGGTACTTTCTTCTTAGTTGGCTTAGAAGAACATTTTGGCATGTATAAGCTATTACGTTGTGTTTGAACTTTGGCATGTAAACTTTAAGCCATGCGAAAATGGCACGAATGTTCGATTGAGTTGGATCAAGGGTAGGCATGAAATGGACCTAGTTACTTTCGTAACAGATGCTGGAAGCAGCAGTGTCATGAGATTGAAAAATCACTAAAAATAGTAGGAGTGGAATTAATTGATGAATAAATTATGTAATCGAAGCTCGATGAGTCTGTTTTCATGAGGAAGTAACGAAAAGATCATATGGGCAGTATATTAAGAGATAATCAGATTTTTGTGGGACAGGGCCAGAACGGTTTCTGGATTCCCTGCTCCGACTTTGGAAATTCATTATAAATTAACCAGAGATAATTAGGGGTCGTACCATATATGTACAGATTCCTCTCTGAGTCTAGTTTTCATAGAAACAAACGGCATCAGTATTGAAGCCCCGTGCAGGGAGATATCCAAGTCGTAATGGGAAAAGGTCAGTGTAGTCGACCCCTGCAACATGGGAGACTTTGACTAATAAACTGTACTAATTGGCCCAACCAAAAATTCTAGAAAAAAATACATAGATGGGCACATGAGTCTAGTTTCTAGGAAAAATTACAAAACTGATTTTCGAGTTACGAAACTCAAGATATGATTTTTAAAACGAATAGTACACAGATTGGGCAGTGTCTGGAAAATAAATTTTATAAGGGGTTAAAGTCAGTTAACACCTCGTGTTCGACTCCGGTGTCGGTTTCGGGTTCGGGGTGTTACACGATACCTAATTGATACCTTTAGGAAAATTTATACAAAAATTCAATTCCATTTTCCTTGAAAAGCAATGGTATCAATAATTAGTTGCTGGTATCGATATTTTATGAAAAGTATCGATACTCAACTAAAAATCGTTACCATTTTAGCATTCTGTTTTGTTTGGATATTGTTCTGGTCAAGTACCGAGACCAAATGCCATAGTATTGATTCTTAACCCAATAATGGTAAAAATCTTATCTTAGCAATTTTAATTCATGCCAAAAGTGACCTTACCACTAAATACAATAATTTATGAATCCAAACCCCTAAATAACTAATAATATGCTCTCATTGACACCACAATACAACACTTACATATTTAATTTCCTTAAATACAAATACAAGCCACAAACATGCTTCAAATGACTCATAATAAATCCCAAAGTGTCTTGCTTAACTCAAGCCAAACCTACCATATCATATTCAACCCAACATGCCATGCTTCATTCATAAAAAACATACCATTTCATGCTCGACCATTTATGCACAAACTTAGGGTTAAACATGCATTCCTCATCTAGTTGCTAAAACAACAATATCAAATGCACAATGCACATCACTCATAAATACTAATAAACCATTAAATAAAATGACCAATGGTCCTATTACGTGTCATATAAGCCAAGTGAAATTCAAAATCTACCAAGGAGATCCCCAGATAGTGTGATTCTTTGAGTTGATCTGAGCTCCCGATTTCTACAAAAACGTAATTTACAAAGAAAAAGACAATGGCATGAGTAAGCTTACATAAATCTTAGTAAGTTCATCAATTAAACGATAAAGCATACTGAAGTAAATTAATAAATCAAATAATAATATTAATAACAGAGTTCCTGTCAATCATAGGTCACAATAGGTGAGTAATGCTTAAGTAATAATACAATCAAATTCTCTACATCTCCATAACATTAAATGATCAAATAAACAATGCCCGATGAAAGATATATGAATACGAGTACACTGTTAACCATCCAGAACGCACTAGACACTCATACAAGCAAATACTGTAATATAACACGATAGTTCGCAGCATATGTAGGACCTCGGTATATTCAGAAATCATCATCACATCTTATACCAATCCCATACCACACGCAAAACAACCTATCGACATGTCAGTCGTACTCTATCCAATATTCATCGGTTTAGGAGTTATTGTGTTTTATCAAATCATTATTTCAGTTCACATTTACATGATATCGATGCATTAATCATCAATCAACATATAAGTTTCATTTAATATATATTTCAAATGTATTAGAATTAACCAAACGAACTTACCTGACTAAACTGTAGCACGACAAGGTACAAGGACTATTTTGTAATTTTCCTTTTTTCGCGATTATCAGCTCGTTCTTGATCTATAATATTAATTTATTTCAATTAACTAATTCTAATAGGAAAATCAAAAAATTTTATGCAATTAAGTCCTTTTTAAAATTTTTACAAAACCACCCTCAATATTTTACTTTTATGCAATTTAGTCCCTATGCCCAAAACATGCAATTTGACCATTTTCATTCAAACCTAAGCTTACCCAAACATTCAAGGGTCTCACTACAGTCCATATTTGCAATTATTTCTTATCAAGTACAAGTAATTCTATCACTTTAATAATTTAATCCTTAAACATTAAAATCATAAAAACTACTTTACAAAATAGTCCTATCTAACTACCAAACTCAATAAACTTTCATACAACTTCAAGAACAACTCAAAATCTTCAATTGAAAAATCTATAATGTTTGAAAGTTTTGCAAATTAGTCATCGGGTTAGCTAAATGAATCTAAAACGAGCTCAAAAAAATAACAATTACTAAAAACTGGTAGGATTTACCTCTAAAATGGAATAACCCTGGTTGGTCGAAATCGCTAATCGGTCAATTTAGCTTAATAAGGAAGATGACTCTTTTAATTTAGTTTTGTTTATAACACTTATTTAATTATTTACTATTTTACCCTTTAAAAAATAATTGAATTTCATTTCTTTTAACACTTAGAACCGTCCATTACAACCCCTAATGGTTAAATCACCATATTAGTCCTTTTAATTAGTTTTCTATAGCTATTTAATAACTTCAACTAGTGGAGATAAACTTTCTCAGCTTTTATGATTTAGTCCATTTTACTTAGTTAACTATCTAAATGATAAAATTTTATAGCCAAATTTTAATACGACATTAATGACCTCGTAAATATTAATTATTTAATATTTACGGTCTAACACGTCAGATTTGTGTTCTCGAAACCACTGATTTTGACACCACAAAAAAGTGAGTTGTTATAGACTAAATCTCAACTTAATAACCAAGTTACCAAACTAAAAATAAGAAACAACTCTAAACACCTGCATACTTAATGAGTTCACCCAAAGCATCTGGGTTTGGTGAATACTTGACAGAAGAGTTCGCCAAACCTTAAAGCTCACCAAAACTAATAGGTCACCAAATGACGAATTACACAGAATTCTATACTTAGCCAAAACAAACACATACTAACTCAAATCTATCATTAATTTACCATTACAAGCCGAACAATAACCAAATACGGAGACTTCACAGGCGAGTTATTACATTCCTTACTTAAGAAGATCATATAAAAAGAATTTAGTTATGTTTTTACTTAGTTTTCATCTTTAGTTAATAAATAATAAAAAGTATAATTTGAGACATTTATATGAACTTATAAGCCAAAATAGGCCTAAAGTAAGCCTAACGTATTCAGTTAGTGTGCAGGACATTATTCAGAGGTATATGTGTAACACCCCAAACCCAAATGAGTAGGTTCGGCCTGAATCTGGCGAGCTACATTACCACCAAAGTGACTTTTCGTTAACTCCCAACTGAACCTCGAAAACATCACTTATTTATAACATAAAATGTGCTAAGTTATGATAAAGAAGTGGAATTAACTTATACATAGCATATAAACATACGAGGTTACAAAACATCAAAGGAAAGGGTCACATGTCAAACAATAGAAAGACTTAAAAGTTCGTATACATCAAACAACATAAGCTCACCTAACAACATTCAACATGAGTTCGCAACACACAAAGTATGAGTTTGCACCACAGCATAAGTTCGCATACAGTAGTATAGGTTCGTTAAATACCAATAGTTTGCATAATACCTAAGTTCACAACATGCAATATAGTTCCACAAACAAACAAACTTCGCAATAAGAGGTATTATACATGCATGGGTTTTCATACTTTAATAGGGTTCGCATAAATACATATATGGGTTTGCACAATTCACCTAGGTTCGCTAAGTAATAAGATTATCTCTAGCTGGGGTACACATGTAATTTTTTGAATCGCAAACATGCAAGGGTTGCATAAAACAATATTTAGAAATAAATCTAACTCGTATATTTTAATTGTAAATCAACGTAACACTCATGCATAAAAAACATCAATTTTACACATAAGAAATGATAAACAAATATTCAAGTCATGGTTGCAAAAGAATATTACAAAAACTTTAAAGGAACTATTTGAATAACAGCAAAGCATAATAAGTCTAAAACCCTCGTAAAATAAACCCAATCACCTATTTTCCCAGTTATGCTAATATCTAGTCAAGAGTGAGCCTTGCCAAGTAATCTACCTTGCCACTACTACCTGCGACTAACTTACCTACGACGTAAGAGAGGAGTGGGTGAGTTCATTGCGAACTTAGTGAATAATCAGGAATCAACAAGGTATGCTTTAAAATAGAGCTGAAAACAGAAAGAAGACTTAGTCTTAAAAATCATTTCGCATGCTGGGTTCACGGGTCAGGTTGCAAGACCCAGTTCACAGATCCTATCAAAAAACATAAGTTTGTCAAATATTATCGCACGTGCTATTGAAAATCAATCTTAAAAACTTAGCTTGCGCTTGTTTGAAATTAGATCTTTTATAATGTGAAACACGGTCACCAACTTGTCTTATCAAAATGGTAGAGGAAAATAAGATATGTTCTCGCCCACACTTATCAGAATTTTATCTCATTGGATATGCAGGTCTCCTTATAACGCCTCAAAATTACTCAAAGAATCCTTATAACATGTCCCATAAGTGCAGCACAAGGTAATACACTCTCTTGTACACCAATTTGTCCTAGTGAATGGATCATAGCTCGACATTCCCTTATCTCTCCAGATGTATGAGTGCCTCACCACCTAGAATTATAGAAACAGAGAGGTAAGTACTCACAATCCTTTGGTATAACAATATATCGAACATAGCTTGCAATGGAGTACAAACAGAGACATATCATAGAGAGCTCGCATTTAGAGCTTACTTGAAAACACTTGCTTATGTAGAGATCGCACCAAAGCGCGTAAAAACACATTTTATAAAACAATATGTTAAAAACGTTTCTTGAAAACATAGGCTCACTTAAGAGCTCGCATAAAACATATCTTTAAAACATAACTTGAAAACTTAACCTTGAAAACAAATATCAAAGTTAAAATAGGTTTTTGCGAAAAAAAAACTTACTTTTAAAAAAATTTCTTAAAAATCATAACAGATAGCATACTTAAAACAATTTCTTAACAACTTCACACTTTGAAAACATATTAGTGAACATACTTATGATGAATCCTAGATCACTAACCAAAAACTGAGAATCAAACAAGAATAGACTTCCCTTTATCCTTGCTGGTAGATGGTCCAGCTGGTTCACACATATATAAACACACTGATTACTTAAATAGACAAAATTTATAGAATAAACACATACAAGTGAACTTATTTCATGGACAATTGACCTTAACAGGACAGAGGCTTACCCTGGGTAGCACAAACTTGACTCAAAACAGAGATTGATGATAGAATATTCAATAAGAGAATTCCTATGGGATAAGGGTCGTATTTATAGACGAGAGTGACTTGGAAATCTTAGGATACCTTACTTAACTTTGGAAAGATGTTACTTGCAAGTAAAGTAATGCTAGATACACTATATCTTTATTTCCTAATTTTAGTCTGACTCTATCTTTGACTGCAAAACTCCGAGTTCGCAACTCAACTGGCGAACTGGTTTGCTAAATAGACTGGTGAACCCCCAGTCGACACCTTACCTGGAGAACATCGGTTCACCAAATAGACTGGTGAACCCCCAGTCGACACTTTACCTGGAGAACACCGGTTCGCCAAATAGACTGGGAACCCCCAATCGACACCTTACCTGGAGAACACCGGTTTACCAACTACACTAGCAAACCCCTTACCACACTTTTTAGCGTACATTACTACTGGTGAACTCCTTGTTGACACTCTTTTTGCAAACCCCCAGCTCGCCTAAATCTTAGCAAACCACCAAATCACTGAAGCATTGACAAACACTCACTTGCAAGGCTAAAACTTCAAGGTCCAATCTCGAGATAATACAATTCTCCCCTACTTAATACATTTCGTCCTTAAACAGTTCACCTCTAAATAGTTGAGGATACTGTTGCTTCATTGCTTTTTCTATCTCTTAAGTAGCTTTGCTGGTCTTGTGGTTTCGCCATGATCGCCTCCGAATGTACCCACATTTAGAGTGGAAATCCTACACAAAATATGTTAAATAGGCGATATTCACAAGTATAAAGGTTTGGTTGTGCTAAAGTCACAACGAAGTAGGTGGGTACTCCAAGGATCGTATGCAAAGAAGGGGAGCACTAAATTAATCCTAGCCTAAGCAAAAATAGAGCTAATTATTACTTTAAATAAATTATAGTATGACTAAACATAAAGAGAGAGTTTTTAATAAGAAAGAAATAAAATAATATAAATGGAAACTTAATAAGATCTAACCATGGGTTAACTAGCTTGCTTCGGTAATCATAACTAACTGTTGCTTCGGGTTTCCTTTTTAATCCACTAGTTGTTATCGTAGTAGGATCTCTCGATCTTCCACTAGAATAACAAGTCTATAAGAATGACTTAACTCTCAACCTCACAATCCAGACTGGTTCGAGATAAATTTGTTCATGTATAGGCCATACCAATTTTGGGTTAATTCCCGTCTAATTGACTTATTAGGGTTGTCTAACCTAGGGCTTCAATTCTTCCTTTCCCAAATAGTTGATTTGCTAAGAAAACATTGCATAGCAATCAATTAATCATGCCTCCACTTACTAATCCCCCACAAGAGGATTAGTTCCTCATGAATCTCAAAAACATAAGAAACTTGATATAAAAGATGAATATGGATAGTAAATCAAGATACAAAAGTTTAAGAGAAGTCTGAATTGTATTTTATTGAAGCACGAAATCCACAAAGAGTTGATTGAGTTCCACAAAATCAGATCTCCCAAAAAATGCAAAATGGAAAATAATCTAAAGCCTAATAAATGGGAAAAACTAAAAACTTAAATTATAAAGAAAATTATACAGTATGAAATGCTGTAATGTTAAGTGTTAAATGAGCCTATTTATAGATTTAGGGTTCTGTCGTCCTTAACCTTAGTTCAGCTAATGCTCTCGTGTTTAATATTTGATTGTGCAGACTAAAACGCCCCTGGCTCACAAGTCTTTCCTGTATAGGATCGATGTCGCGACACCTTAGTACCTGTGTCGCGACATCAAATCCATAAGTATTTCAATGTTGGTCCAATGTTCATCCTGCCACTCCAACTTCTTCTATTTGTCCCTTTCTTTAAACATGTTCTTTCTACCTGTATAGATTACAGAAAATAACTCTCTTGATTCAGGGTAGTTAGGCTTAAGGATAGAATTTTATGATAATGTTCTCCTAACTTTTTCTTGTTTTCCTTACTCTGTTGGTGTCCATATTTAAAAGTTTTTGTTTCACCATTGGTCTTCTTGGTTAATTCTTTTTTTCTAGATCGATGTTGGACCATAGCATAGCTAGAAAAACCTTCCTAATAGAATAGGTATTTAACGAGCTTTCTCAAAGTTCAAGATCACAAAGTTTGCGGGAATTATGAAATTATGCACCTTTCCCAACACATATTCTAATACTCCTTTAGGTTGTACTAACGACCTCTTTAGGTTGTACTAACCACCTATCGGCTAACTGTAAAGTAATATGAAAATTTTTGAAGTCCCCTAGCCCAAGTTTTTCATTTATAAACAGAGGCACTAGGTTTATACTAGCTCCTAAATCACATAAAGCTTTACGAAAATGGATATCACCTATCTCTATAGGTATAGTGAAACTCCATAGGTCTTTTAATTTTGAGGCAACCTGTCTAGATATTACTACACTACACGATGCGTCTATAGTAACCTTCTCTCTAATTTTAATTTTCCTACACCTTGACATAATTTATTTAAGGTACTTGGCATACTTCGAAACTTTTTCAATTAAGTCTATCAATGGTAGGTTAACATTTAATGATTTAAATAAATTTAAAAAACTTAAAAAATCATCTTCGTCCCATCTTTGTCTCTCCTTCAACCATGACAGGACTGGTACCTTTGCAATTGCAGGTTCCTTTTTTGGTTCTTCCTCCTGCTCAATAGCCGATTCAGCTTCTGAAGGTTCTTTATGAAGATCATCAGTATTCCCCTTATTCGCCTACTAAGTTGGGCTTTCCGGCTACTCAACACTTTAGCTGATCAGAGCATGATTACTTTCACATGCTCATTCTCATCTCTTCAAGGATTATCTTCTGCATTACTAGGGATACCAGTGCCAATTTGTCTCTTGATGTCTCCCATCATGCTCATCAATTGACTCATCTAATCTTCAGGTTTAATCAAGTTTTTCACTAAATTGGTGCACTCAGACTGCACTTGTTTCACATCTATCCTCATTGACTGCATTTCCCATTTGATTTGATCAAATCATTGACCACATACAATATGGTAACTTAGGTTGGCCTTCTCTTTAGGTTTTGGCAAATAATGAAGTTGGTAGTTAGCATTTTTAACTTGATTAGAACTATTACGTCCTCCTTGATTTCCCTCCATCAAGGTTTCGGTGATCTCTCCATCCAGGATTATATGTATTTGAATAAGGGTTTCCACCCCTATTCCTGATGTAGTTCACATTCTCGGAGGGATTGTTAATATAGGGAAAAGAAGTTTGTCTCTTCCATCTGTAGATGGTGCACTATTTGAAGCCTCAATACGGTTGATTTGTCCACTAATTATTAGTATCTGTCATCCTTATGGACAACATTCACTGTAGATGGTATTTGGCCATATGTATAGATTTTAGTTGGCCACTGGCAAGAGTTCATCGCCATGTTTTCTATCGTTTCATATGCGTCCTCATATGTCCTATTCATAAAGCTCCTCCTGTTGCTCTATCTAACCCAGACTGTGCATATGCATCCAACTCATTATAAAATATCTACAATCGTATCCACTCAGGAAGTGAGTTCATTGCCATGTTTTCTATCATTTCATATGCGTCCTCATATGTCCAATTCATTAAAGCTCCTCCTGTTGCTCTATCTAACCCAGACTGTGCATATGCATCCAAATCATTATAAAATATCTACAATCGTATCCACTCAGGAAGTCCGTGGTGTGGGCATTTTTGAATCAGCGTTTTAAAGCACTCCAAAGCTTTATGGAAACTTTCTCCTTCTAATTACTTAAACGTAGCAATCTCTCTCTCCTTAGTTGGATCGTCTTGCTAATAGGGAATAACTTTTATAGGAATTTTCCTGCGAGCTAGTCCAATGTCATAATGGATCCTGGTGCTTGCGAATCTAACCATGAGAAAACATTATCTATTAAGGAGAAAGGGAACAACCAAAGACGAATAGTATCATCGGTGACCCCATTATATTTAAATGTGTCACAAAGGAGAAGGAATCATTTTAAATGTTGGTCAAAATCCTTTGTCATCATGCCCCTAAACTGTAAATTTTGAATCATTGCTGGTTTGATCTCAAAATTATTGGTCGTAATAGCTGGCCTCCTTATACTCGCCTAAACCAAGTAGCTGTGGTGGTGATGATAAGTCTAGTAGGTTATGGTTAGCTTCACCAAAGAGTGGGTTCTCGTGAGGTATGGTTCCCATTATAGGTTGTGGGTTTTGCATTTACTATAGCTGTTATTGTTGTTGCTGTCAATGATTCCTGTATATTATCTTCTTAGGATTAGTAACTGGCTCTATAGGTGTTCCCCAACTATGAGTCATACACTGAAAACAAAAGGAGATTAAGATGACTTAGCACAGTCAAGAAAATAAGGTTGTAGCTTTAACAAAAAACTTTCCTACTTATTATTTAAAATGCAAAAATTAAAATTAAATTAGTGGCATTGCCTCCCCGATATTGGCACCAACAACTTGACCTCCCTCTGGACGTAACCACGTCTATAGTAGAAATCCTACACAAAATATGTTAAATACGCGGTATCCATAAGTGGATGGGTCAGGCTATAATATAGTTACAATGAAGTAGGTGAGTACTCCGAGGATAGTACCCAATGGAGGCGACCACTAAATTAATCCTAACCTATGCACAAATAGAGCTAATTAGTACTTTAAATAAATTATAGTACTACTAAACATAGAGAGATTTTAATAACTAAAGAAATAAAATAATATAAAGTGGAAATTTTTGGGAAATTTTCTATGGAAAATTAATCAGATCTTACCATGGGAGACTAGCTCGCTTCAGTAAACATAACTAATTATTTCTTCGGGTTTCATTTTCAATCAACTAGTCATTGTCCTAACATGATTTATCGATCTTCTACTAGAATAATGAGTCGGCAAGAACTAGTTATCTTTCTACCTTACAATCCAGACTAGTTTGAGGTAAAGGTGTTCAACGATAGGCCATACCAATTTTGGTTACATTCCCACCTAAATGACTTCCTAGGGTTGTCAAGCCTAAGGTTTCAATTCTTTCTTTCCCAAACAACTGATCTGCTAAGAAAACTCTACACAACAATCAATTAATCATAACTACACTCGCTAATCCCCCACGAGAGGTTTAGTTCCTCATGGATCTCAAAAACATAAGACACATGATATAAAAGATGAAAATGATTAGTAAATCAAGAGACAAAGGTTTAAGAGAAGCTTGAATTGTATTTAATTGAAAGACGAAATCTACAAAGACTTGATTGACTTCCACAAATCATATATCCTGACAAATGCACAATTGAAAATAAACTAAAGCATAAGAAAATGGAAAAACTAAAAACTAAAACTATAAATAAAATTATTAGTATGAAAATCTATAATGTCAAGTGTTAAATGAGTCTATTTATAGAGGTAGGATTGTCGTCGTGACAACACTTGTGATTCAATTATTAAATGAGTCAAGTGACACCCTAATGATTGTGTCGCGACATCGAAGGTTGTATGCTCAGGAAAACTTTAGGGTGTGTCACGATATCCATTGGTTGTGTTGCAACACTAAAGACAGTCTTGGAATTCTTGCCCTCTGCTCCCTATGTTGCAACATCAAACTCCCAGTGTTGCTACGCAGCGACCAATATTAAAACATAATAAAAATTATTGTATTCAAGCCCTTCATGTGTGAAAACTAGTTTAATCTAGTACATCGATTTATGCCAAATCACACGATAACACTTTGACTAAAGGAACCATTCTTCTTCGCAAGACTTTTAAATCCCGAGCCACAATCTTTACTGGTTCTTCTTTGTAAGTCAAATCAGGTCAGACTTCAATATCACCTACTGCTACAACATGAGATGGGTCTGTGCAATATCTCCTTATCATAGGCACATGAAAAACATCAAGGACCTTTTCAAGTTTTCGGGATAACTTAAGTTGATATGCTACAGGGCCAACTCTTTCTACCACTTTATAGGGGCCAATGAATCTCAGACTTAGTTTTCCTTTACGCCCAAACCTTAGGTCTTTCTTCCATGGTGATACATTAAAAAACACATGATCGGCCACTTGGTACTCAACATCTTGTTGATTCAAGTCAGCATAAGACTTCTGTATGTCTGAAGTAGCCTTAAGCCTTTCACATATAAACTTTAACTTGTCTTGAATTTTGTGAACCAACTGAGGTCCAACAATTTGCTTTTCATCCTAGTCAGCCTAACAATGAGGTGCTCGGCACCTCCTTCCATACAGTGCTGCACAGGGTGTAATCTAAATACTTGTTTAGTAATTGTAGTTATAGGCAAAATCTGCTAAAGGTAAAGAACGTTCCTCTCTTTCTGTGAACTCCAAAACACATCTTCGTAACATGTCTTCTAACACTTGTATCACTCGCTCAAATTGACCATTTATTAGAAGGTGATAAATAGTGCTAAATTGAAGCTTTGAACCCAAAGCTTCTTCTAGAATTCTCCAAAATATTGAAGTGAATCAAGGATCTCGATTGATAATTATAAAAATTGGCACACCATGCAATTGTATTATCTCAACAATGTATATCTCTACGAGCCTTTGTAAAGTATAGCTTGTGCGAACAACTAGAAAATGTGATTTCTTTGTGAGATGATTTACAATCACCCAAAGAGCATCTTTCTTGGTCGTAGTCAGTGGAAAACTTGACAAAAAATCCATGGTGATCCTTTCCCATTTCCATTCTGGAATTTTGTGTGGTTGAAGTAGTCCTAAAGGATACTGATGCTCTACTTTCACCTTTTGAAAAGTTAAGCACTTCGCCGTAAACTTTGTAATATCTTGCTTTAATCCAGGCCATAATAACTCTTAAAAAGAGTTATATTTAAGGCCTCTAACTGGAATTAATTGGTTGTAATTAAGTGAATATATTTGTATTTTTAGGATATTTTTAGAACAGTGCATAACAAAGCTTGGATTGCAATATAATGGTCATTATTTGATACTTTATCACTTGGGGAGGAAAGGTGTGGTTTTGTGTGAACAAAGATGTAGGAAGAGGAAGAAGATGTAGAGGGAAAATAAGGGAAGTGAAATATTATTGTGGCAAATGGTGAGATTGATTGCCAATAGAATTACCATGGCAATTCCAAGAGGATGACTCAACCATTTATCTATACCATTCTTAGTCATTTGTGCATGTATCAGGAAAACCAACCTGAAAAGAGGAATGAAAAATGTGTTCTGAGCTGGGATAGATCTACCCAATAAAAGAAGGACAGAGAAGAAAAAAAGAGGAGGAGAGTTAGCGTGAAAAAGAGACTAGTGACAGCAATCCTCTCTCTGCCAAAGTGGAACTCTATTAGAGAATTCCAGAGGAAGAAACGGTACCAACTACAGAGAGTAGAATACATACATTTAGAAGGGGAAGAGACATCTAACCTGGGTTCACGTACAATCGAAAGATAAAAGAGAAGCTAAAGTGTGGAATGAAATCAACCAATTTCCACCTTTGTTTTCCTGATTTCTGTGATTCACACTTGTTTAAATGTTAATGAATGATTTTATTTTGGTGTTAACTTTTCCACCCATGAACTAAATCATTTCTGGGTTGCAGTTATTTGGGTGAATGGTTTATCATCTTTAATGCTCATGATTTTAGATTGTCTATGTCACTGTTTCCTTCAATTTATGCTTATTTTAAATACATGCATGCAAGCTCTAGACATGGTTTATTGTGTGCTGTTGTCTTAGATGTATTTTAAATTCTGAAAAGGTTAAATATACTAGATCTTGAATCATTTGATGCAAGCGAATAGTCGATAGAATATTTGTAGCATCTAGACATAGATGTTGCGAATTGTGCAGAGGAGAATGTTCATTGCCGTTATTAATCTAGAGTTCTGTAGACATACATTGAATTAGATTTTTAGCTTAAGATCTAGCTATCGAAAGAGGCAGGTTACAGTATTGATTCTCTGAGCAGTTGATTAAACAATTTTTTGCCATGACATTATTTTGATATGAGAATTTCACCTGAATAATTCCACCCCTATTCATTCAACAACAGAATTACTCCTACTTTTCTCTGTAATTTACCACTACATTTTATTTTCCATATGAATTCTTTGTTTTTAGCATTTAATTACATTAATTAATTATACAAACATCCAATTCAATTTAAGAGTATTTCCCATTATTTAGTATAGTTAATAGGATTATAATAACTTACTCAATTTCTTACCAATTTTTGATCTTTGTTGAGACGATATTTACTTATCACTTTATTACTTGAATGACATGTACACTTGCAGAGTTGCATTACTTATTTACACGCAACAAGTTTTTTTGCACCACTGCCGGGGATCAACAACATTGGTGAAAGGTTGATTTGTTATTATTTTTGTTATTTTTGTTAGAACAGTTAATTAGTATTTTATTTGATTTTTCAAGTTTGTATTAGTGCATTAGAAGAAGTATTCAAGAGGATACATAATATAGTTTCGATCCTAAAATTGAAAGGAAATTAAGGAGAAGAAGAAAAGAGTTAAGATAAATATAGAGTATTATAAATTATCCTATCAGAGAAGATCAGGTACTCTAGAATGAAAGGAATGTTGATATTCCTCGAATCATAGATGACATAGAAAGACCCATCAGAGAACATGTAGTTCCTATTCGGGTGATCTATGTCAAGGAATTGTTAGATCACATATTCAAGCTTAACACTTTGAATTAATACCAATAATGTTTCAAATGCTATAGATGGTAGGGTAGTTTAGTTTTTTACCTACTGAAGATCCCAAATATCACTTGAGTCTTTTTCTTGAAGTTTGTGACTCATTCTTGTAGCTAGCTGTTCTTGAAGATGCCCTTAGATTAAAACTATTCCCTTATTCATTGCGAGATCGTGCCAAATCATGGCTGAATGCATTACCATCAGGTACAGTGGCATCTTAGAATCAACTATATTAGAGATTTCTGCTTAGGTACAATCCTCGCAACACGAATGCCAAGCTTAGGAACAACATTACATCATTTACGCAATCTGAAGGTGAGACATTATATGAAGCATAGGAGCGTTTCAAGGAACTAATTAGAAAATGCCCGATGCATGGTTTTCAACATTGGACACAAATGGAAATGTTCTACAATGGATTAAATGCTCATATGCGAATGATGGTGGATGTATCTGCTAATGGGAAATTGGTTGACAAATCTTACAATGAAACATATGAAATTCTGGAAAGAATAGCAAGTAATGATTATTAGTACCCGACTACCAGAGTTGGTACTGGTAGAAGAGTTCTTGGAGCAATGGAACTTGATGCGGTTACATCGTTAACAACTCATGTATCATCTTTAACAATTATGATTAAAACTCTAAAAAGACCTTTTCCAGTACAGGAGATGAAGGTTGCAGAACTAGCATGCATATACTGTAGAGAAGATCATGTTTTCGATGAATGCCCATCCAATCCAACCTTTACGTATTATATGGGGAATTTTAATTGTAGCAACAATAGTCCCTACTCCAACACATAAAATAAAGGGAGGAAAAAACATCCAAATTTCAGCTAGAGTAATCAGGGAATGGGAAATGGCAACACTGTTAATAAATAGAATGTGGCTAGTGTACCACCTAGACACAATCAATCAATGCCATGACAAAATGTGCAACAAAGTTCGTCATCTTCAACGTCAACTATGGAAGCTCTATTAAAAGAGTATATGGCTAAGAATGATTCAATTATTCAAAGCTAAGCGACTTCTTTAAGAGCTCTAGAGAATCAAGTGGGACAAATTGCCACTGCATTAATTTCAATACAACAAGGAGCATTGCCTAGTGAATGATGCCTTTTATGAGGAGGAAAGTTCAGAAGTTACTTGAAGCATAACTTTCAAATCAGAAGTGGAATAAACCACAAAATATGGAAGTAGACAAAAGCATACAGAAGCAAATTCATCTTGCCAAGAAAATACAAATGACATGGTAAGGAAACCTCAACAAATGGAAGGAAGACCACCACCACCTTGTCCCCAGCATTTCCAAAAGTTGAAATAAAATGCTCAATTTATGAAATTTCTGGAGGCCTTGAAGCAATTACACATCAACATACCTTTGGTGGAAGAATTACAATAAATGCCTAACTATATGAAATTCATGAAAGATATCATGTCAAAGAAAAGAAGGTTAGAGGAATTTGAAATTGTTGCAATTACTGAAGGGTGCACAACAATATTGAAGAATAGACCGCCACCAAAATTAAAAGATCCATGGAGTTTCACTATACCCTGCTCGATTGGAAACTATTATGTAGGCAAATCATTATGTGATTTAGGTGCAAGTATCAATCTAATGCCTATGACTGATTTCACAAAACTCGGGTAGGAAAGACAAGACCTACTAGAATCACACTACAACTAGCTGATAGATCATATGTCCATCCAAAAGGTAAATTTGAAGATATACTAGTAAGAGTTGTCAAGTTCATCTTCCCAGCAGATTTTATTATTCTGGAATGTGTAGCAGATAAAGAGGTACCTATAATACTTGGACAACATTTCTTAGCAACTAGTAGAACATTGATTGATGTACAGAAATGTGAGTTAACCAAGAGAATTAATGATCAGTAGTTGACATTTAATGTGTTTGATGCTTTAAAGCATGCAACCCAGATGAAGAATGCAATGCTATAAAATTTGTTAACATTGTAATTTAGGAAGAATTTACGAGACATATGCACAACAATTCTCATGCAGACTCTGTCGAATTAAATGGAACAAAATTGACTGAAGAATCTGGAGAACTGATGGAAACTCAACAATTTGAAAATGGATGTAGAAGGAGCTTTGAAACATTAGACTTATCAAGTCACTTTTTCAACCCTCCTCGCTCATCATTAGAACATCCACTAATGTTGGATTTGAAGTACGCTTATTTGGGAGATAATGATACACTGCCTATGGTTATTTCGATCGAGCTTACAATAGACCTTGAGATGCAATTATTGGAAGTCTTAAAAAAATCCAAGAAAGCTTTAGGATGGTCAATCACGGATATCAAAGGAATTAGCCCAGCAATCTACATACACAAAATAATACTTGAAGATTGCCATGGCAATTCTATTGAATAGCAAAGGAGACTAAATCTTGTCATGAAGGAAGTAGTTAAAAAGGGTATTATCAAATGGTTGGATGTTGGAATTATATACTCGATTTTTTATAGCTCTTGGGTATGCCCTGTTCAATGCATACCTAAGAAAGGAGGAGTCACAGTAGTTAGCAATGATAATAATGAATTCATTCCCACACATACTATCATAGATTGGAGAGTTTGTGTGGATTATCAAAAGCTCAACAAAGCAACGAAGAAGGACCATTTCCCTCTGCCTTTTAAAGATCAGATGTTGGGCAAACTAGTAGAGAAAGCCTTCTACTATTTTTTATTTGGCTACTTAAGGTATAACCAAATTGCCATATCCCCTACTGATCAAGAAAAGACTACATTCACCTATTCTTATGGAACATTTTCTTTTAGAAGAATGCCATTTGGGTTATGTAATGCCCCAGCAACCTTCTAGCGTTGCATGATGGAGAAGTTCCTCGAAGTAGTCATGGATGATTTCTCGGTGTTTGAAGACACTTTTGAATATTGCCTAAAAATTTAGAGTTAGTACTTTACCGATGTTAAGAAACAAATTTAGTGTTGAATTGGGAGAAATGCCACTTCATGGTTATTTTGGGCCATAAGATTTCACAGCAAGGAATTGTTGTCAACAAAGTAAAAATAGAAGTCAATGAAAATTTGCCACCACCCACTTCAGTGAAAGGAATCAGAAGCTTCCCTGGTCATGCGAGATTTTAGGACGCTTCATCAAGGATTTTTCTAATATATCAAAGCCTCTATGGCAATTTTTGGATCAAAATAGACAATTTCATTTTGATGAGTTATGGTCAAAGGTGTTTGAAGAGTTAAATGAGCGATTAGTTACATCACCTATAGTCACTGCACCAAAGTGGACTCTACCATTTTAACTAATGCGTGATGCAATTGACTTTGCTGTCAGAGCAATGTTGGGGCAAGGAAAAGCCAAGATGTTTCATGCTATATATTATCCCAGTCGCATTCTGACAGATTCATAGCTCAATTACACCACTACGGAGAAAGAATTGCTAGCAATGATGTTTTCCTTTGAAAAACTTAGAGCTTATTTAGTGAGCACCAAAGTCACAGTTTATACAGACCATTCTGCCATCAAATACTTGGTGACGAAAAAAAGGCCAAACCTAGACTCATTAGATGGATATTGCTACTGCAGGAATTTGATTTGGAAATCAAAGATAGGAAAGACACTAAAAATCAAGTGGTTGATCATTTGTCACGACTGGAAGCAGGAAATAAGTATGGTGATAATCAAATGATTAAAGATGAATTCCCTGATGAGTAGATATTGTTGGCTATGACATTGCCATGGTATGATGATATTGTTAACTTTCTCGTCAGTTCGTTGCTTCCACCTGCACTCATTCATCAAGGACAAAGGAAATTCCTTCATGATGTCAAGTATTATTACTGGGATGAGCCATTTCTATTCAAGCAGTGTGTAAGTCAAGTAATTCAAAGATGTATTCCAAATGATGAATTCCAAAGTATCTTGCATCACTATCATTCTTCACCTTATGGTGGACATTTTGGAAGCATGAGAACTACTGCAAAGGTTCTCCAATTTGGTTTTTATTTGCCCACCGTGTTTAAATATGCTAATGAGTTCTGTCAAAACTGTTATCACTGTCAAAGAACTAGTAACTTATCAAGAAGACACGAGATGCTGCTGCAAAATATTTTAGAGATAGAATTATTTGATGTTTGGGGAATTGATTTCATGGGTCTATTTCCGCTATCCTTTAGAAAAATCTATATTCTTGTCATTGTAGATTATGTCTCCAAAGGGGTTGAAGCTGTGGCTTTACCTACAAATGATGCCAACCAGTTCTTAGATTCCTGCATACAAATATTTTTACCAAGTTTGGTACCCCTTGTGCCTTAATTAGTGATGAATGCTCACATTTTGATTACAAATTAGTTGCCAATGCTCTGAAAAATATAGGGTTAAACATAAAATTTCCGTGACATATCACCTCCAAACAAATAAACAAGCTAAAATTTCCAACAGAGAAATTAAGAAGATTCTGGAGAAGGTTGTCAATCCCAACCTTAAGAATTGGTTAGTAAGGTTGGATGAAGCTTTGTGGGCTTATTGCACAACTTTCAAAACACCATTTGGAATGTCACCTTTCAAGCTTGTTTATGGTAAACCATGTCATTTACCAGTTGAGCTAAAACACAAAGCATTTTGGGTAATCAAAAAACTAAACATGGACTGGGTGTTACTGCTACTCATCGCTTACTGGAGTTTAATGGGATGGATGAATTTCGAGCTCAAGCTCATGATAATGCGAGACTTTACAAAGAAAAGACAAAGCACTGGCATGACAAGAAAATTTTTCCCCGACAATTGTACCTGGACAACAAGTCTTGCTCTTCAATTCTAGACTTACACTATTTCCTAGCAAATTAAAGTCGAGATGGTCTGGACCATTCGAAGTTGAGAGTATATATCCTCATGGAGCTATTGACCTTAAAGATGAAAGCATTGGGTCCAATTTCAAAGTAAATGGTCAATGCCTAAACATTATTTTGGAACTCTTATAATGCGTGACAAAAAATTCATTTCTCTTCATAATACTTAATAATTGTTCCTTTGCAAAAAAAAATTCTTTGTTTATTATTTTTTTACTTTTCTTATTTGTTACCCAATAAATTTTATTTCATTGTTTATATTTTTTTCTTGTTACTGGTTTTTATTTGGGCCTGAATTAAGTACAAATTGGAACCATTAGCCCAAATTATTTTAAATCTCCCAAGTTTGCGCTAATTCCATTTTCTATTCCCGCTAAATGTTAATTCTTTTGCTTTGTCAGCACATGATTGAGGGAAGACTGATCCCACAGGTTCATACATTTAGGACAATGCATCCCTTGGGTTTGTGGTGTGTTGTGCATATATACTACATTGTTAATTGTTCATACAGTCTTTTTGCCATGATGTTTAATTTCCATTCAACTACCGGACTATGTAAGTATATGGTTATCAATGATGTTCAATAAGGATAACAACTCTTCTTTGTAAACTTAGAAAATATGGTGATAATTGTTTAGGCATGTTCAACATTGGACAATTGTTGGAAATTACTTTTTAAAAGTAGAATAATTGAAATATAAATGCAATAAAGCTATAGTAGCATTCTTTGAATAAATTTGGGACTTCTTGACTTAATTTCATTGTAATAGGGTATAATTTTGTCATGGTAAAATAATATGAGTACTCCAATGTTTGAACTTGTTGAGTAGGTCAATAATATTTTGTTTGCTCCATTATATTTTGACCAAAAAAATAAGTTCAAATATGAGTTTTTGTCTAAAAAATGTGTACATATTTTAGGGACATTCCACTGAATCTTGAGGCTAATTTGCTAAGAAGGTAGTTGTTTAAAAGCTTTTGTTTCATAAGTGATTTATACTCAAATTGTGACATGATATACATGGCAGTCTAGTGTATGCTCCATTAAGGTTGTAAAGTATACAAGCATATGACAATATGAATTCCCTAGGAAAATTTTGTGTTGGAAATATATAGTTCCTAAAAAAACTGAGTTTTGGAGAGAGATAACCTCATTATATTTAGAGAAATCTGCTATAGTTTAATTGTTGAAATATTTAGAAAATTTTACCTTTAAGCAATTTCTCTTTGTTTTAGTAGAAGATTACTGAAAATAGAGGTGCACAGTATGCTTATTATGATTTGGCAATATAATTGGTGATTCATTGTTTTTGCAATTCCATGCATTCATGCATATTCAAACATCATTTGCTTAAGGACAAGCAATAATTCAAGTTTGGGGGTGTGATAACTCTTAAAAGGAGTTATATCTAATGCCTCTAAATGGAATTAGTTGGTTGTAATTAAGTGAATACATTTGCATTTTTAGGATATTTTTAGAACATTGCATAACAAAGCTTGGGTTGTGATATAAAGATCATTATTTGTTACTTTTATCAGTTGGGGGGAAAATGTGTGGTTTTGTGTGAACACAGGTGTAGGAAGAAGAAGAAGATGTAGGGGGAAAATAAGGGAAGTGACACATTTCCGTGGCATATGGTGAGATTGATTACCAACAGAATTGCCATGGCTATTCATGGAAGATGACTCAACACTTTATCCACGTCATTCTCAGCCAGCTATGCGTGTACCAAAAAACCAACATGGAAAGGGTAATGAAAAATGTGTGCTAAGGTGGGATGGATCTATGTAATAAAAGTAGGAGATAGAAGAAGAAAAAAAAAGGAGGATGAGAATTAGCATGAGAAAGTGAATGGTGATAGCAATCCTCTCTCTGCGCAAAGAAGAACTCCATTGGAGAATTCCACAGGAAGAAAGGGTAGCAGCTATAGAGGGCAGAATATAAACGTGAAGAAGGTGAAGAGACACCTGACTTGGGTTCACGTTCAATCAAAAGATAAAAGAGAAGTTGTAGTGTGGCGAGAAATCCTGCAATTTTTGCCTTTATTTTCCTGATTTCTGTGATTCAAGCCTATTTAAATGTTGATGAATGATTTTATTTTTGTGTTAACTTTTGAACCTATGAACTAAATCTTTTCTGGGTTGGAGTTATTTCGGTGAATGTTTTATCATCTTTAATGCTCATGATTTGAGACTGTCTATGTTACTTTTTATTCGATTTATTGTTATTTTAAATATATGCATGCAAACTCTAGACATAGTTGATTGTGTGTTGTGCTCTTAGATGTATTTTTAATTCTAAAAAGGTTAAATATATTGGATCTTGAATCATTTGGTGTAGGCAAATACTCAAAAGAATATTCGTAGCACTCTAGACATAGATGTTGTGAGTTGTGCAGAGAAGAACGTTCATTGTAGTTATTAATCTAAAGTTCTGTAGACATACAGTAGCTTAGATTTTTAGCTTAAGATCTAGCTATCGAAAGAGGTAGGTTACAGCATTGACTCTCTGAGCAGTTGATTAGACAATATTTTTCTATGACATTATTTTGATAGGAGCATTTCACCTGAATAATTCCAACCCTATTCATTCTATAACATAATTACTCTTGCTTTTCTCTGTAATTTTCCACTTTATTTTATTTGTCATATCAATTCTTTGTTTTTAGCATTTAATTACATTAATTCATTATATAATCAACCTATTGAATTTAAGAGTATTTCTTGATATTTAGTATAGTTAACAGGATTATAATAACTTACTCAATTTCTTACCAATTTTCGATCTCTGTGGAGACAATACTTACTTACCACTTTATTACTTGAATGATGTGTACACTTGCATAATTGCATTAGTTATTTACAAGCAACAAGCCACCAATAAGTTTGCGGTGGTCATGATACATCTTGTTACTTCCTGGGTGCATTTCATATGGACCATTATGGGTTCGCTAAGGATAACTTGTTGCAACTCCTTATCATTTAACACATAGTCTTTTATGAAAACAAAGTATCACTTCATCGTTAAGTGTGTAGTCACCTCACACTCCTTGTTGCACTAGGCAAACCCTCTTCGCCAACTCTTCATCAAAAACTTGTTTTGCCTTAATCTGTTCTGACAATATTGGCCTTACCTGTAGTTCTACGAGTAGCCCGCCATCACTGGTTACGCTTAGCTGCGCGAACATAGCTTACAGCTCACTCAAAGACTTCCTACTCAGTGCATTTTCTACGACATTTGCCTTGCCTAGATGATATTTTAACACATAGTCGTAGTCCTCTAGCAACTCGATCCACCTCTATTGTTGTAGATTAAACTCCTTCTATGAAAGTAGGTACTTCAAACTTTTGTGGTCCATGTAAATGGTACATTTCTCACCATTGAAGCAGTGTCATCAAATCTTTAATGAAAACACCACTACCACTAGCTCCAAGTTAAGGGTTAGGTAGTTTCATTCATGCGCCTTCAATTGTCTTGATGCATAAGCTACCACCTTCTTTTCCTGCATTAGCACACATCCAAGCCCTGTGTGAGAGGCGTTGCATTAAACCATAAATTCCTTCCCTAGTTCTTGTTGAATCAACATAGCTGCTTTGATAAGGATCTATCTCAGCTTGTCGAAGCTTTGCTATCTATCCTTTGTCCAATCGAAATCTTCTTTCTTCTGGAGCAACTTTGTTAAGGGTGCGACTATTGTGGCGAATCCCTCAACAAACCTACAATAGTAACTTGTGAGCCCTAAAAAGCATCGCACTTCAGTCACACTTCTTGGTGATCTTCACTCCACAATAGCTTTAATCTTTTTTGTATCTACGTGAACTCCTTCTGCTGGAACGATGTGCCTAAAAAATGCAACTTTCTTTAGCCAAAACTTACGCTTGAAGTACTTCACCAATAGTTGCTTGTCTCACAAAATTTGCAACACAGATTGCAAATGAGTATTGTGCTCTTCCTCAGTTTGCGAATACACTAGGATGTAATCAATAAACACTACCACACAATGATCCAGATATTCATGTAACACTTGATTCATCAGGTCCAAGAAAGCAACAGGTGCATTTGTGAATCCAAAGCGCATCACCACAAACTCGTAGTACTCAAACCTGATTTTGAATATTGTCTTAAAAACATTAGACTCCTTCACCTTAAGTTGGTAGTAAGCAGATCGCAGATTGATCATTAAAAACACAGTGGCACCATGCAACTGATCAAACAAATTGTCAATTCTTGGTAAAGGGTGTGTTTTTTGATAGTCAATTTATTCAACTTCCTATAGTCAATGTACATTCTCATGTTAGCATCCTTGTTCATCACAAAAAACACGGGCGAACCTCAAGGTGATATGCTTGGTCGAATAAAACCTTTATCAAGCAGCTCCTAAGGTTGTATGTTTAGCTCCTTGATTTCCTTGGGTTCCATCTGATATGATGCGATAGACATTGGCAAAATACCAGGGTACAACTCAATGGAAAACTCCACTTCGCGGTCTAGAGGTAAACCAAGTAGCTCATCAGAAAACTTTTGCATAGTTTGCATCTCGTAAACCCCTTTAATCCCATCTAGCTTACCAATCACAAAAGTGAGATAGGCTTTGTAGCCTTTACCTATTATCTTCTATACCTTCAATGTTGAGACCAAATACATAGAATGAGCTCACTCACCATCCATAGCAATTTCTTGACCTTCATTACTTTGCAAAGTGACTATCTTTATCTCAAAGTCAACCCTTCCTTTGTGCTTAGTCAGCCAATCTATTCCCAAAATCATGTCGAAGGCACAAAATGGAAAATCTATCATGTTCGTATAGAAAAATTAACTGAATCGTTAGAGGACATCTGCAGTGCACCTTATTGACCAACACACTATCCCCAAACAAACTAGTTAGTGTTACTCTCTTATCTATGGTTTCCACTAGAATGCCCAGATCACTAGTTAATTCAGTCGAAACATACGTGTTTGTGTAACATTCTAGCTCTAGATGATTCAAGGTTATGCCGCGTAATTTCAAAATAGTTTGTGTAGCGAAGTAGTATCCGTCCAAGTACTTTTGGCATATAGGATAGGCATTTTCCAAACTATGTTTAAGTTAATGATGGTTCTATGTCAGGTTACTATCTAAATTGCAATATGATAACAACAAAGTAAAAATATATTTATGGTATGAGTTCACGCCAAAAGTAAAGTGTGATTTTATGTCTGAAGCACTTTCAAGTTATGATACAAGGTAATCAAGTTAGGAGTCAACCAGATTGAGTTATTAGGTATATAAAATGTTGGGTTTTTATTAATTTCATCCTTATATTCTGTAAGCCATTATGAAAGTTAAACTCTAAATTCAGGTAGCACATGTTGAGCTCTTGTAAGTGAATTTTGTCTATTTATATATGTGTATGAGCTTAGAGATAGAGGGTTCTTCTTCTTCCTTCTTCTAAATTACCGCTATCTAGTTCTTTTTGAACCAAAAGCATTTCTCCCTCATTTAAGCTGGAAGTTGTAATTCTAGATCTTATCAATAAATACTACATGTCTAGTTAAGTAATATGATTCTCCATATTGAACTCAAAAAAAGTAGTTTGTATAGAATATTTGAGTAGTAAAATCAAAGTAGAAGACTCTGTACTGGGGTTCTTAGTGTTTGTGATGTAAAGAATTTTTTTGAGTGAGTCTTTGATGATGTTCATATGTACTATTAGTTGTGGCTACTATAGTTTCATGTTGGATGTGTTTAGAGTTCAAGCTACGGTATATGAATTCCAAGTGAGTTCCTATGTTGACTCTTGCATGTATAATCTTTATACCGAAGCATATCTATAGGAAAATTGATTAAACTATGAATCCAAAACCATGAAAAGTATATTATGAATAGGATATGTATATTATTATATGAATGATTACTTGACAATATTTGTAAGTGTATGAATGTTTGCTAAGGATAGTATGTATAATTTGTCTGGAATCTTATAAGTTCAAATATGTGATGGGTGTTGTGTGAGTACTATGATGTTGAAGTATTGCTAGATACGTATGTCTAGAATGTATCTTATGAGATGTATGTTATTTAGGGTGTGTGTTGGGGAGTGATAACTCTTGAAAGATTTATAATTCATACTTTTAGACTTAATTATTTGCTTCTACTTAAGTAAAATTAGCTTCATTTTAGGTAATTGCATGATCATTTCTATTCAGTTGAGTAGTGCATCTAAGAACTTGAGATGGTGATTAATTTATTGCATCTTTACTTTTAATTGCTCGTGGAAAGGTCTTGCTGTGGCTGAATGGCTGGTTTAAGGGAGAAGGATAGTAGAGAATGGAGGTTTGTCGAGGCATTATAAGAGATTTCCATTGTAATGTTGGTGAAGAAAATGAGAAACACCTAGTCAGTAATTGGTCCCCTACAAGCACTTGTAATAGAGAATATTCACCTCAAAATTAGGGAAAAAAATCATTTCTTAATGAATTTTACCCTAGAAGACAATCCAAGTACAAAAGAAAATAAAAAGGGGAAAGACAAAAAGAAGGATAAAAAAAGGAAAAAACGAGAAAAAAATGATAATTTTTCTGAGCTTCGGCAGAGGTCTCATTATGGCAAGAAGGGCAAATTAAGCTGACTGAGAACTTTGGTAAAGACGAGCAACAAGACGCCGAGTTGGGGGGAATTGAGTTCTGAAACCCAGATTTCTTCCTCTGCATTTTGTTTAAATTCTTCTATTCTAAACTGATATTTTGGGATATTTTTTGTGTAGCCTAGCCATGAGCTAACTTAAAATGGCTTGAGTTTGCTTTGGATGATGTTTTAACTTCGATTAATGTTTATGAATTAATATGGTTCATATTACAGCTTTACCCAATGGTTGTTCTTGTTTAGATGCTTAAGGGTGTTTATGAATGCTCAATAAGTCTTAAGGTAGCTTGACACCGATAGAATTAGGTTACTTGGACCAAAGTTGGGTAATACAAGTTAGTGTTGAGTGAAATTCTCATGTAAACTCTAGACATAAAGCCTTACCTTATATGATTTAGAGGGTTGAGCTTTTGTAGTAGTTGCTAATCCCAAGCCTATATACATATAGTGCCTTTGGGGTGAGTAACCCTAGATCTTGCTTTCGACAGAGATAAACCGCATTAGTACCCAATCGAGTAGTAAGTTCGCAATAGTTTTACCACGGTATTGTTCACGGCTTAGAACAGGTCCCTTAGTTATCCCTGCCTTCATGACTAATATTTCAACCTTGTTAAAGTCCTTAGTGATCTTGTTTGATTTGTTGCAATGGTAATCTCTGCTACTATACTTTATTCCTCTCACTTCTAATGTGTTAATCCCATTTTAAATTCAGTAAACATCATTCGATACATTTATCTTTTCTCTTCAATTGTGATAACTTAGACAAATAACACTCATCCAATCCTCATGGGAACATACTCACTCATCACTTTATTACTTGATTCGACATGTACAGTTGCACAATTTGCACATCATATTCACACGCAAGATAGAGTTAAAGAGTTAGGCTTAGATTCAGTCACTGCATTAAGACTCTGTAAAGTGAGTCTGTGCCTAGTCACCGCAGTGGTATCTGATGATGTCTATCAAGACAGGAAACATGAACTCTGATATGAAACTTGAAAGATAAGTCCATGTCCATTCACCCTCTTAAAAGAAACTAATGAATGGTGGTTACCCAATGGGGTTTTCTACTTGTCCTAGGACAATAATAGGTAAACCACACATAATTTGAGTTTAGACAAATCCATATTGTAAATAATAAAACTAAGAACAAACTATGTGGCATCCTCTGAATGGAATGACTTAGTGGTGTACTCTATATGATTGCCACTGTGGCGTGTTTTGTTAGGCCTATGTAACATAAATTGTTAGGGATGTCTGATAAGATATGAATCTACATGTCTGTCTCTATTATAAGATATGAGTAAATTCTTTTAGTTCTGTAATAAGTAAGACTAAGATATGGTGTCAATATGTTCCAGGTTAAGAGCAAATAAGTTTCAAGGGTTTTCGTGAAATGAGATGTATATCAGTATGTTAAGAAGGGTATCTATCATTATTACTTGCAAGTATGAAAAGTGAGTGGTATTGTATCTTTTTTTAAAATTATTCTGAGTCTAAGTTAATGTTATCTCAGATTATGGGATTATGATATAGTATGTTGTGGAGTGTATTTGAATGGTCTATGTAATGATTTATCAGTATGAATATGTCTGGTACTAAATTAGGGGTTGTCTAAGTCTGAATTGATGGTATTAAATTTTGCGTAAGTATTCGTCAAACATATATGAGTATCTGTATGTGATAAACGTCAGTGAACAACTGTTTGAATTTAGAATATGGGTTAAGGCATGGATTGTTTGAATTAAGTATTATGGGACAATAAAATTATGAAACAATGGGAAGGATTTATCAATTAACTAGATATGAAAGATTAAGTATAAAAAGGGTATGATAATTGGCATATACGAGAGTGATAAAATTGTATGATATCAGCTGAAGTAAATGATGCAGAGCAATAGTTAATTCATAGCAATTCCTACAAGAATTCAAAGCATCCATCAAGGTATGGTTAATAAGCTCACTAAGTACTCTTGTACTTACAAAATTTGTTATTTCTTTTTAGGTTTTTGAGAAGAGACTTTGCTTGGAGGGACAATGCTAGGATTGTGCCAAGTTGGTGGCAAAGTGGGCTATTATGCATACAATGGAATTATGGCATAGTCTCTAAATACGCTCTTTCAAGTCTATTTTTAATAAACTTCTATTTTGTAGGGATTTGTATCAAGATACATGTAACAAACTATTGTAAGATACTTCCCTTGTTTTCACATAAGAAGTTTTTCAATTCAAATACCATAGAACATATTTTAAATAAGTAAGAAACTATAAAATGTTCTTTTAAATGGTTAAGTTTTGTGTGGTAACACCCGGGATCTAGACTGGTAACTTGGGTCGAGTAGAGGGTGTTACAAGTTGGTATCAAAGCCCAATTTAGTCGGTTCTTGGATAAATTATGTGAAAGGAGCCCTGTATGCAAAATACGCTAAACCTGGTTTAGTCTCTCAAGTATGTGAAAATCGTGTTTTTATAAAGGCTAGTTGATACTGTCACATAATAATAAGTACGACAACAGGGAAAGGTAAATAATTGATTCATTGAAAAGTATGGAAGATATCACATGGCTCACAGAATAATAAAATGAAAGGTAAGATGAAATGGAATTCTATCTCTTTATCAATCAGTTGAACAGTGGGTTCTACAAGAACCTCTTTTATGGTAGGGATTTCTTCTATTTACTTTGCACTCTTTGTAGCGTGTTCTAAGTCAATAGACTTTTTAGAATTTTCTTCATCCTCTACTTCAGGTGTGTTAGGGGTTAAGAAACCATCTATTTGTTTCCATTTTAATTGCAATTATTCCCACTTTTTTCCCTCAGGATTATAAACATTGAAATTCAATGAATTAGTATAGTTAACTTTTAGAAAATCGAAGTCTAGTTGACTTAAGTTTATTGGACCAATGACCACTTGGGTAGGAAAAAATCAAGTTAGACTTTAATCCTGGCAGTACCTTAGTTAAATTCTTTTTGGTGTATTATTGGTACTTTTTGAAGGATTCATCACCGAATTGGCGTAGACTCTATGCCTCAGTCCTATGGCGTAGTTCTTGAACTTTGAGTTGCTCCTCTAATGATTTGACTCTTCCCTGTAATTGCTTATTAATCTGTTGTGTTTCCAAACACTTAGATTTCCAGGCTCAAACACAAGAATCCAGCTGATTGATCTTTTTCCTGCTAATTTGATTAGTTTGGCAGAGATTACCTATGATCTGTCCACTGCATTTTACTGTCACATCTAAGTTTGCCAACTTTGCACTGTAGAGAGTATTGGTTTCTTGAAAGAAACCACTTCAAAGACTATACTCCACGGAAGGAAAGCTTATTGCATCTGATATGGAATTGTGTTGTTCTGACCTTGAAAGACAGAGCCTAGGGAAATAGAGGAAGGCATGGATGCATACAGGTTACACCATAGAAAGAAGTTGTTGGTCTCTATAGATAAGGTTGGTGGAGGTTGAGAACTAGTATGAACCTCTAGCTGATTTATTTGTAAGATCTTTGCTAGGGCCTCAGCCAATGGAGGATTAACATTATTAGTTAGAGGGTTTGACGGTTGGGTGTACTTCACGAGAATTTCAAGAGCTCTAGGGAGTGCTAATACTTCAGAAGAAGGGACTTTTAAGGTTAGGTGTCCCTTTCTAAGTTCGCACAGCTTAAGTTGTGGGTGTTCACTCTCATCTGGTTCTTGAGTGTCCTCCCTTATTCTGGGCCTTCTGTGGTATTTCTTTATGGATGATTTATTTTAAGTGTCAACGGTGCTTTTCTCCTTAGCACGTGCATCACGTAAAAGAGTATTGATTTCCATATTAGAAGCTTGATTGGGCAAAATGTGAGATTCTGGAATGGACCTTGTACGATAAGTGTGAGTGTTAGCTTCACTTGAAGAAGGGGAAGTAGGAGGATGGATACCAGCAGTAATACGCGAATTATGGGAACGAATCACATAAACATCATAGAAATAAGAAGGGGGTTCTCCAGCTCGTCCAGTTTAGATTTGAGCTAAAAGGTTGTTGCCACCATGTGGCCAGGCCTCTAAATCCGAAGTCATATTGAAGTTATCTAAGCAGTTAATAGGATCAGTGGCAAAACAACCATTTGGACTTTGGTTTTGCAAATAGTACTGGAAAACATTCCTAACTGTAACTAACTCCCCCAACACAAGAGTACAACACCTGTTTAGAAGTTTGAACTATTTCCTTGCAACTTTAGAATCAATGGGATGGTTGTGGGTATAGATGGATTCTCAAGAAAAAGACCAAAATTTGGGAAAGCCAAAACCACTTCCACTTTCAATTCTATAGATAATTCTTATGAACATTTTTTTCCAATGCAGATTTGAAAGATTGTTTTTAAAAATTGAATTATAGCCTTGAAGAACACTAAAATAAGCAAATCCAGCACTAGACCCTTGTTTTGTAATCTACAGTTGAAAGAATTTTTTAAAAACCGTTAGGTGGGTGGTACATTATAGATGCAGCAGTCGATGAAATACTCTACCAAAGTTTTGCAAGAAAAGGCCGATAATTGCCCCGATATGATCCCATACTCGGTTAAAACCAAGCAAAAGAATGGATGCAAAGGTAAATGAAAATTAGCCTCTAGTAAGATTAGAGAAGGATGAAACCTTTGGAAAAATGACACCCTTGTGGTTGTTTGACTTTATAAGAAAAATTTGGGTGACGAAAGCCTCAAGCTCCCCGAAATTGGTGTGATTCTTTATGTGTGGTGCTATATTCATAAGAGGGAGAGGTAACGCGTGAGAGAGTATTCTCAAGTTCTTAAGGTCCAAAAGTGAAAGGATTTCTATGGGTTAGGTTTTGGTTACTCTTATTTGAACCTCTTCCATGAGTATTTTTTCTTGACATCCTGATTGTAAATGGGGAAATGTGAAGGAAATGAATAGAAGAATAAGATTACCTTGAGAAAACTAAGATTGATGATGACAAAGATAGAAGGATTGAGTAGAAATCAAGTGAGGTATTTAAATGATTTAGCAAAAGTGTTGATGAAGAGTTTGAGTTTCTGTTTTATGAAAGCAAACTTGTGCAAGAAGTTTATTCCATGAAAACTATTTAGATTCTCTAATGCTAAGTTGACATCTCTCAAGAAGGTAAGTAGGTGTAATGCTTGAAAATAAGTGGTTAATTGCCAAATTTTCTAGGATTATCCAAGGGGAGTAGATTGATAACATCTTATTATTAAGATTTTCTAAGAGTATTTTAGTGGAAGGAAAATTTTAATGTGTAAGTATGAGAACTAGTCTCATTGTAAATATGTTTTTGGCGCGAACAACTAATTTCAGTTTTGTAATGGAATTCTTCAATGCTAGAAAATTTCAAGGACGAAATTTTATTAAGGGGAGGAGAGTTGTAACATCCTAGTTCTAGCAGATTCAAGGTTATGACGCGCAGTATCAAAATAGTCTGTGTGGCAAAGTAGTATCCACCCAAGTACTTCTTTTGGCATATAGGATGTGAATTTTACAAGAGATGTTTAATTTAACGATGGTTCTATGCCGGATTTCTATGTAAATTGGAATATGATAACATGAAAGTAAAAAGTTAGTTATGGTATGAGTTCACGATAGAAGTAAAGTGTGCTTGTCTATCTAAAGCACTACTCAAGTTACGATACAAGGTAATCTAGTTAGGAGTCAACTGGATTGAGTAATTGGGTGTTTAAAAAAATAGATTTTCATATATTTCGTCCTCATATTCTGTAGGCCATTATGAAAGATAAACTCTGAATTCAAGTGACACATGTTGAGCTATTGTAAGTTAAACTTGATTATTTATATATGTGTATGAGCTTAAAGATAGATGATTCTTCTTCTGTCTTCTTCTAAATTATTGATCTGTCATATTTCGATGTAGCAGATTAAAATAGTTTTCAAATTTGAGGAGCTTCAATACAAGCATTTTATCATGTTTTATCTGAGTTTTTAGAAGTTCATTTACAGTAATAAAAAGTTTCATTTGACTCTTTTATTGACATTAGAGGTCGAATAAGGTGTTAAGGTGAGCTAATAAACTTTGTGAGTGCATCGAAGACCTTTAGGGGGAATTTCAACTCAGTCCTTGTCGTTGTGTTGCAACATGGGGAGTTTTATGTCGCAACATAGGGAGCAGAGAGTAAGAATTCCAAGACTGTCTTCAATGTTGCGACACTCTCTTGAAGATACCCTGAGTATGAGCATACTGCCTTCGATGTCGCGACACAGGCACTAGGGTTTCACAACACCGCTCCTGTACGGGAATAACTTATGAGCCAGGGGCATTTTGGTCACCACAATCAAATATCAAAACATGAGAGCATTAGCTAACTTAGGGTTGAGGACGACGACAACCCTAACTCTATAATTAGGCTCATTTAACACTTTTTGTGGATAACTTTTCATATCTTATAATTTTCTTTGTAATTTCTATTTTTAGTTTTTTTTTCATAGGCTTTAGGCTATTATCAGTTTTGCGTTTGCCGGGAGATCTGAGTGTGGAACTTGACCAAATCTTTGTGGATTTCATGCTTCAATTAAATACAATTAAGGATTCCCTTATACCTTCGGCTCTTCATTTTCTATTAATGTTCATCTTTTACATCAAGTTTATTATTTTTTTAGATCCATGAGGAACTAATCCGCTTATAGGGGATTAGCAAGTGGAGGTATGGTTAATTGATTGTTGTGCAGGGTTTTCTTAGCAGATTAGTCGTTTGGGAGAGAAAGAATTTAAATCCTAAGCTTGACAACCCTAGCAAGTCATCTTGTAACACCCCAAACCCGGTCTAAACATTATGACCGCATCTGGCGATGTCACATTGTAACACCCCTTCCCCGTATTCGACGCCAGAATAGGGTACGAGGCATTACTAGAAGACATACATTTGCATACGTATTAAACCGAGTTACAAAATTTCATCCGAATTAAAAATTTTCAATTATTACCTTTCTTTTATAATTCTTTACAACATATCCTCGAAATACTATATTCATAACAAATATGGCCTACGAGACCTGATATTTACACATGTAATTCAAAGCTTCATTTCCATTTCATTTAATTCACAATTTCTCATGTTCACAATTCAAATCAATTTCTCAATCCAATATATATATTTCAATCATCAAGAATATAATTCAAGTTACACGAACTTACCAGACTAAATTGCAAAAATACCAAAATTCAGGGACATTTTGGTAATTTTCTATTTTCCTCAAATTTCCACTCAATCTTGATATAAATTAACATTTCATTCAATTTATTAATTTAAATAATAAAACAAATAATTTCATGAAATTTGGTCACTTGTTGACATCTTTACAAATTTACCCTTAAAATATTACGTTTACTCAATTTAGTCCCTGAACCTAAAACATGCAAATTAGCCATTTTAATGAAAACTCATGCTAGTTTAATAATCATATATTTTCCTCCTCTCCATTCCACATCCTTAATGTATATAACATGCTTATATGTAACATTATCTATAATTTCACTATTTATTTATTTGTTCATTCAAAGTTGTCCACTTGATTCATTGGCACAAAATTATTTATATCCTGAGCTACAGAACTCCGAATTAAGATTTGAAAATTTTATCTGAAACTTAACTCACATATATTTTTACCATAAAATTTTTAGAATTTTTGGTTTAGCCAATAAGTGCAGTTTATTCTTTAAATTCATCCCTATTTTGCTGTCTGACAGTTTTGACCCTTCTTCACTAAAAATTAGTTATCTCCTCGTACAAGATTCAGATAATGTTTCCGTCTATTTCTACTGAAAATAGACTCATTAAATATTTTAAAGATATAAATTTAAGATCCTAATCATTTTTCTCCAATTTATGATGATTTTTCAAATCATAACAGAGGAACCCAAAATCATTCTGACCTTATCTCACAGAATTTATTATAACTCATGATTTACAGTTCCATTGCTTACACTGTTCTTCTATGAGAAACTAGACTCAATAACCTTTAATTCCATTTTTTTTATCCTCTAATTAAATTTTCACGATTTATGGTGATTTTTCAAATTTAGACTACTGCTGCTGTCCAAAACTGTTTTAGTGCAAAATGTTGATTACTAGGTGTATAACTCCCTTATTCCCTTTCTCTATAATATTTCTCATCACTTTCACTTATTTTTCTTCACTAATATATCAAGAAAATAAGACCTTATATAAGAAAACTCTACTATAACATTATTTCCATGCTTTTTCAATAATATCAAACTTAAAAATATATTGAAACCTTGATGTTCTTACCTTGTGCTATTGATTTCAATCTTTAATGTGATTTTCTCTCTCCTCCAGCTTCTATTTCTTGAATCTAACTTGATATTCTAGCTCCCCATTGTCTCCTTGTTATTTTTCTCTCTTGGAAGCTATGGAAACTCTTTTGATTTCTAAGTGAAAATGGTAAATTTTTTGTGGAAGGACCAAATTGTAAAGAAAGCAAAACTTTCTTTCTTTTCCTCTGTTCTCACGTTGGTTGCATGGAAGAAGATGAAGATTCTTCATCTTTCCTTCCATATATATACTAAATAGAATAATAATAAAATATCATTTTAAAAAATCAAATTAAAATATTAGTAAACTAATATTTATTTAATTAATTAATCTAAAATATCACCAACATCATCATTGCCTTCTAGATTTCTCTCTCTTCTAATTGACCACTTTTCCCTTCATAATCTTTAAAAATTCCATCCTTGAGTCATCACTTAATTTGGTAAAATTGTGGTTTAGTCCCTCAAAATTCTTCACCTTTTCAATTTGGTCGTAATTCATCTATTTTCCTTAGTTTCTAGATTATTGCACCCTTAAAATATTTACACTATTGGTCCTTCAATTTTTTTGTATTTACACTTTAACCCCTCAAATTTTGAGTATTTACTCTTGGCAACAAAACTTTTCTCACTTTTACGATTTAACCCTTTCTTGAATTAATATGTCATAATATAATTCTCAATGTTGCCATGACTCAAAATTTCCCTTTTTGTCACTTTATTTCCTTATTTTACTATCAGGGATACCTACTTTCTTACTGTAGTAATTTTTGGGGTATTACAGTAGTAATTTTCGGGATATTACATTTCTCTCCCCCTTAAAATAAATTTCGTCCTCTAAATTTCCTTGTTTTGTTTTAATCATGAACTTCATCATTTCTATATTCTTTCAATTATCCTTTTCTATCCATTCTTATCACTAACATTTCTAGTTTTTATATCATTTTGTACTTCCTTTTCAATAATATTCTTCTTTTTACTTAATCGAGCTCTTATTTCCTCTCTTTCCACTTAACTAGAAGTCATTTCTTCATTTAGATTTCTTAAAATCATCTCTATAATTCTATAGTTCCCTTCTGCACATATTTACCTAGCTTAGTATTTATATTCATTCTCTATCCTTTCATTTTTAATTCAATATTTCAAACATGAATCAGAGGTAAACCCTTACCTTGTAGCGAAAATTATTTATCTTTTTTTAGTAGAGGCCCAATAGATTAGACAGAACACTTAGAATACACGAAACAGATACGGAGGTGCATTATTATTATGCATTAATAAACAGAAAGCACTAAAGTGTTATATAGAGAACATAAATGTGCTAATAATCAAAGAGCACTAGCGTGCTATTAATCAGAGAGTGTGCTGGGGTCTTTTAATGATATACCACTAATATCCTAGTAGTTCTAATCTCATCTACTTGGGAAAATTATATCATGCATGCATATTACTTTTACACTTTTCGCATAATGCTTTTACATCCTTTACAATTTAATCTTTGTACCAATAATCCATATACTTATATCTTCTCTATCTTTAATACATGTATTATATTTCAAAATTCATTATTCATCCATAATTTACTAATAATTCATATCATGTACTTCACATATCATGTTTACATGTTTTTAAATTTAGTCATTAGCACAATATTTCTTTTGGCAAAACAATACACTTTCTAGATGTGCATGCAAAACATAATAATAATCAGTCATAAACCGACCAGACCAACAAGGCTTGCGTCTAACATTATAATTACCTAACATTCTCACAACATCAGAACTCTATCAAAACTGAACAATTACACATACATATCTCTGAGGGTAAAAGAATATATATAATTTCCAAAAACGATCATCATGTTTATTTCGAATGTAACCTTCACACACAAACATCTTTACCACTTAATTATCATTTCTCTGACTAATTTTGTTATCACAAACCTCACTTTATTCCACTCAGTAAAAAAATTCCAGTTAATACATACATTCTTTTAGGTATCATACCTGAATATTTTGTCTCATCAAATTTAACTTCTTCTTTATTTACTCTCTTACTTGTTTACTTACTTGCTTGCTTAAACAACTCATGATTATAACTTACTTCTTCCTTGCTGAAATTCTTTTCTCAACTGATAGCTAAAATATTCTTAATCCTTATACTTACCTGAATCTGTTTATTGTACTTTTACCTGAACATTCATGTAACATAATTTCTTTACTAGCCTGTTGAATCACTTGGAATACGAAGGATACTCGGGTCTCCTGTCTGATAATAACATGCCAAAGCCATGTCCCAGACATGGTCTTACATGAGATGTTTCCTGTACTGCCAATGCCATATCCCAGATATGGTCTTACATGGGAGTTCTCATATCGATGCCCATGCCATGTCCCAGACATGGTCTTACGGGGGACCTCTCATCCCGGTGCCAACGCCATGTCCCAAACATGGTCTTACATGGGACCTATCATCTCCGTGCCAACGCCATGTCCCATACATGGTCTTACGTCGGACCTCTCGTCTCGGTGCCAACGCCATGTCCCAGACATGGTCTTACATGAGATCTCTCATAATCTCAATGATGCCAATGCCATGTCCCAGACATGATCTTACACTGGCTCACATATCGATGTCGATGCCATATTTCAGATATGGTCTTATATGGAAATAACATATCACATGTTGTCATGGTCCAACCATGGTCTTTTCTGTCAATTCATCACATATCACTGAACGAAAGTACTCATTCCTGTGTTCTACTCAATTTGATCTTTCAATTCAATTTTCATACTATTATAAAATTCATGGTTCAATAGCAAAGACATAAAAAAAACAGCATATTATTTCTAATTTAACAATTAAACATAAGATTCTATCATATAAACATACTATACACTTATTCAAGCAAGTGTACATAAACATACATTCCATCTATTTGTGTATATTTACTTACCATATTTACTTAATCAAATATGTTGAGCACATAACATCATATGCGCACCAAGCAAACGCAAATGAGCATATCACCATATAAACTTTCATTTTATTCTTTGTTTCTATATTTCTCAATTCATGGTTGTCTTACTTCATTTGTTAACACATACTTATCATGAATTTTCTATTCATACCTTTCTAAATTTCGTTTCATCAAAAACACATGTCAATCACTTCAACATAATTTTTTTTATAATTATTGGCAACAACTTGATTAGAAGTCATCTCTATCTTACAAAACAATTTCATTGGAGTAGGAAGATATTACATTATCACGAGTAATAATATGGCATGGATAGCTAAACTCACATACGCTATGTTAGTCCGAAAACCGACTAAACCATAGTTCTGATACCACTAAATATAACACCCCAAACCCGATCTAAATGTTATGACTGAATCTGGCAATGTCACATTGTAACACCCATTACCCGTATTTAACGCCGGAATAGGGTACAAGGCATTACTAGAAGACATACATTTGCATACGTATTAAACCGAGTTACAAAATTTCATCCAAATTAAAACTTTTCAATTATTAACTTTCTTTTATAATTCTTTAAATACTATATTCATAACAAATATGGCCATCGAGACCCGATATTTACACATGTAATTCAAAGCTTCATTTCCATTTCATTCAATTCACAATTTCTCATGTTCACAATTCAAATCAATTTCTCAATCCAATATATATATTTCAATCATCTAAGAATATAATTCAAGTTACACGAACTTACCAGGCTAAATTGCAGAAATACCAAAATTCAGGGACATTTTGGTAATTTTCTATTTTCCTCGAATTTCCACTCAATCTTGATATAAATTAACATTTCATTCAATTTATTAATTTAAATAATAAAACAATTCATTTCATGCAATTTGGTCACTTTTTGCCATTTTTACAAATTTACCCTTAAAATATTACTTTTATTCAACTTAGTCCCTGAACCTAAAACATGCAAATTAGCCATTTTAATGAAAACTCATGCTATTTGAATAATCATATATTTTCCTCCTCCTCTCCATTCCATATCCTTATTGTATATAACATGCTTATGTGTAACATTATCTATAATTTTACTATTTATTTATTTGTTCATTCAAAGTTGTCCACTTGAGTTATTGTCACAAAATTATTTATATCTTCAGCTATAGAACTCCAAATTAAGATCTGAAAATTTTATCTGAAACTAAACTCACATATATTCTTACCATAAAATTTTCAAAATTTTTGGTTTAGCCAATAAGTACATCTTATTCTTTAAATTCATCCCTATTCTGCTGTGTGACAGTTTTGACCCTTCTTCACTAAAAATTAATTATCTCCTCGTACAAGATTCAGATAATGTTCCTATCCATTTCTATTGAAAATATACTCATTCAATATTTTAAACATATAAATTTAAGCCCCTAATCATTTTTCTCCAATTTTTGATGATTTGTCAAAGTCAGAATAGGGGAATCCGAAATCATTCTGACCTTATCTCACAGAATTTATTATAACTCATGATTTACAATTCCATTGCTTACACCGTTCTTCTATGAGAAACTGGACTCAATAATATTTAATTCTATATTTTTTATCCACTAATTCAATTTTCACGATTTATGGTGATTTTTCAAATTTAGACTACTGCTGCTTTCCAAAACTATTTTAGTGCAAAACGTTGATTACTAGGTGTATAACTCTCTTATTCCCTTTCTCTATAATATTTCCCATCACTTTCACTTATTTTTCTTCACTAATATATCAAGAACATAAGACCTTATATAAGAAAACTCAACTATAACATTATTTCTATGCTTTTTCAATAATATCAAACTTAAAAATATATTGAAATCGTGATGTTCTTACGTTGTGCTATTGATTTCAATCTTTAACTTGATTTTCTCTTTCCTACAGCTTCTATTTCTTGAATCTAACTTGATATTCTAGCTCCCCATTGTCTCCTTGTTTTTTTTTCTCTCTTGGAAGCTATGGAAATTCTTTTGATTTCTAAGTGAAAATGGTAAATTTTTGGTGGAAGGACCAAATTGTAAAGAAAGCAAAAATTTCTTTCTTTTCCTCTCTTCTCATGTTGGTTGCATGGAAAAATATGAAGATTCTTCATCTTTCCTTCCATATATATACTAAATAGAATAATAATAAAATAATAAAATATCATTTTAAAAAATCAAATTAAAATATTAATAAACTAATATTTATTTAATTAATTAATCTAAAATATCACCAACATCATCATTGCCTTCTAGATTTCTCTCTCTTCTAATTGACCATTTTTCCCTTCAAAATCTTTAAAAAATTCATCCTTGAGTCATCACTTAATTTGGTAAAATTGTGATTTAGTCCCTCAAAATTCTTCACCTTTTCAATTTGGTCATAATTCATCCATTTTCCTTAATTTCTAGATTATTCCACCCTTAAAATATTTACACTATTGATCTTTCAAATTTTTCGATTTACACTTTAACCCCTCAAATTTCTAGTATTTACTCTTGGGCAACAAAACTTTTCTCACTTTTGCGAGTTAATCATTTCTTGAATTAATATGTCATAATATAATTCCCAATGTTTCCATAAAATTTCCCTTTTTGTCACTTTATTTCCTTATTTTACTGTCAAGGATACCTACTTTCTTACTGTAGTAATTTTTAGGGTATTACAGTAGTAATTTTCGGGGTATTGGACATCTAGGTGGAAATTTACTCAAAATTGGTATGGTCTATTCGTGAACACCTTAAACTCGAACTGATCTGGACTGTGAGGTCGAGAGATATGTAGTTCTTGCTAATGTGTTATTTTAGTGGAAGATCGAGAGATCCTGCTAGGATAACGACTAGTTGATTGAACAGGAAACCCGAAGCAACAATTAGTTATGGGTACTAAAGCGAGCTAATCATTCGTGCTCGATCTAATTCAATTCCCTTATCCAAATTTCCCAAAGTCTTTTCCTTTATATTATATTATTATCTATTTATAAAAATACCAAAAAAATTCTTTATTTTTATTCATAATATAATTTATTTCAAGTACTAATTAGCTCTATTTATACTTAGGTTAGGATTAATTTAGTATTATCCTCCCTTAATTACCTCTATTTATGCTTAGGTTAGGATTAATTTAGTATTCTCCTCCCTTGGGTATGATCCTCAAAGTACTCACCTACTTTCTTGTAACTATATTACAACCTAACCCGTATACTTGTAGATACCACCTATTTGATATATTTTGTGCAAGATTTTCACTCTAGATGTTGGTATGTCTGGATGTGGTCAATTATTGTTATCTTATTCTTTTTGGAACCAAAAGCATTTGTTTCTCCTTTAAGGTGGAAGCTGTAATTCTTGACCTTATCAGTAAATACTAAATGTCTGGGTAAGGAATCTTATTCTGCATGTTGAACTCAGAAAGAGTAATCTATAAATAATATACGAGTAGTAAAATGAAAGTATGAGACTCTGCGTGGGAATTTTTAGTGTTTTAGATGTAAAGAATTTTTTTGAGTGAGTCTTTGACTATGTTCCTATGTTCTATTAGCAGTAGTTGATGTAGTTCCATGTTGGATGTTGAGTCTGGAGTTTAAGTTGTGGTAATTGAGTGTTAGGTGAGCTCCTATGTTGACCCGTGCATGTATAATGTTCATACCGAAGCATACCTGTTGGAAGATTGATCAAACTATGAATCCAAAACCATGAAAAATATAGTATGAATAGGATATTGTCGTGTGTGAATGTGTAATGTGAATGTGCAAGTGTAAATGTCGAATCAAGTAATAAAGTGATGAGTAAGTATCGTCTCCACAAGGACTGGAATTGATTAAAATAATTGGTTATGCTATTACTACGAAATTAACTAATTAAACTGTGTAAAAGAAACAGATCACAAATTGATAAAGAAATTTAATGAATGGATTAATAAAATCAATTATGACTGAAAATATGCTAGGTCAATTAAAATGATGTGGCAATTCTCAAAGAATAATTGGGAATGAGTTTGTACTATTGAATGATAAAGGTTGGAATTACTCAGGCTTATTTTTATATCAGAATAATGCCATGGAAAAATCTTGACCATTCTACTGCTAAAGGGCTCACTATTGCGGTCTGCTTTTTTCAAAAGCTAGACCTTGAGCTATCATTCTGAGTTTTGGTATGTCTATAGAACTAAAGAATGATATCCAGATTAGTCTTCCTTTCCCTGTACAGGTCGCAACTTCTACGTTTAG
This sequence comes from Gossypium hirsutum, assembly GCF_007990345.1. Lineage (NCBI taxonomy): Eukaryota > Viridiplantae > Streptophyta > Magnoliopsida > Malvales > Malvaceae > Gossypium > Gossypium hirsutum. The sequence continues at coordinate 13,059,563 of NC_053445.1, read as the reverse complement.
AGTGCTACAAAAATTATTTCAAATACTCGCCTGTATCAATCGATAATAATCCAATCTATTTAATCTTTCCAGTATTAAATAAGATCTAATAACATACCATACAGTCATCTATGTCTAGAGCTTGCATGCTGTATTTACAATAATCAAAAACCAAATGAAACAATTTTCTACTCAAAATCAAACCATCAGCATTAAAGATAATAAAAATTCACCCAAATAATTCCAACCGAATGAGATTTAGCTCATGGGTTGGACATTCAAATCTAAAACAAAACCATTCAACTTTGTCATTTAAGTTTATGAATCACAAAGTTCAAATTAGAAAATAGAGGCAGATCTGAAGGAAGCTTTTGCTACTCCAACTTTCCCTCTACTAATGAGATTTGATGCAAAACTCAGGGCATATTTCTCTTCCCCTTTTTTACGTCTATAATTCTTCTGCTCTGTAATTTGCTGCCTTCTCCTCTCTTTCTCTGAGATTGTTCATAATAATCTGATGTAGAGAGAAAAAAATTGTTCTCTAAACCTTCTCTCTCTCTATCAGATTTTTTCCCTTTTCTCTTTCCTCCTCTCAGCACACACCTTTTGCTTCCTCTTTTTCAAGGTGGTTTATTTGGTACAAGTACAGTTGGCTGAGAGTGACGTGGACTGAGTGTTGTGTCATCTTCCTAGAATTGCCATGGCATTCTTATTGGCAATCTAACCAACATTTTTCCATGGCAATATTTCACTTCCTTCATTTTCCTACTCTTTTTTTTTCTCTTCTCTTCTTCATCCTTCACTTGCTACCAACCACAACCAACACCTTTCTTCCCCAATAATAAAAGTAACAAATAATAACATTTATAGTACAATCCAAGCTTTGTTATGCAATGTTCTACACATATCTAAAAATGCAAACATATTTACTTAATTACAAACAATTAATTCAATCTAGAGGCTTGAAGTATAACTCTTTTTAAAAGTTATCACACCCCAAACTTGAATTATTTCTTGTCCTCAAGAAAAATATATATGAGTATGCATGAATGCATGAATATTTGCTAAAACACACAGTTACCATTTGCACTGTTGAACCATATGAAGTATATTTAATACCTCCATTCTCAGCAGTCTTCTATAAAAAAAATTTGTTCGAGTTTTATAGGTTTGTTTAGCAAATGAAGTGCAGAAAATGTTTCTTAAAAATAAAAGTTCCAAAATAATTATGCAATTCTGACTATAGCAGACCTTTCCTAATGTATTTAAGATATCTTTCCTCTAAACTCAATTTCTCTATTCTAACTTATTTAGTCAGTTCAAAATTTTAATTAAAAATATTATTTTTTCTAGGGAATTTATCTTGTGACATGATTTCTTTACTTGACAATCTCAATGGAGCATACACTAGATTACCAGGTAATATATCATGCCACAATTTTAATGTATTTCACTCATAAAGCTAAAGCTTTAAAGTAAAGAGATGGATGGAGCAAACAACTACCTCCTTAGCTAATCAGTCTATTACTATAGTGGAGTGTCCCTAAATTATTATTAATACAACATTTTTTTACTCACTCTTAGTTTAACTCGTTTTTCTGATCAATAATACGACGTAGCAAATAAAGCATTACTGACCTACTAAACAGATTCAAACACTTGAGTGTAAAACTATTGCTAGGGTATTCCTTATCATTCATAACCAAATTATTGAATTTAGGTTCAAGAAATTCTAAATGAATTAAAAGAACCCTACTACAGATTTAGTTGTATTGATACTTAAGTTATTCTACTTTTAGGAATCAATTTTCAAAAAACTATCCTAAGTTAAACATGTTTAATCAACTTTTATAATTTTTAGGAATCAATATACTCAACATTGTCTGGCAGTTATTTGACATTTGTATGTAATGGAAAAATGAATGAAAAAATGCATGAATATTAAAGCATTTATCTATATTTACAACACAACACACCCCCAAACCTAAAAGATGCATTATCTTCAATGCATGAACAGTGAAACATGTCAAAATGAAAAAATAGCAGCTGACAATTATAAAAATGCAATGACAACTAAATGCGAATGCATGAAACATATGTTATAAAATGAAAGAAGAAAGCAAAACCTTGAAAGGAATTGGGGTTACTTTAATTAGGTTGGGTTGATTTTTTGGCAACACGTTTGTAGTGCTACTTCCTTTCTACTTCACCATCATCATCTTGAACGGATTTTTTCAGCAGCTGACTTTGAGCGCTTCCATTTTATCTGGTTAATAGGAACCTCTTATTTTTTATCAATATCTTACTTTGTGAGATCATCAACCAGTTGATGAACCGTACGTTCTTGTTCGGTCATAGGTCTAGTGGATTTCATTGTAGTGCTGGTGTTAGTAGGTGTAATAGCTTAAGTCACATCATCGTTATCCTTATCAGATTCAACATGAACAAATTTAGTTTTCTCCACTTCTCCCTCTTATTTTATGGTTTTCTTCTCCGTAGTGGTTTCTTCGCCATCTTCATCATCATCATCTTGCTCCAACAACAATTATGTAGGAAAAATAGGGAATGTAGGCATAGGCGGAAAAGCTTTGTGTAACTTAGGAGCAATCATCAACGTGATGCCCAAATCTATTTGCAAGCTGTTAGGAATAGGTGAAGAAAGACCAACTACTGTGACACTTCAATTGGCAGATCAATCGATAGTATATACTGAAGGGAAGATCGAGGATGTTCGGTAAGAGTTGATAAATTTATTTTTCCTACTGATTTCATTGTATTGGATTTTGTAGTAGATAAGGAAGTTCCAATCATCCTCAGAAGTCTTTTCCTATCCATAGGAAAAACATTGATAGATGTACAATGGAAGAGTTAGTAACATTCTAAAAGAAATGAAATTTCCTGATTCAATGGAAGAGTGTTCAGTAATGGAGGAGTTAGAAACCTTAGTTTCTATGGAAGACTTGTTGGAGAACACTCTAAGGTATAAACCATTGAAGATGAAAAAGTTAATGAAGGTTTGGTTTTGATGGAAGCCAATCCGAGGAGTTATAATCAACAACTACAATTCAAACCAGTAGAGTTGGAAGTTCAGGAATTTACACAACCCAAGTTGTCAATCGAGGAACTGCCTAAACTCAAACTAATGGTACTTTTGTCCCATTTAAAATATTTTTATCTTAGTAATAGTTATACTTTGCCCGTGATTGTTTCGACAGACTTAACAGAACATCAGGAGGAGCAATTCATTGTTGTTTTAAAGAAATTTAAAAAGGAAATTGGTTGAACCATAACTGACATAAAAGGTATAAGCTCTTCCTTCTGTATGCATAAAATTATTTTAGAGGAAGGTGAAAAAGGTAAAATAGATTATAAAAGGAGACTTAACCCTATTATGAAAGAATTAGTACAGAAGGAGGTGATCAAATAGTTAGATGCTGGAATTATTTACCCTATCTCAGATAGTTCTTGGGTAAGTCCGGTACAATATGTACGAAATAAAGGTGGGATCACGATTGTCAAAAATGAACAAAACCTATTAATCTCGACGAGAACTATCACGGGTTGGAGAATATATATTCACTATAGAAAGTTGAACAATGCCACTTATAAGGATGTAACAGCCCGAATTTGGGGCTAGCCGGAATAGTGGTTTCGGGACCACAAATTTGATGAGAAAAAATTTAATTTTTATTATATTTTTATGGTCTACGATTTCACAAAATGATTTCTTGAAAATTTCGTTCAAAAATTTTGACTTTTGGGCACTCAATTTAGTCAAAAGGACTAAATTGTAAAAAGTGAAAAAGTTGAGTTCTATATGTTAGAGGTGTCCAATTGTTATGAAATTTTAGATTGGAGGTCTTTATATGGTAATTAGACCATTGGTTAAGTTGGTGGACAAAAATGAGTATGGTTAGGCATGTTTCCAAAGTCTTTCATTAAGGATATTTTGGCCATTTAGTTATTAAAATGAATTAAAATTAAAATTAAAAGCCAATTTTTATCCATCTTCAACCCCTAGGTCGAAAATTGCATGGAGAAACCATGGCTACGGTTTTTCAAGCTTCCAAGCTCGATTGTAAGTCCATTTTATCCCTGTTTTTAATAATTTTTACGTTTTTGAAATCCTTGTAACAAGATTTACCTATTTTTACCATTGTTTTGAACTAGGGTTTGTGTTTAAAAATTTACCCATGAATGATATGCATGTATTTTGATTTTTTATGGAAGAATATGAATGTTTGGAGTGTCATAAATGATTTGTACTAAGTAATTTTCGATGAAAATGCCTAAAAGAATTAATTTGTAAAAGTTATAAAATATGTCACAAGTGTGTGAATAAGTGGGTATTGTGGACTGCTATAGTTATGAAAATGGTTCAGCTATGCCTAAAATGCAAGGAAATTGAATAAAAATTATTTTACGAGCCTAGGGCCAAAATCATAATTTTGTGAAACTTTAGGGGCAAAAATGTAATTGTTATAAAGTATGATTTTTAGACTGGAATGAATAGTGTGAAGGTTATATAAGTTAAATGTATTGTTATAAATCAAGAAAGATGAGAAATTGAAATTGATCGATAAAAAGAAAAGTGAGAAAAAGTGAAAAATTCTCGAATGAACCTTTGGAATAAAAAGGGATACAAATGAAGTGACAGAAATGATCACATGTGTGGCACGGATTGTGTACGCCACTATGTAAAAGTGAAAGTGATGGTCATGTGTGTAGTACTATGTGCAGGCTACTACGTGTACCAGAATGATAGGTCGCATGTGTAGTACTATGTGCAGGCTATATGCGTACCTGATAGTTTCGATCACGTGTGTAGTACTATGTGCAGGCTACTATGTGAACCGAACATTATTGATTAGTAAGGTGGTTGCTATGTGCTGATTGCACCGGACATCATTGATTAATAAGGTCATTGCTATGTGCTATGTAAAATTATGAAAGAGTACATTTAGCAATAAAACAATTTAGACAGCAATAATTGTGTGAATTTGAAAAATCACCAAAAATGGTGGAGATTGAATTAGAGGCTGAATAATATATGAAACTGAATATGAATGAGTCTATTTTCACATAAAAGAAATAGAGCAAGCAAATGAGTTATATATTTTGAGATGTTTGAAGTTTAGTTAGACAGAGTCAGAATGAGTTTAGAATCCCCTGTTCTAATTTTTGAAAATTCTAAAAACTGTACAAAAATAATTATGGGATAAAGTTTATATTTTTAGAATGCTCAATGAATCTATTTTCAAGAGAAACAAAAAAAAACAATATTCGAATTCTTTACAATGAGATAATTAATTTTTACTGAAGAGAGGTCAGAACTGTCAAGTAGTGAAACAGGGGAAATTTAAAGAATAAACTATACTATTTGGCTACACCAAAAATTTTGAAAATTTTATGGTAAGAGGATATGTGAATCTAGTTTTGGGAAAATTTATGGATCTTAATTTGGAGTTCTGTAGCTCCGGGTAAAAATAATTTAGTGACTCTGACTCGAATAGATAGCTTTGAATATACATGTGAGTGAATAGTGAAATTGTAGCTAATGTTGTTTAAGTGTGTTATACACATTAAGGATGTGGAATGGAGAGGAGGAGGAGGAAAATTGGAAGAACATATGAATGATTTGTGTATAATTGGCCATATGCTCGATTATAATCGATAAATAATTAAAAAGAAATGATGTTTATAATTGTGCATTATTAGTTATAGTTAAAGTTCATGTGAGAAAATAAAGTTTCATAGTATGTGTATGTGGTATACTTGGTATATGATTTGGTATGTGGCAGTGTCAGAAATGGTTTATGAATTAACTCATGTTGATAAGTTTGATACATAAATAAATGAGGTGCTTATCCATGCTTATAATGCTTATACTATATGTTTATTTGGCTAGCACGTTTGGTGTGTATGCTTAGGCTTTGGCCAAGTTGTGGCTGGATTACGCCACATTAAATGTATAAAATTATACATTGAGATGGTAAATGTCTAGATGAAAATATGCTTGTGATCATAAAAGGGTGGTAAGGTTTAAAGTTTGTAATCATTATTAAAATGGTTTATCATGTGGTTAGTCTTTAAAGAGGCTAGCTTGCGACTACAGTTTAGTGTAATGTTTATATCTTGTGTGATATGCATAGGAAACGAAAGTGGAAAGGAAATGAAATACTAGATTCATGCTTGAAGTGTAAAATGATGCAAAAATGGGACGTTAAGTTAAACGATAAATATGTATTAGTATCGAACTTAATGAAATTGAATTGTACGTGAATTAAATGGAAATTGCAAATGATATGATTTGAATTAAATGAATTATTGTGGTATTGAAATGTATATTGGATTGAGAAATTGAATTGAATCGTGAAAATGAGAATCGTGAATTAAATGAAGTGGAAATGAAGTATTTAATTGCATGAGTATGTATTGGGTCTCAGAAGCCCTATTTGTTACAAATATAGTATTTTGAAGTTATAATGTGAAAATTTATAAAAGCATGTTAAAAATTTGAAGAGTTTAAATTTGAATGAAATTTTATAACTCAGTTTAACATGTTTATAAGTGTATATGTTCTGGTAATGCCTCGTACCCTATTCCGGCATTGAATACGGGTAAGGGGTGTTAGAATGTGACATCGCTAGATTCGGTCATAACGTTTAGACCGGATTTGGGGTGTTACATTGAGCACCTTGTTAACTTTGCAAACTTAGCTATATTTGATTGAGTCTTAAGTTGAATTATGTGATGTTTAAGGTTGGAAATAGGTATATATGAATGGTATGTTGGTTGAATTGGTTGAAAGGTTTTATATGGACATTGTTTTAAGTGTTGTGAATTGAAATATATTGATTTCATGGAAACAGAACACATGTCGTGACATCAAATTCTTCAGGTCGTGACGAGACATAACCAGTGAGTGACGTTGTGACCTGGTCACCTTAACATCACGACGTCAATCCGATAGATGGAAACTTTATAATTTAGTCCTTAATCAATTGTTGATCATCAAAAGAGCTTTCAATTCATGTATAGAGCTCGAAAATGTTTATAAATCATGTTATAAATGTGTAATGAGCTTAAAAACTTGAATAAGAAGTTGAATCGATATGTAATTATTTGTAGTTGCTCTGAAAATGAATGTGATATTTTGGTACCTTGACCTGGTAGTTGGGTCAGGTATGGGGTGTTACAAAGGATCATTTTCCATTGCCTCTTAGGGATCAAATGTTAGACCGATTAGTAGGTAATAAATTTTATTGCTTTTTAGATGGATATTCGGGATACAACGAAATAGTTGTAGCCTCGAAAGACCAACATACAACTACTTTTACATGTCCGTACGATACATTTTCATTTAGAGATTGCCTTTCAGATTATATAATGCACCTACCGTATTCCAGCGATGTATGACGGCAATTTTCACTGATATGGTTGAAAATTATGTTAAGGTCTCTGTGGATGACTTTTCTATTTTTGGTAACACTTATTATGTTTGTTTGAGTAATTTGGAAAAGGTACTAAAAATACGCCAAGAGACGAATCTTGTCCTTAACTGGGAGAAATGTAATTTTATGGTTAAGGAGGAAATTGTCTTAGGATATAAGATTTCCAAGAATGGAATTGAAGTGGATAAAGAAAAGGTGGATGTAATTGAAAGATTACAACCCCAGTTAGTGTGAATGGAGTTTGAAGTTTCTTAGGCCATATCGGTTTTTATCGTAGATTTATTAAGGATTTTCAAAACTTTCTAAACCTTTATGTATACTTTTAGAAAATATATTGTTTTTTTATTTTAACAACACATGTTTAGAAGCTTTTGAGAAACTAAAAGAATTAGTTAATTTCAGCCCCAATAATTATTACACCTAATTGGAACTCACCTTTTAAGTTGATGAGTGATGCAAGTGATTTCGTTGTTGGAGGTGTGATGGGTCAAAAAAGGAACAAAGTGTTTCACCCTATCTACTATGCAAGCAGAACTTTGACAACAGCCCAGATTAATTATACTGTAACTAAAAAGGAGCTCTTTTCTATAGTTTTTATTTTTAACAAGTTCTGTTCATATCTTATAGGTACCAAAGTTACAGTGTTTACCTATCATGTGGCTATTAAGTACTTACTTACAAAGAAAGATGCTAAACCAAGGGAAATTTGATGGATACTTTTGCTCGAAGAATTTGACCTTGAGATCCAAGATAGAAATGGCATTAAAAATTAAGTAATTGATCATCTATCGAGGATGGAACAAAATGAGGTAACTTATTCACTTATTCCAATTAATGAGAATTTTCCTGATGAGCATATCTTCTAGGTAAGTTGAATCTATAAAACACCATGGTTTGCTGATTTTGCCAATTATTTAGCATGTGGAATAATTCCTCAAGAAATGACGTACCAACAAAGGAGGAAATTCTTTCATGAAAGTTGGTACTATTTTTGGGAGGATCCGCATTTGTTTCAACTATGTGTATATAACATAATCAAGAAGTGCGTAGCTGGAAGTGAGATTGATGAAATTCTATACCACTTCCATTCATCTTCAAGTGGGGAACACTTTGGTGGTTCCCATACAACATGAAAGATTTTACAAGCTGGATTCTTTTGCCCTACAGTGTTTAAGGTTGCGTATGTATATGTGAAAGCCTACGATCGATGGCAAAGAACTAGAAATATATTAAGAAGGAACGAGATGCCCTTGACAAACATTCTAGAGGTTGACCTATTCGACGTATGGGGCATTGATTTTCTAGGCCCCGTTTCCTTCTTCGTATGGTAATAAGTATATTTTGGTAGTTGTGGACTATGTATCCAAGTTGGTTGAAGCCAAGGCCTACCCAACTAATGATGCTAAGATAGTCATGCGATTCCTACATAAGCACGTATTTACACAGTTTTGGACTCTTAAAGCTATAATTAGCGATGAAGGATCTTACTTTGCAAATAAGTGGCTTAAGTGGTTGCTTGGCAAGAATATGTGAAGCATAATATTGCTACTGCCTATCACCCACAGTGAAATGGGCAAGTTAAAAGGGTGAATCATGAAATCAAATGTATTCTTGAGAGGGTGGTGCGCCCTAATAGAACAGATTGGTCTCAAAAAATCGATGATGCACTATGGGCCTATCGAAGTGCTTTTAAGACACCATTAGGAATGACTCCTTATTGGTTAGTTTTTGGAAAGGCATCTCATTTGCCAATTGAATTAGAGAAAAAAGCTCATTGGGTTTTGAAGAGATTGAATTTGGATCTTAAGTAAGCCAATAAGAGAAGGATGTTGCAACTTGATGTGTTGGAAGAGTTAAGGTTATTTTCATACGAGAATGCTGAGATGTGTAAAGAAAAATATAATTGATGGCGTGATAGTCGTATACAACCTCATGAATTCAAAGAATGTCAAAAAGTGATGTTTAATTCGAGGCTAAGGTTATTTCATGGAAAACTCAAGTCCCAAAGGCAAGGACCTTATACTATCTATAAAATTAATCCATATGGAGCTGTAGAATTGTACGATAACCATGAAGGTACGTTTAAAGTTAATGGTCATCATCTCAAGCACTATTGGGATGGTGAAGTTGAGCAAATTAAAACCTCATTCAAATTATTTAACCCTTAATTTTTCATAAACCTAATTTTTAATAAAAAGTTAGAAATAATTTTCTTAAATTAGTAAATTTAATTAATTCTGTCTAAGGAGATTGGAACTTAAGCAGGACCGTTGTGACCTCTCCAACCTTTCCTAGGGATTAATTTAATGTGATTTTTTTAGAAGAAAATTTCTAAATAATTTTAAAATATTTATTTTTAGTTCTATTTTTATTTTTATGTTCATTTTCATTCTTATCTTTGTCTTTAATTTCAATTTGTTTATGTTTAATAAAGGGGGTCAAATTGTCCCAAGTACTAATTAGTTTATTTATTTTTGAACAGTCTAGTTTGTAAATACAGTTTAGACTTAAAGCCTGAACAAAGAAAGGAGAACTTTACCTATTGATGTCATCCATAAGGGTTCCCTAAAACCCTAATTCACCACTATATAAACCCCTCTCTACCACCATAATTTTCACAACCCTTCAAGCAATTATCTTAAACCCTAGCCACTCATTCTTTTTCCCCTTAGTCGTCACCCTAAATCCTCAAATTTCTTCCAAAAATCATTTCCTTGTCGCAAAACCCTAGCATTGTCGCTACAAGCTTTACGACACCACAAGCCTGTCATTTCCGCAAATCCCTTGTTTCATCCATTTTCGACTTTTCTTCCCTTTTTATTGTCAAAATTTTACCTATTTTTCGGGAAAAATCACTATGTCTTGCAAAAGAACTAGATCTTCCAAGACCTCTACCGAAAATCCCATTGTGATTCAAGATGTGGAAGTGAAAGAAAGTGTTAATTCAATCTTCAAGAATCAACCTATGATGCTGGAAAAAGGTTTCAACTTGGAAAGCAATGATAAGATGTTTGTGCCTTTGCCAATTTGAAAGACAATTGATGCCCTCCATTGTAATTATTTTTGTGATGTGCAATCATTGCCCAAAAAAGAGTTAGTTCGAGAATTCTTTGCTAATTTGACTAACACTACACCTAAATAGGCTTTTAGCGGCATTTTTAGCGGCGTTTGGACAAAAAACACCACTAAAAATCAAGCATTAGCGACACTTTTACAAAAATGCCACTAAAGATCGAGCATTAGCGGCTCATTTTGGAAAACGCCGCTAAAAATAAGCATTAGCGGCGTTTTCCAAAAAGCGCCGCAAAAAAACCTAAGCCCAACGATGCCATTTTCAAAGCTTTTGGGGCATTTAGCGGCGTTTTTGAAAAAGCGCCGCTAATGCTCGTACCTTTAACGGTGTTTTTGAAGAAGCGCCGCTAATGCTCGTACCTTTAGCGGCGTTTTAGCAGCGTTTTTGAAAAAGCGTCGCTAATAATAAAATCTAAAACCATTTCAATTATCTCATTCTTTGATATATTCTCAAGTAATGTTTCAATTATATTTTTTATTATAAGTTGAAAAAATTAATATTTCGTTGTATTTATTATATATTGGTCAAATTTACATTTAAATGATTACAAATAATATTGTTTAATACAAAATGTTTTTATTAAAGAGAAGTCCTAACTCCAAACTATTTATTATTATTTTTCAATCACGGTTTATTTAAACTACTTTACTAGAAAAATATATTAAATTATGAGTAAAATAAAATATCATAAAACTTAAATTGTTGTGTTGTAAAGAATAAAGAATAGAATAAATTTTTATAAGAATAATAAATTTTGATAGTTCGACTCAATAAATAATCAAAGAAAGTAGTATAAAACACCAAATATTGTGATAAATAATATTATATATTGATAATTTTATTACCAAAAATAATTTTATATTTAGTTAATCAAACATGAACACAACAATGACCTAATAGTACCTACTCAATAGTAAGAACTGAAAATGAATGAAAAGGGACAAATGAGGCTGTTACTTGGTCTAATACCCACTAGAAATTAATACTAGGTTTTTTAGGCTAAGAAAGGGTTATAGGAAAATATTATAAATATTGAAATTCAAATAAAATTTATTAAATATTGAATTTTAGAAAATAATTAAGTGAAGTTGGGATTCAATTTAGCTAGTAGAGTCGGTGGGGTTAGTTGGACGATTTGCTCCCGAAAAGAAAAAGCTGTTTGTTTTTTCTTGATAACAAAAACTATTAGCTGGGTCTCGAGTCTAGAGCCGAATGTTGCTTCAGGCGGTATAGTGGTAGTGGTGGACAAGTAGGTCTAATTTATCTGAATAGCCCAATTGCAAAAGAAAGCAAATATCTTATATTTGCAATCATTAATCGAATTACGTTGGGTACTTCGTTAGGGTGGGTGAGTGGCGAGTGCTGAGGTCTAGGGTTGGGAAAACAAAATTAGCAAAGCAGGTTAGGGTTTGCATTTGGATTTGGGTCGAGTTAGTGGATAATGATGAATAAATATCATCATAATGTTTATTATTTTAGGATTATAATTTTGAGTTCAAGGTTTAGGGTTTAGGTTTAAGGTTTAGAGTTTACATTTTAGTGTTAATATGAAGTTAGTATTTACGACTTATAAGATAATGATCAAATTTACTGTTTTAGGGCTTGATGTTTATGGTTTACGGTTTAGCGTTAATGATTTGATTGTTACAATACATGGCTTAGAGTTTAAGGTTTAGGTGTTACCATTTTAAGGTTTATGGATTAGGTGTTACCAATGCCCAATTTTAAAAACTTTTCCAACTTCAAGCTCGTTTTACCCGAATCACCCATTTCATTGTTTAAAAACGATAAAAAATATAAATCTAAGCCTAACCATATTTTGGACTAGGTGGGTTGTATGGGTAGTGAACATTTCTAATTATCATTTAAAGAGTAAATAACATATACTTTTTTAAATTTTGAAAGGTTTTATATTTTTCGTGATTTAAAATTTTAAAATGAATTTTAAAAGATTTTAAATTTTTTAAAAAATTTTAAAAAGATTTTAAATTTTTTAAAAATTTTTAAAAAATTTTAAAAAGATTTTAAACTTTTATTTTTATAATATTTATATACTTTTAAAGAAAACACCAAATTAGTAAAAATTACAAACATTAAAGACTACAAAATTATTTTATCATTTTCTAATTGCTACATTGATAATTTTAACCGCAAAATTAGATGTTTAAATTAAAAAAAATTAATATCTAGCAAAATAGTTATATTTTAGTTTGGAAGAAATATCTCTAATAAAATGGAGATTATATCATAAATGAATAATATAAAATCATGATTAACGTCTCAATCTTTAATAGAAATTTGATATGTGTGAGATTAATTGCTTACATTGGATAATTCTAACTTAATAATTAATTACAGTCATTTAATCATTTTTTTCTTTCTAAAATATACGATATTTATTTTTAACAGATTTATAAAAAATAATAATAAATGTTTTATAAAATCACTTAACTAATAATTTTTAACAGATTTAAAATGAAATAATTTTTTGCGGCGTTTTTATGAAAAATGTCACAAAAGGTAAGCAATAGCGGCATTTTTATAAAAAAACGCCACAAAAATAATTTTACTTTAAAATAATTTTTAGCAGAAAAAATATAAGATTTTTAGCATAGCAAAACGGCGTCATTTTGTACAAAATGAAATGATTTTTTGTGACGCTTTTATAAAAAACGTCGCAAAATGTAAAAACGCCGAAAAAAATATTCAAAATCCCGCTCACTCCTAACAAAAAAAAATTTGGTTACCCGCTCGTTACTCCCTCTTCTTCTCATCTCCATCACGCACCCTAAATACCCCAAATAAAGGTTTGTACTTAATTCTTTTTCCCTTTTAATCTCAAAATCCATGAGTTCCTTTGCCCCAACATCTCGTAATACCGTTCAAATCCCTAAACCTTTTCTTTTTCTCTCCAGGTGGTTTACAATTTAGTTTTTAAGCTTTGTGGGGTTCTGTTTGTTTTTGTTCTTTATTCCATTTTTGTGTGTATTTTTGCAGGGAATGGAAGAAAATTACAGGATGTTGAAGGAGATAAACAAGAAGCTGAGAAGGGAGATTAGGTATAATGGAAATTATATCCCTTTCCCAACTATGAATTCGTTATTATTTTGTTTCATTTTATTGGTTGATTGGAATAGGGGAGATAAAGGACAACGACGCCTACGAGGAAGAGCTTCTCGACTACGAAGAAGAAGATGAAAAAGCCCCTGACTCTGCCTCCACTAAGGCTGTTGATTCTGCTAAGAAGTTAGTCATTTTAATTTATACATATTTTTAAGGAAAACAATGTTCTAATATAATCTGCTAGTTTTAGTGTAAAGCAATTTAATTTTAATTTGTTTCATTTCTTTTTATGTGGTGTAGGGGGTATGTTGGAATTCATAGTTCAGGATTTAGAGACTTTCTGCTGAAACCGGAGCTGCTTCGATCTATTGTGGATTCTGGTTTTGAACATCCTTCCGAAGGCAAAGTTTTAAACTCATGTCTGATGTTAACATTTGTGAATTCCGTGAATTAAGTCATTTTTGTTTTTCTTGCTTTTAGTGACTTATAATGGTGGGCAGTATACAAGTTTGGTGCTTTATTATTTTGATTTACTATTTTGGACGAAGCATTTGTTGTTATAGGATATGCTTTGTAGTAATCTTTGAAATACTTTGCCTTGAAATTATATTTTTTCAACTTAATTTATCTAGGCATGAAAGTCTTCAAAATTATCATAGCTTTTCTTTTCTGTTGATTCAAACTGTTCATTTAAACTCTTTTTTTTTGTTTATATATATATACTATTTTTAATAAAAATTTTAATAATTCATTTATTCTAAGTTAATTGGACTTGCCTACGGCTGAACATACAATTTTTATATGAATATGCTTCATCTGCATTGCATGATTCACTTGATCTGGTTTAGTTGTTCTTTGATTCTGACTTGTTCAAGCTTGTATTATTCAGGTAATCACGATATCTATATTCATCATTACGACACGATAACTGGTTTGGTAATCTTTCCATTAAAGGATCAAGAAGAACATTTATAATTTACTGAGGGTTCGACTACTATGGTTTTATTTTCTTTTCATTAGTGCAACACGAGTGCATCCCTCAAGCTATTCTGGGAATGGATGTGCTTTGCCAAGCAAAATCTAGAATGGGGAAAACAATTGTTTTTGTTCTATCAACTCTTCAGCAAATTGAGCCTGTTGCTGGGCAAGTTGCTGCAGTTGTTCTATGTCACACTAGAGAATTAGCATACCAGGTGGGTTTTAGAGTCTTGAATTTATTCTTTGGAATTAGCATGCCAGTTGAGGGTGTTTCAGTGCCATTTCATCACTGAATTCATTCTTACCAAGTATTACTTACTCTATCCTTTAACAGATTTGCCATATTAAATGTTGCTTTCCGTGTTTAAGAAATAAATTCAGTTAGTTACTGATTATATGTTGTTCTTTGAATCTAATCAATGAAGTTAATACAAACCATGCTATGCAGTGGAATAAATTTAGTTAGCCTTGTGCAGAACCTTTAACCTTCTTTTTATTTTTTACTTTGTTGTTTAATACAGTTTATAGGACTAATGGTTTTGGGTTTGATGCAGTTTTTGCACTTGCAAAGCTTATGAATGTCAGTGAAGATGAGAGTCAACTTTCTGCTATAGCTAGGTATGGACTTTTTTACTTATAAAGATGCAAGAATTTTAGTTGTAATTCAATTGATGATTTATTGATTTTTTAAAAATATTTAATTTTTAACCTTCAGCCAGGATGTTTCTTAACATATAGAAATTGTATTATTAATTTTGTTGATGTCAAAGAATCATTGAACCTAAAAGTTTAAGTTATTATATTAGTGCCTTTATTTTGTTGGTTTTGGT
Organism: Gossypium hirsutum; assembly: GCF_007990345.1. NCBI lineage: Eukaryota > Viridiplantae > Streptophyta > Magnoliopsida > Malvales > Malvaceae > Gossypium > Gossypium hirsutum. The sequence continues at coordinate 13,044,186 of NC_053445.1, read as the reverse complement.
TCTAATGTCCACTTTTGCCCTTAGCTGTCTTTATAGTTTTATGATCTATTAGTTCCTCTATTTTTTATATGATAAGAGTTGCCACATGATTTGCTATCTTGCTTCTATGGAATTTCAAGAAAAATATGTTGTTGAATGTACTTTCTCTTTTAGGTTCGTACTTTATTATTATGGTTATGCTTTTTATTCCGACTCTTTATGATTTAAGTACCAGTGTCCGGAACCCATGGATGTGGGAAAACTTGAAAAAAAATTGAACATACTTATCTCAGACATGCCTTCATACCCATATCTGACATGTCTTTATACTGACACCTAACACTCATACCTAAGTTCGAGTAACATGGTTCTTTTCTTTTTCAAGTTCTAAATTGTTTAATAATAGGTTCTTTGTTTTCTTAATCAGGGATGATGAAGATGATTCTGTTGCGAAGATGAAGGCAGCTGAGGAAGCCTTGGAAGCAAAACAAAAAGTAACAAATAGTGCGTCTGCTACCTGTTCTTTTTTGTTTTGATCATGTTTTATAATTTTGTGACAAATTGTTCTTGGTACTCTGAAGATATTTATGGAAAATTACCCTATGATTCTATTGTATTTATACTGCATGGCTGTACCATGTATTTCTTAACTAGTTTGATAAATTTTATGTGTGGTGTTTAATTTTTCGTTACTGTCTGTGTAACTTGCAGCAAAAACCTACATTTGAGCTATCTTTCCATTGTTTAGGGGTTTATTTCATGCTATCATTCACTTTACTCTTTTTCAAAATTTTGCTTCTAGGTGAGACACCGTTTAAGGAAAGATCATGGGATTGAGGGTAGAATTCCTATTGTTTTCTCTTTAGAGAAACCTAAAGCTAAGCCGCTTCCTTTTAGAGGACCAACTGGTGAGGAATACAACCCTTCAGATTATCAAGTGAGGATGCTTGCTTCTTACTTTTGCAGTTTTAAAGTACTTTGTTTGATCACCTAACATCATGCAGTGGGGAAATTCATCCAATATATTGAAGCAGAATTTGAAATGAGAATTGAAAGTACATTTGGATGGAGCTAAAGTTGTGTTTCTTTTAGCGATATATTTTAACTTCCTAGTGTTTGGTCCCTGGTTTTTGCTATCTCTAGATTTAAGGGTAGAAGGAAAAGGAAAATATTTTGGTCTACATTTGTATGTAATCTACATGTTTAAGCCAACAATTTAATGTGTATTCTGCTGTCAGATAGTACCTGGGCAGGTTCAACAATTTAATCCATTGTATTTTTTATTACCTTGCAATGTGTATAGTCATAGGCAGGTTCAGCTAGCTAGTCTGTTTTTCATATGTATTATTTATTTTAGTTTTGATTCTAAATTTTTATTTTTACTTTAATATTTATAATTGTTTTATTAATTTATTATTTTAAATTCTAAAACTAATTTCATTAATTTTTATATTTAATTTTAAAGTTAAAATTTTCATAGAAAATTTAATTTAAATAATATTTTTTTTATTTATCCTTAAAAAGTATATTTAAAGTTCAAATTTTAAAAATAAAACATAATATAATATTTATCATAAAAATAAATATTATTTGATTAAAATAATTTTTTTAAAGGTTATGTTTTTAGCGGCGTTTTTGCGAGAAGCGCCGCTAAAGGTTTGTTCTTTACCGGCGTTTGTGATAAAAAGCGCCACTAAAGGTCATGATCTTTAGCGGCATTTGTGGGAAAAGCGCCGCTAAAGGTCATGGTCTATAGCGGCGTTTGTGGCAAAAGCGTCGCTAAAGGTCGTGGTTTATAGCAGCGTTTGTGGGAAAAGCGCTGCTAAAGGTCGTGGTCTATAGCGGCGTTTGTGGGAAAAGCATCGTAAAAGGTCGTGGTCTATAGCGGTGTTTGTGGGAAAAGCGTCGCTAAAGGTCGTGGTCTATAGCGGCGCTTTCAGGAAAAGCGCTGCCAAAGGTCGCGGTCTATAGCGGCGTTTGCGAGAAAAGCGCCGCTAAAGGTCATGACTTTTAGCGGCGTTTATTTCTAAAAATGTCGTAAATGTTAGCAACGTTGTCAATAGCGGCGTTTTTTGCGGTGCTTCAGAAAGCGCCGCAAATACTTTTAGTGGCGCTTAAAGGCCTAAAAAGGCGCCGCTAAAAACCTGTTTTGGTGTAGTGTAAGTTGTATGTTACTGAAAGTTCTTGTTCGCAAGAAGAAGGTACCCCTAACTTTTAAGCGCATTAATGATTTTTTTAACTTACCTGATGTAGAAGAAGGTGAATATTTGGCCATGTTGACAAATTTAAATTGAGATTTTCTTCAATAAGTGCTTAATGTTGTAACAAATCTTGGATCCCAATGGATTATAAGAAAGTATGGTAGTCCTTCTTGTCAAAAGGAATATCTAAAGCTATTGGCTAAGGTATGGTTTTACTTTGTTCGATATAGTTTCATGCCTATCTCACATAGTTCCACCATCTCGATGGAGCGAATACTTTTGTTGTATGCAATTACAGCAAAAAAGTCTATCAATGTTGGGAAGATTATTCTTAAGGAGATTCATGATTGTTCTTGTAAATCCCATTTTTAAGTGGTAACAAAATAGTGGTTTCGGGACCACAAATTCTGATTGGTAAAATCATTTTTTATTATTTAATTAATGATTATATAGTTACATTAGAGTCGTATTAAATTTTGGTGAAGAAATTTTAATGTTTACCTGGTTAATTTAAGAAAAAGGATTAAATTGTACTAGATGTAAAATCTAGTTATAATTGAATTATAGTGATTAAGTGGTGTAAATCCTATAAGTGGAATGGTTTAATTGGAAATTATACCATTCTTGTTTAATATGGATGGTTTAAGGATAGAATTTAGCTAATATATATGTTTAATTAAAGGGTAAATATGTAATTTAATAATTTTAACTTAAGAAACAAATAAAATAAAACATTCATCTTCTTCCTTAGTGGACTTTTCCACCGAAAGTTTAATTGGAAAACACCATTAAAGGGTTCCCTTGCATGGTAAGAATTTGTTACCTGTTTTTAGTAATTTCTATGTTTTTGAGATTGTTGCAACTAGGTCCAACAAACTCATAACTTCGTTTTTGAAACTTTTAAAGATTTTAGATATTGCCATTAATGAAACATTGTTATTTTAGATGTTATTTGATGGAGTTGAAGTGTTAGTTGTTTATTTGGATCAATTTACTAAATGGTTTCGTTAATGGTTTTTAGAAATTGGAGTAAATAGAATAAATACTTAAAATTTCATGGAAATTGAGTAATTGATGATTAATGGTGGGTTGCCATAGCTTGGAAAGGTATTTGGTTACATTTCGAAAGCTGTAAAAATTTGTTAAATTGGAAAATTATGGGTATGGGGACTAAATTGTAAAACATGTAAAAGTTTAGGGAAAATGTGTGATTAATGAAAGGTTAAGGGTCATCTGCGTTGAATAAAATTTGAAATGTATATGAGATTACTATATTGAATTTAATTATTATATAGATCAAGACTTGAATAAAAAAGACAATAATCGAGGAAATGAGAAAATTATAGAATAGTCCTTGCGTGTTGACTGGAAATAAATTGTAGGTAAGTTCATAGAATTTCAATAGTAAATGAAATTCTACAAGATATTTTATATCATTGTTCTTTAGTTGATATGTTTAAATATAACTATTACCTGAATGCACATATGTGCCCCTGTTTGTACTTCGATATCCCTGAATGCACATACGTGCCCCTGTTTGTACTTCGATACCCCTGAATGCACATACGTGCCACTGTTTGTACTCCGATATCCCTGAACTCACAGACATGCCCCTGTTTGCACTTCAGTATGCCTGAATGCACATATGTGCCCCTGTTTGTACTTTGATACCTCTGAATGCATATACGTGCTCATGATTGTATTATGCTACCTCCGAGAACATTATATTGTCTCATCATTTCATCATTTGTGTTCTTGAAATTTTCAATAATAAAATAATATGTGAATAGTGCCTAATTATATTTAGATTAAAAATTATACTATGTCCTTACTAAGCTATGTAAGCTTACGAGTTTTTTTTGGGTTGTTTTGTAGATAATTGTTGGTGATTTTCTAGAAGGATCAACCAATCGACTCACACCATCCATCTAAGTTGTAGTTTTTATATCTTTTGGGTAGTGGTATGTATATATAGATAAATATTCGTTTTATAAATGTTGATAGATGTAGTTCATGAGTGAAATTTGTGATTTGCTTAGGGTATGTTTTGTATTGATGAAACAAGTATACATATATAATGCATAGATGAACACTTTGATATTTAGTTTTTGAATGAAGTGATTACAATCATAGTGTAATGCTTTATTGCATAATGTCTTATAAAGGAGGTCTTTCGATTATTTTTTAGCCTAAATGTTTGGTATATATGTGGTGCCTTTGAATGGCATACTGGTTAGATGAAATAGGTTGATTGATTTGGCATGTCTAGATGTGTTGGGATGATGCCTAGGTCTATTGAACAGGTATGTTTTGGTCTTAAAATGGCATGATTTTTGGGACAAATTTGGAGCACATGGGTCGGTGACACGATCGTGTGTCATTTGTGAATTCCTAGTGTTTTACGTTAGTGCGTTACACGGCTTAGCACACGGCCTGGCACATGACCGTGTGTGGCAAGTCAGAGAGTTACACGGGCTGGGGCACAGCTGTGTGTCCCTTGTTCGATGGTTACACGGCCTGGGCTATGTCACACAACCTGGCCACACAGCCATGTGTCCCTTGTTTTGACATTTTTGTAACTTTTTCTTAAAAATCTATTTTGTTTCAAATTAGTCCTAAATTGCTTCTAAGATATTTTTAGGGCCACGAAGGCTCGATTTAGATACCAAATGCATATATTTGATATGTTTTGAATGAGATTGATTTATTTAGTGTTATGATGTTAAACATTTTATGATTGATTAGTAATGCTTTATGACCTAATTTCGGTGACGGAGGTGGGTTAAGCGTGTTATATTTAGTGGTATTAGAGCTACGGTTTAGTCGATTCTAAGACTAACGCAGTAGAGTAGAGTTTAGTATAGACATGTCATATATACCCTGTGATAGTGTGATGCTTTTGATCCATTCTAATATTGTATTTTCTTATTGATTCAAGATATCAGCTGAGTCAAATCGGGCTGTAGTTAACAAAGCTGAAAGTAATGTTCAAGCTTCGAATCCTGAACCAAGTAATAATGCATCGATTCCACAATCCTTTGGTGATGAAATGAGAAATGTGGTTCTTGGGATTATGAACCAATGATTCAATGAATTTAAGCAAACAAATCTTGCAACTCCGGTACCTCCACCCCCTATTGTGCCTTCTCTGGCACCCTTGGGTCCTCCAAATCATGCACCTGTGATAGTTACTTGAATATTTGTAGATAAAATTCGAAAATGTGGAGTGGAAGAATTTAGAGGCAACGTTGATGATGATTTTGCAAAAGCCGAGTACTGTTTAATGAATACGAAGGGAGTCTTCGTGGAATTGATGTGCACTCCCGAAGATTGTTTGACGTGTGTTATGTTGTTGCTAAAAGATGAAGCATACTTATGGTGGGACACTTTGAACACGAAGACATCAAATGATCACATTAATTAGGATTACTTTCAGATTGAATTCAAGAAAAAGGATGAATTTCTTGAATTAAAACAGAGGAAATGGTCTGTAGCTGAGTATGAACGGGAATTTGTGCAGTTAAGCTAGTATGCCCATAATATAGTGTCTAATGAATAATAAATGTGTATTAGATTTGAAGGCGGGTTAATTGATGATATTTGTATGTTTGTGGCAACATTAAACTTATGAGAATTTGAAGAAATTTCTGAACGAGCCTAAAAAATTGAAGAAATTTACAAGAGTAAACGAAAACCAAATTTGAAATTTCGAGATTTTAACAAAAGTGGGTTGTTTAAGTCTGCTCAAATTTCTCCATCAAAGAAATTTAGAAATGACACAAGTCAATCGGCTACCCCTTCAGAGTTCATTAGCAGAGATAAACCGAGGCAAAGTAATTTTAAGTTCGTTAATTCTCTAGCGGCAAGTGTCGGAAGTGTGAGGAATGTTGAGAGAAACATTCCTATTTGCGATGATTGTAACAAGAGGCATTGTAGTGAATATCGATCAAATTTGCGAGTTTGTTTCCATTGTGGATTTACTGATCATTTCCTTCGTGATTCTCCCAAAGGTAAAATGATTTTGGTGATCAAATAAACAAGCCTAAAGCAACCTCACAGAGAGCTAGACGATCAGGAAATGGTAGAAATACTACTTCTAGTCGAGGAAAGAATAGTGATATGAATGAACAATCTGAAGCAAGAACACCAGCTAGAGCCTATTCAAGCAAAGCTCGTAAGGAAGCTACTACCCTCGATGTTATTGCTGGTATTTTTTCTCTCTTTGATATTAATGTATATGCATTGATTGATACTAGATCAATTCACTCGTATACATGCACTGCATTAGTAGACAAAAAGAATTTGCCTATCGTGTCCATTGAAGTTAGGGGTTATGATTTGTAAAAGTAACGAACCTATTGGGTTAGTATGTTTTAGTTAATTAGATTTGTAAATCGTGTCCATTGAAGTTAGGGGTTACGATTTCCTCGCTAGTTTGATGTTGTTACCTTTTGATAATTTTGATCTCATTTTAGGAATGGATTAGTTGTCTGAGCATGATGCAATAGTGAGTTGCAGAAGGAAACAAGTTAGTTAGAAGCGTCCGGATGATGAATTTATTTATGTTAGGGCAGATGTGGCCAATTGTACTACAAATGTAGTTTCAGCATTGTCAGCTCAAAAATTGATTAAAAAAGCACGTGAAGCTTATTTAGCCTATGTTCTTGATTCGAAAGTGGTTGAATCAAAACTCAAGCAAGTGCCGATAGTCAAAGAATATGATGATGTTTTTCCAAAAGAATTGTTTGGGTTGTCACTGATTCGAGAAGTAAAATTTGTTATTGAACTTGTGCCTGGAACAACTCCAATTTTGATAAAACCATATAGGATGGCCATTACAGAATTGAAAAATTTAAAAGTACCATTGCAAGAGTTGTTAGATCGCGAATTTATTCGACCGAGTGTATCACCTTAGGGTGCTCTAGTTTTGTTCGTGAAGATGAAAGATGGGCCAATGAGGCTATGTATACATTATCGATAGTTGAATAGAGCCACCATTAAGAATAAATACTCGTTACCTCGTATTGATGATTTGATCGATCCGTTAAAAGGAGCTACAGTGTTTTCGAGGATTGACTTGAGATCTAGATTTTTTAGCTACGAGTTAAAGACCAAGATGTACTAAAACCTACATTTAGAACTAGATATGGTCACTACAAATTTCTAGTGATGTCATTTGGTTTGACTAATGCTCCTGCGGTATTCTTGGACTTGATGAATCAAGTATTTCAGCCATATTGTAACAATCAATTTTTAGTGAAATCAAAATAGGGATTTCAGGACCAAAAATTTGACGTGAAAATATTTATTTTAATATTATTTTAAAGTCTACGATATGATAGTAGTGTCGTATAAAAATGTTTTTCAAAAATTTCGACATTTGCATGTTTAATTTGGTGAAAAGGACTAAATCGTTAAAGGTGCAAAATTAGAGTTCTATAAGTTTAAGGTATTAAATGGCTATGAAATTAAATGGTTAAAGTATTTAATTGGTAATTAAAAAATTTTGATTGTGGGTGGACAATTATGTGGATATTTTTAAGTGATTTTAATGTTTTGTACTAAGGTTCTAATTGTAAATTAATAAATAAATAAGGTAAAAATGAAATTTTGAAGATATCATCTTCTTTAGTTAAAACACCACCGAAAATTAGGTTAGGAAAACTCCATTGAAGGAGCTTGGATATTCAGTCATGCCTTCCTCTTGCATGTAAGTATTTTTCATCCCGTTTTTAATGATTTCTATGTTTTTAAAGTCATTGTAACTCAATCTAGTAGCCTAAGGACTAATTTGGAAAATTGTTAAAAGGATATGGTTTTGCCATGAATGTGTTCATGTGATTTTTGATGTTTGATGGAAGAAAATGCATGTTTGTTGATAAATGAACAACTTTTGTAAAGTGAATTTTGTTGAAAATGTCAAATACGAATTTAACTATAAAATATGTAAAATACATAGTGAAAATTGTGAAATCATGTATTGTATGAGTTGCTATGGACCTATATTGAATTCGGCTAGCTTTGGTAGGGATGAAATTGCATGAATATCAATTTACGAGCTTAAGAACTAAGTTGTAAAGAAATCAAAATAATAAGGGCAAAAGCGTAATTTTTAAAAAGTAAGAATTTGGATTGAATTGGATAGAATGGTTATTAAATAGATTTAATTTATTTATTCAGATCAAGATAGACCTCGTACGACTTTAGATTAGGGTAAAAAAAGCTTCGAATTAGTCGACTCTATTTTTACGCCTTTATCGTCGAGGTAAGTTCGTGTAATTGCATAATGTTTTAATGCCATCTTTTGAGCTATATGTGAATTTTGGATTGTTATGTAATGATTAATACAAACCCAACGATTGTTTCGACGACTATCGAACCATGTTTGAACCTTAGGAATTCGTAGGATACAAATGACAATCATTAGGGTTGCCATGTTTCAAATGCTGGTCTTGAATGTTCTACCAGTGGTTGAGGTACGACATGTGTTGCAAATGCTCCACAACTCGTGTGAGCAGCATCGTGTAGCTTACATTCCGACCCACAGCTTGTGTGAAGAGGGCCCATTTCACAGCTTGTGTGAGCAAGTCCATTTCACAACTCATGTGAGCAACGATGTAAAAGAAATGAAAGATTATGATTATATGTTTAGCACACTTCGTATGAGATATCTTGTGTATCCGATGAAATTCTAAATGGTTCAATGGGAATAAATTTGAAAGGATATGGTAACTGTTCATTATGAACCAAGACATGTATGTATGAAATACATTGATATGATCAGCTATATGGAAAACATATTATGTTATGATGGATGATAAATCCAATTGAATCATGCTGAAGTATAATGGTTATCCATGTTAAATTCATATGAATTCTGTTCAAGTATGCTAACATGTTTGTGTTGGTGTTTAGGCTTGTGACAAGCTAAAGGTTGAATTATGCCATGTTACATTTTAATGTTATGAAATGAAATGGTAAGTTGTGTTTTATGTTATACGAACTTACTAAGAATTATATGCTTACATGGTCTCCTTTCCCATGTTTTATAGATAATCGAAAGCTCGTTCGGTTTGGAAGCTCGTCAGAGACCTATCACACTATCCAACGACTATTTCGGTAGCTTTTGATGTTTTGGTTATGGTTATAATGGCATGCATAGGTGGACTTGTATTAATGATCTAGTGGTTATGTTTGGCATGTATATATTTGGTAATATGGTTGTTGGACTTTTGGTATTTTCGTGCTTAAATGGTTCGTGTTGAAATAGTCAAGTAAAAGCATAAGTTGGATGACCAATTTGGTATGTTTGGTTGTGTTTTGGTACATGATAAATTAAGCTATGACATGATATGGAAATAAGTAGTTGTGTGTAGTTGATTTATGCCAAATGTGTTTATGTTTTGGTTAATTTGATGAATTGTGATTGAGGTGCCTTTTGGCATATTGTCTTTATAGATAAATACCATATTGAATTAGTCCTATTACGCATGTTTTAGTATGTTTTGAAGGTTGATTGTATGTGCAAATGGTTTGTAGGTGTGAGCTTGATTTGGATGAAAGAAATGGCATGAAAATGGTTTATTTCTTGTCCACACAGCTTACCACACGGGCGTGTGCCACGATTGTGTGTCCTCTATAAGTTTCAAACTGTTGCAAGTCAGGCAGTTACACGACCTATCATATGGCCTGGCACACGGGCATGTGGCTTGGTCGTGTGACCCAAGTCAGAGAGTTGCACGGGCATGGACACAGGCTGGGACACGGCTGTGTGTCCCTACTTCGAATGCCCACAAAACCTAAGACATGGGCATGTGTCTCAGCCGTGTGAGTCACACGGCCATGTGACCCCTCTAGTGTGAAATTTTCTATCTTTTTCCATAAAATTTTAAATGTGTCTGATTTAGTCCTGAATTGATTCTAAAGTGATTCTAAGGCCTCGAGGGCTCGAATAAGGTACTATATGCATATATTTGAATGGATTTTACTAAGATGTATAAAATGTTTGGACAATGAATGTTTTAAGTTATGTTTTTATGGTAATGCTTCGTAACCCTATTTCAGCGACGGATAGGGGTTAAAGGTCTTATACATATTTCGATAGGTTTGTTGTGGTATTCATTTATGATATCCTGATTTATTCATTAAACGAGTCAGATCATGTCAAACATTTAAGAGTTGTGATGCAAACTTTACGTGAAAAACAACTTTATGCGAAATTCAATAAATATGGATTTTGGTTATTAGAAGTTGGTTTTCTAAGACACGTTATATCTGGTGATGGAATTAGGGTTGATCCGAATAAATTATTTGCGATCGTTGATTGGAAAATTCTGAAGAGTGTTTCTGAAGTTCGAAGTTTCTTGGGATTAGTCGGATACTATCGGCATTTTGTTAAAAGCTTCTCCATTATAGCATCTCCGATGACTAAACTGCTGCAAAAAGATGTTAGTTATGTTTAGACTGAAAAATGCAAGAAAAGTTTTGAGCAGTTGAAGAATATTTTAGTCGAAGCTCCTGTTTTGATTCAGCCTAAATCTGGGAAAGAATATATTGTTTATAGTGATGTGTCTCTTGTAGTTTAGGATGTGTTTTGATGCAAAGTGCAAATGTAATCTCCTATGCTTCCAGGTAATTGAAACCTCATGAGCGATATTACCCGACACACGATTTGGAGTTAGCTGCAATTGTTTTCGCTATGAAGATCTGGCAACATTATTTTTATGGGGAGAAATGTCATATTTTAACTAATCATAAAAGTTTAAAATACTTATGACTCAAAAAGAATTGAATTTGTGTCAGCGTAGGTGCCTTGAATTATTAAAAGATTATGATTTGGTAATTTACTATCATCCTAGGAAAGCTAATATAGTCAGTCGGAGTGAGGCATTCAAGTTTTAGAAGATATGTTGCGGTGTTCTATCATTGAATTCGAGTGCAGCTGGGAAAAATTATTTGCCATTAGCTAAATTTGCGTATAATAATAGTTATCAAGAAAGCATAAAGATGGCTACATATGAGGCTTTGTACAGACGTAAATGTAGAAGTTCATTGTATTGGTCTGAATTGAATGAGAAGAAGTTAGCCGGGTTGATTTGGCTCGAGAAATCGAAGAAAAAGTTAGAATTATTCAAGATAAAGTGAAATCTATATCCGACCATCAAAAGTCTTATGTTGATCTAAAAAGGAGAAATATCGAGTTCTCTGTAGGCGAAAATGTATTTTTGAAAGTCTCGCCCTAGAAGAAAATATTATGATTTGGCAAAAAAGGGAAACTCAGTTTTAGATTCATCGAGCGATATGAAGTTCTTGAAAGAATAGGACCGGTAGCTTACCATTTAGCCTTACCACCAAAACTTGACAGAACTCATAATGTTTTTCATGGTTCCATGCTTCGACAATACCGATATGATCTATCACATATTTTGTCTACAAAAGAAATTAATGTCCAAACAAATTTAACTTACAATGAAGAACCTATAAGTATCTCAGCTCGAGAAACAAAATAGCTGAGAAATAACTCTATACCGTTAGTTGAAGTATTATGGCAACATCATGGGCTTAAAAAGGCGAAGTGGGAAATAGAAGAAAATATGAACACTACACCAAAACAGGCTTTTAGCGGCACTTTTCTAGGCCTTTAGCGGCGTTTTTAGCGCCGCTAAAAGAATTTACGGCGCTTTGAGAAGCGTCACAAAAAACGCCGCTAATGACAGCGTCGATAACTTTAGCGGCGTCTTTTCCAAAAGCGCCGCTAAAGGTCATGACCTTTAGCGGCACTTTCCCACAAACGCCGCTAAAGACCATGACCTTTAGCGGCGCTTTTACCACAACCGCCGCTAAAGACCATGACCTTTAGCGGCGCTTTTCCCACAAACGCCGCTAAAGACCATGACCTTTAGCGGCGCTTTTTCGACAAACGCCGCTAAAGACCCTGACCTTTAGCGACGCTTTTCCCAAAAATGCCGCTAAAGACCATGACCTGTAGCGACGCTTAAACAACAAACGCCACAATGAAGATGAGTTTTAGCGGCGCTTTTTAACAAACACCGCTAAAACATGGCTTTTGAAAAAATATTTTAATTAAATAATATTTATTTGTATGATAATTATTATATTATGTTTTGTTTTGTTTTTAAGGATAAAAATATTAATTAAATTAAAATTTCTATTAAAATTTTAACTTTAAAGCTAAATATATATTTCCATGTAACAGGAATATAAATTCGTACCGATTTCAAATATTTCCTATAAAAACCTGTCATGACAGTGATATATATTGCATGCTTGATAATATATCAACCATCACAACTGCATATATTTCAAGACAATTCACAATTCTTAAACACCCATTCTCACAGAAAAATTTGCTAAGTATGACAGGCTTCAGATTGTTGAGAAAAATCAATACAAAGATTTATAACCTCAAGCTATCAAACAATTCCATTCATCTAAAGACATCCTTCTTAGAAAATTTATGAGCACGATGTCATACTCATTTATCAGCTATTAAAAAATTTATCGGCATGTATGACCTTGCAATTCAATTAATCACCACATTTCGTCCAGCAAGCACTTTATTGGCTTTCTATAAAATTTAAGATTCTTAGACTATCCCCAGAAATTATCAGTCTAGATATTCAACACCACATTTAAAAGGGAAAAACAAAGGTAATCCGTTTTTAATGACTTTTCCATAATTAGTGACTACAAAATATGCTACTCAAAACAATAACATTTGAACATGCTAATCAAAATTCTGGACCGCTAGACACAACATAAAAAACCTCTTGATAACTTAAGCCACGAGTTGCATGCATAAGATTTTGGTGGACAAAAATACCAAGCCGAGGAACAGCAGAACCAATTTCACTCTTCCATGGGCTGATTCTCTTCTGTCTGTGCTTGGGACACATTGACTTTGATTTTTGGAAGACAAAGAGATGAATCTTGTGCAAGTGCATGCGGAGCTTTGACCAAGTGAATGCCCTGCTCCAATTGCTTCCTTGCTTCTTTCTGCCTCTGGACTTTGCCTGTCTTAAGCCTGGAAAAAGATTTTAAAATGGAAGGGTTATTATTTACTAAAGTGCATGTTATAATATCTTTCAATGGGAACTGAAAGCACCACAAACCAACCTGTTTTTGATGTGGTCAGATGCCCTGTCTGATCTGATTTTATCAATCTTTTTAATGGCCTTCAGAGTATTCTCTGCAAGGTTTCTATCATATCTCTCCGGCCTATTACGTTTTCTCTCAAACTCAAATGTTGAATCCTGGTGCAAAAAGAAAAGAAATAGAAATCATGCAGTGTTTTGGTATAAGCATTGTAATAATGCAATAAAAAGTCCAAAATCAATGCCTTAGGTCTATCACATGTGTCATGTCCTTTCCATGCAAACGCCTATAGGCCTTGGTCCATTTTACTTTACGGGGATTCCTCTTCATCTTGAAGTTCTTGTGGCATTTCGATCTACAGAAACGGAAAATCTGCAAATGTTTGGGCCATCAGAAATTAAAATCAATGCAAACAGCACGAATGACATGTAGGGAACATAGTACTATAAATTATTTTAATTGATGCCCTCAATCTGGCATAAATGTTGCTGAAAACTGCATGTATCTGAACACTGCCAAGCATAAACACATACCAAGTATCAAATTTTAGGCCACTACATAGAGAAATGCAACAAAAAAGAAAAATACTGCAACGAGAGTAACTAAAAAATGGATGAGAAAGACAGAAAGGCGACTTCTGGACAAACCAAAGGCCAACTCCATAGAATCAAACCAAATGTGTACCATGATAAGCCAATATGGATAATAACTAAATAGAAACAAACAAAAGCGAAGAACCTTTAAGAGCAGTAAAGTAATATAACCTTTGAATACATGTAAAAGTAAGAAAGAAACTCCTACCTTGGCATCGTTGCGAACAAATTGAATACCATGCCCCGGATATACAGTGGAGGAACAAAACCAGCACTTCTCTAATCTCATTCTTCTTAAATTAACTAAAAAAACACAATTTCCTAAATAGAAAATAACATTGACAATATCAGAAATCATTTCATAAAGAGACTAATTAGAAAAATTTAAGGGGGTATCACAATCTTAAATTGCATAAGTTGACGTTAGCATGAAAAGAGAATCATGTATAACCTGAAGCATATGATACTTTCGTACATTCAATTCATCAGGTTTTCAAGTTTATTCGTCAGAAATTATCAAGCATAGACGAGACATAAAAACCCTAATAAAGAAATTCCACCTAATTATTTTACCCAAGTGAAATATTATAGACAGTGAAGTATTAAACCATTCCAGGTACCATAAAATAGAAATAGGAGTCATTTCTTACCGCAAACCAGCTACAATAGCCAACACACAATCCCTTCTACCTCCTATATAAACAAATAATCATTAATCCTATTCACTGCATCCCAATCTGACAAGCTTAGAGTAGTCAATAAACCAATTATTCATTAATGTATAATAACAAAAGAATCGAACATTTGGTCTCTATAATGCAAATTAAATGACAGCTTTAGATGAAATTAAAATAGGAGATACACTGTAGAACATACAAAGATAAGGAAAAGAGTAGCAAATTATTTCTTACATGCATTGTAAACATGTTTGCGCCGTAAAGGTGGAGCACCTACTCACCATGTACTGACCAAACTTCTCTTTGATTGCAGGCAAATTAGCACCACCACCATTACCTAGCTCAATCTACTAGTTAACAATTATAAAATTTTTTTCTACTAGTTAACAATTATAAATTTATAATTTTTTTCTCATCAAAAATCTTTTACCAAATTTTCTTATATTTTCTCATCAACCAAACACCCAAAATACAGAAATATTATTAACTCATGTTAACAATAAATGCGTTAACGATTAGAAATAGTATTCTTCATTTGGAAGCCAATGAAGCTACAGAAGGATGAATCATTAATTTGTAACGAAAACTGCATGGAACAGTGGCTAGGACAAAAAGGAATACAGATTTGAACTTAAAAACTGCATAAACTATATCAATGTAGGCATAAGTAGAAGGATGTTCTGGTTTTGCTTGTTTAGACTAGTTGAAATTTGAAATTCTTTATCTTTTCCCTCGGTATAAAGATGATATACTTTTACATGTATTTCTTACATGAACGGCACTAGTGGTATTTGAAAATTTGAATAGAAGCAACAATTCTTCAACAGTTATAGAAAATGGCATCAGCATATATAAATTGTCTAACTAGGTAATGTCATCATTATTAAAAAGAAAAAAAATGACTATCAAATCTGTAGATATCTACCTGCTTGCAAGGTCAATACCAATAAGGTCCTTTACAGTATCTATATTTTCACTATAGAAAGAAAAAAAAAAGACAGCGAGAGATTAGAATTTTTTCTAAAAGAGATGTTTGCTGCTAAATTAGAAATATATATGCTAGAGAAGCATTGCAGTGGCAAAAGAACTATGCAAGGTAACACTGCTCCAAATAAGAGATCCCTAATTTTGAAGAAAAAGTTTGATAAACCAAAAGCAACAGCTTCAAACTGTTTCAGTTGTTTCAGTTGTTAAAGGCACCATGGACTTGCTTAAATTTTGCCAGTAAGTACAACTCAGTATATCTAAATGACAAATAACAAGAAACCTACCTAGAACCAGCTGATCGAAGAGACTGAGAAAGGGTGTATAAAAGTTGTGTCCAACACTCTTCAGCATCCTGTAAAAGACCCCAAATTACATATCAGAATATAAACAAATCTGGGAAGAACAATTACAAAAGAAAATGATAAAAGTTTGGGAAGAACAAAATAAGAATTGAATTTCATCATTTTTATTAAATAACGATAGATATGTACCAAAAGAAAACCAACAGTTCCATATTTACCATACAACCCGCTACGATGTCTGGTAAAAAAATATATGAATTAATCATAAATAATTCAATCTCACGGGCAACCATTAAACCTTACCACTAAGCCACCCTGATTAAACTTGTTTTCCATCCAAAGATCTCAGTGCAATGAATCAAATAATAATAATAATAATAATAATAAATGAATCCCTCAAGTTTTGTTCTCAGTGGAAATAATAATAAATAGAAGCAAAATTAGCCGATAAACACATGAAACACATTAAAAAAGTGAAGGTAAAACAATTGATAAACCGAACTTTGTGAGATAAACATGTAAAAAGCAGATAAAAGAAAATTTGTGAGATAAACATATAAAAAACAGATAAAGTTTGTAACCCAAATTAAACAATTAAATATACCTGATTTCCTCTGTCTTTTTTTTTCTAAATAAATAGAATGGTAAACCATGGTTGAATTCTTTTTCATTGAAATGGAAGGGAAGGAATTGAGCAAGTAGTATTGGAAACAACTGAAAGAGACACATTTTCTAAGCTGTCATTCAAAATTTCAGTCATGGCTGCT
The DNA here is from genome assembly GCF_007990345.1 of Gossypium hirsutum. NCBI lineage: Eukaryota > Viridiplantae > Streptophyta > Magnoliopsida > Malvales > Malvaceae > Gossypium > Gossypium hirsutum. Next base: position 13,027,565 of record NC_053445.1, on the reverse strand, counting down.
GTTATTGCCTCGGCTTGCTTCGAAGGCAGACCTTCCGCCTCTAATCTCCTAACCTATAAGTATAAGCACCATGTCTTTAGATATTTTCAAGATTCCAAAAATCAAACAAAAGTACAGTTTCTAAAACAAAAGAAGGAATCATTGTAATTTACCAAAGCTAAAGTGTCGATGAGAAACAATCGCTTTCCATTAGATTTAACGAGCTGAGAACAGTGCATCCGGTGTGAAAATAGAGTGGGAGAAGCTAACAATCGAATCGCAGAGGGAGGAATCGCAGCGCGTCGTTCTGCTCCTCTAAATTTTTTCGATTGGGATTTTGTGAACAAATCAGCGCGAATTTGGGATTTTTTAGTTTTTGGGTTTTAGGGGGAAATTTGGGGAAAAAAGCAGCGCCAATTTTTTTTAAGCAAAATAAATTTTGTGGCGTTTTAAAAAAAAACGCCGATATTGCTTATATATCAAATGGTTTAGAATAAATATTAGTATTTGTGGCGCTTTTTCAAAAACGCCACTAAAAATAGAGCATTTGTGGCGCTTTTTCAAAAACGCCGTTAAAGCCTCAAAAACTTAATAAAACGACGTCGTTGGGCCTAGTTTTTTTGCGGCGCTTTTCTAAAAACGCCACTAATGCTCATTTTTAGTGGCGTTTTCTGAAAAGCGCTGCTAATGCTTATTTTTAGTGATTTTATTTATTTATTTGTTAAAATTTTTTATTTTATTTGTTAAAAATTATTAGTTAAGTGATTTTATTTATTTATTATTTTTTTAAATCTAATATTTAAATATATCAAATGGTTTAGATTAAAAATTTTTAAATATAAAAGCATTAATTGATTGTATAAAATTTCATCATTTAACAAATCTCAAATAAACCTTAAATCCTAAACCATTTAATATATATAAAGTTTATCGATTATCTCTTAAATAATTTAAACTATAATCATAATTTTAATATATTAAAATTAATATTATCTCTTTCACAATTATATAAGAAATTATTTAATATATAAATTAAAAAATACTAATTAATCTAAACCCTAAACCCCTAAACCATAAATCATAAAATATAACTCTAAAACCCTAAACCGCTAACCCCTAAACTTTAAATCCCAACCCTTAAACAATAAACCATAAACCGTGATTCTTAAACCCATAAACCTTAAAATAATAACTCTTAAACTTTAAACCCTACACCATATACCCTAAACTATAATCATAATTAATTCAATATTTTAAAATTAATACTATCTCTTTTACGATTATATAAATTAAAAAACAATCAATCATGTACCAAGAACACTATAATCATTATTTTAATATATTAAATTATTTAATATATAAATTATTTATAAAGAATTTAAACTATAATCATAATTTTAATATATCAATTTAATATTATCTCTTTTACAATTATATAAGAAATTATTTAATATATAAATTTAAAAAACTAATTAATCTAAACCCTAAATCCTAAACCCCTAACTCTTAACCCTCAACCCTTAAACCTTAAACCCCAACCCTTAATCTATAACCTTAAACCATAAATCGCAACCCTTAAACCCTAAATCTTAAACCATAAACTGTAAACCATAACCCCTAAACTCATAATCCATAAACCTTAAAATAGTAACTCCTAAACCTTAAACTCTAAATCATATACCCTAAACCAAAAACCTTAAACTATAGAGATAATTAATTCAATTTTTTAAAATTGATACTATATCTTACGATTATATAAGAAATTATTTAATATGTAAATAAAAAACACTCAGTAATGTACCCAAAAAACTTTAAAATTATTTTAAAATATAGTATTTTAAATTTTCCATTTTTAACAAATATTTTTCTATTTTTTTATTTCAAATTATTTCTAAGTGTCATTATTTCAAATTTATCCATTTTTAACAAATATTCAATTAAAAATAAATAGAATTTTAATTAATATAAATAAACAAATTAAATAGTAATTAGACAAATAAAATGTTTTTGCGGCGCTTTTCCAAAAACGCCGCTAAAGACCAGAGCATTAGCGGCGCTTTTCCAAAAACGCCGCTAAAGACCTGAGCTTTAGCGGCGCTTTCCCAGAAACGCCGCTAAAGACCAGAGCATTAGCGGCGCTTCTCCAAAAATGCCGCTAAAGCCCTGAGCATTAGCGGCGCTTCTCCAAAAACGCCGCTAAAGACCAGAGCATTAGCAGCGCTTTTATAAAAACGCCTCTAAAGCCCCGAAAGGTCGATCTTTAGCGGCGTTTTATTTAAAGCGCCGCTAATGCTCGATTTTTAGCGGCGTTTTTTACCCAAACGCCACTAAAAATGCTGCTAAAAGCCTGTTTTGGTGTAGTGGAAGTCCCACTATCCAAATCTTTTCTTTGGTAAGATTTTCGAGGACAAAAATTCCTTTAGAGGGAATAGTTGTAATATCCTATTTTTTCGTGGTAACGAAACAATGGTTTCGGGACCACAAATTTTGATTGGTCAAGTCCTGTTTAATTGTTTAATTAATGATTATATAATTACATTAGATTCGTATTAAATTTTGGTGAAAAAATTTTAATGTTTACCTAGTTACTTTAATAAAAAGGATTAAATTGTAATAGATGTAAAAATCTAGTTATAATTGAATTATAGTGATTAAGTGGTGTAAATCCTATACGTGGAATGAGTTAATTGGAAATTATACTATTCTTGTTTAATATGGATGGTTTAAAGATAGAATTTAGCTAAAATATATGTTTAATTAAAGGGTAAATATGTAATTTAATAAATTTATCATAAAAAACAAATAAAATAAAACATTCATCTTCTTCCTTAGTGGATTTTTCGATCAAAAGTTGAGTTATAAAACACCATTGAAGGGTTTGGAGTTTCGGCTAGCTTGTAACCCTTGCATTGTAAGAATTTGTTACCCATTTTTAGTAATTTCTATGTTTTTGAGATCGTTGCAACTAGGTTCAACTAACCCATAGCTTCGTTTTTGAAACTGTTAAATATTTTAGATATTTCCATTGATGAATGCTTGTTATTTTAGATGTCAATTGATGGAGATGAAGTGTTAGCTATTTATTTGGATTAGTTTACTAATTAGTTTCTTTGATATTTTTAGAAAATGGAGTAAATAGACAAAATACTTAAAATTTCATGGAAATTGAGTAATTAATGATTAATTGTGGGTTGCCCTAGCTTGGAAGGATATTCGATTAGCTTTGGGAAGTTGTAAAAATTTGTTAAATTGGAAAATTTTGGGTATAGGGACTAAATTGTGAAAAATGTAAAAGTTTAGTGAAAATGTGTGATTAATAAAAGGTTAAAGGTCATATGCATTGAAACGAATGTGAAATGTGTATCAGATTAATAAATTGAATTTAATTATTATATAGATTAAGACTTGAATAAAAAAGACAATAACTAAGGAAAGGGGAAAATTACAGAATAATCCTTGTGTGTTGACTGAAATTAAATCATAGGCAAGTTCGTAGCATTTCAATATGTAAATGAAAGTCTACTTGAAATTTAATATCATTGTTCTTTAGTTAATCTGTTTAAATATAATTATTGCTTGAATGCACATACGTGCCCCTTTTTCTACTTCGATACCCCTGAATGCACACACGTGCCCCTGTTTATACTTCGGTACCCCTAAATGCACATACATGCTGCTGTTTGTACTTCAGTACCCTCTGAATGCACATACGTGCCCCTGTTTGTACTTCGGTACCCCTGAATGCACATCGTGCCCCTGTTTGTACTTCGATACCCTTGAATGCACATATGTGCCCCTATTTGTACTTCGGTACCCCTGAATGCACATATGCGCCCCTGTTTGTACTTCGATACTTTTGAATGCATATACGTGCTCGCTCGATAGATTTGCAATGGCAATTCTCTAGTAATATCTTATGCATGCAAATTGCTAGACTGATTCCTTTGATATCCGCAAGCATCCATTATAATGTTTTCTTAGATTTCTTTAAAACATTCAATGATTGAGCTTCTTGACCTAATGTCAATGCAATATAAATAATTACTAGCAATGGATGTTATCTCCCAAGAAAGCATACTTCAGATGTGTTGGCAAAGGCTTCTATTCCAACATAGGAGGATCCTTCAGATTTGGTTGTAATTTGTTTCTCAGCATTGTTGTGCATCCTTCCGTGAGAGCAACGGTTTCGAACTCCCCTAACATTCTCTTCTTTGATTAGATACCTTTCATCAATTTCACATAGTTGAACATTTGTTTCAATGCTTCCACCAACGGTATGTTGATATGTAATTGCTTCAGGACATTCAAGAATTTCTTGAATTGAAAATATTGCTTAGATTTTTGGAAAGGCTAAGGAAAAGGTTGCGGTGGCTTTCCTTTAATTTTTTGAGGTTGTTTTTCCATGGTATTTTTATTGGCAACACAAGATGAATTTGGTTCAACATTTTTCTGGTTACTCATTTCTTTTGTAGCCTACTCTGCTATCGATTCTGAATTCTTCTTATTTGTGAAATCTGAACTATGTTCTTAAATAGTGGTGTCATTAACAACTCTTGATAGTTGCGTACCACTTCTGAGTGTAACGGCTTTACATTGTTCCTTTCCCTGAGATCGCGAATTTTCAATATCACTTGGCAGTGCTCCTTGTAGTCTTAAGCTTAATGCTTTCACAATTTGCCCTACTTGATTCTATAAAGCTTTTCAAGATGCAGCTTGACTTTGAATGATATCATCATTCTTAGCCACATATTCCTTCAATAGGTCTTCCATCGATGAAGAACTCGAAGCTGAATTTTGTGGAGCATTTTACCGTGGCATGAGTTGATTGTACCCAGGTGGTGCACCCGTAATATTTTATCGAATAGCATTATTGGAATTTCTCACCCCTAGATTACTCCAACTAAAGTTGGGATATTGATTTCACCATGGTTTATATCTGTTGGAATATAGGTTGTTGTTGTTGTAATTAAAATTTCTTATATAATAAACTAAGGTTAGATCCAATTGGCATTTATCAAAAACATGATCTTTTCCACAATAAGCACATGCTAACTTGGCTGGTTTTATTTCCTGCACTGCAAGTGGTCTTTCTAATGTTTTAATCATATTTGTTCAAGATGATACCTGGGTTGTTAGGAAAGTGATCGCATCAAGTTCCATTGCTCCAGAAACTCCTCTGCCAGTCCCTACTCTAGTAGTAGGGTATTGATAATCGTTGTTTCCTATCCTCTCAAGAATTTTATATGCCTCATTATATGATTTATCAAGCAAAGTCCTATTGGCAGATGTGTCAACCACCACCCTTGTATGCGCATTCAATCCATTTTAAAACATTTCCATTTGTGTCCAATGTTGAAAACCATGCATCAGGAATTTTCTAATTAACTCCTTGAATCACTCCTATGCTTCATATAACGTTTCATCCTTAGATTGCCAAAATTACGTAATACCATTCCTCAGTTTAGCATTCATGTTCAGAGGATTATATCTTAACAGAAACCTCTAACAAAGTTCATTCCAAGATGCCACCGTACCCAACGTCAATGCATTTAACCATGCTCTGGCATGATCTCGCAATGAATAAGGGAATAACTTTCGTTTTAAGGTATCTTCAAGAACATCCTGCTGCATGAATGAATCGCAGACTTCCAAAAAGAGTTTTAAGTGCAACCGTGGATCCTCAGTAGGCAATACACTAAACTGCCCTACAGTTTGTAACATTTGAAACATCACCGGCTTTAACTCGAAATGTTGAGCCTAAATATATGGCATGACAATTCCTGGATTCAGATCCTTTAAAATCGGCACTACATGTTCTCTAATGGGTCTACCTCTGTCATCTATTACTCGAGGAATATTAGCATCCCTTCCTTCCTGATGTAATGACTCTTCTCTAACCTGATCATTTCTAATTCTTTCCATTTCTCACAATTATTTTCTTTTCATTCTCAAGGTTCTCTCAATTTTGGATCAAAAGAATACTCTTCAATTGCTGAAATATCTCTACTCATGCACCAACAAAAAATCCTAAAAAACAAAAAAAATCAAAACAACATATTAAGCTAAACTAATAAAATTAAAGAGGTAATAACACACCAAATTGTTCACTGAAATTGTTGATCCCCGATAATGGCGCCAAAAATTTGTCGCATATGAATTTATAATGCGAATGTGCAAGTATACACGTCGAATCAAGTAATAAAGTGATGAGTGAGTATCGTCTCCACAGATACCAAAATTGATTAAAATAATTAGTTATGCTATTACTATGAAATTGACTAATTACATTGTGCAAAATAAAAAGATGAGAAATTGATAAATAAATTTAATGAATGGATTAATAAAATCAATTATGAATGAAAATATGCTAGGGCAATTAAAATGTTGTGGCAATTCTCAAAGAATAAGTGGGAATGAGTTTGTAATGTTGAACGATAAATGTTAGAATTACCCAAGCTTATTTTTATATCAGAATAATGCCATGGAAAAATCTTGACCTTTTACTACTCAAGGACTCACTACTACAGTCTGCTTCTTTTGAAAGCCAGACTTTGAGCTATCATTCTGAGTTTTTATATGTCTACAGAACTCAAGAATGATATCTAGATTGTTCTTCCTTTCCCTGTACAAATGACAACTTCTACGTCTAAAGTGTTGTAAATATTCTTTCAGATACTTACCCGTATCAGTCGATAATAATCCAATCTATTTAATCTTTCTAGAATTAAATCAGATCTAATAACATACCATACAGTGATCTATGTCTAGAGCTTTCATGCATGCATTTAAAATAATCACAAATCAAATGAAGCAGTACTCTACGCAGAATCAAACCATGGGCATTAAAGATAACAAAAATTCACCAAATAATTCCGACCCAATGAGATTTCGCTCATGGTTTGAACATTCAAATCCAAAACAAAATAATTCAACTTCGTCATTTAAGTTTATAAACCACAAAGTTTAAATAAGAAAATAAAGGCAGAGCAGCAGGAAGGTTTCGCTACTTTAGCTTTCACTCTAATAATAAGATTTGAAGTAAAACCTAGGGCATATTTCTCTTGCCCTTCCTTGCGTCTGTAATTCTTCTGCTCTATAAGCTGTTACCCTCTCCTCTCTTTCTCTGAGATTTTTCATGAGAACTTGATGCAGAGAGAAAAAAACTATTTTCTAAATCTTCTCTCTCTTCCTTAGATTTTTTTCTTTTTTCTCTTTTCTTCTTTATATGGTAGGCCATCTCTCTTAGCATACACCTTTTGCTTCCTCTTTTTTAGGGTGGTTTATCTGGTACAAGTCCAGTTAGCTGAGAGTGACGTGGACTGAGTGCTACATCATCTTCCTGAAATTTCCATGGCATTTGTTGGCAATCTAACCAAAATTTTTCCTTCGCAGTATTTCACTTCTTTCATTTTCCTACTCTTTTTTTCTCTTCTCTTCTTCATCCTGCACCTGCTACCAACCATAACCAGCACCTTTCTTCCCCAATAATAAAAGTTACAAATAATAACATTTATAGCACAATCCAAGCTTTGTTGTGCAATGTTCTAAAAATATCTAAAAATGCAAACATATTTACTTAATTACAAATAATTAATTCAATCTAGAGGCTTGAAGTATAACTCTTTTCAAGTGTTACCAGATATGTATGCTAATATATGAGTGATTAGTTGAGAATACTTGTGAGTGTATGAATGTCTGCTAAGGATAGTATGTATAATTTGTATGGAATATCATAAGTTCAAAATATGTGATGGCTATTGTATGACTACTGTGATGTTGAAGTATGGCTAAATACATATGTCTAGAATGTATACTATGAGATGTGTGTTCTTTAAGGTGTACGTTGGGGAGTTAAAGTGTTGGCCTAGATTGTTTTAGTTCCTAAAGAGTCTGTAAAGTGAGTTTGTATCTGGTCACCACAGTGGTATCTGATGAAGTATGTTGGGACAGAAAGCACGAAGTCTGATATGAAACTCTGAAGAAAAAGTCCATTGCCAAGGCACCATTTGAAAAGGAACTAATGAATTATAATTACCCAATGGGGTTTTCTATATGTCCCATAGCAATGATGGGAAAACCTTATGTAATGTGAGTTTAGGCAAATCCATATCGTAAACACGACAACTAAGAACTGCATTTTTGGTGTACTCTATATTATTGCCTGTGTGGCGTAAATTGTCAGGGATGTCTGGTAAGATATGAATCTGAATGTTTGTCTCTATTGTAAGATTTGAGTAAATTATTTAGTTCTATAATAAGTAAGACTAAGATATGGTGTCGATATGTTTCAAGTTAAGAGCAAATAAGTTTCAAGGGTTTTCGTGAAAAGAGATGTATGTACGTATGTTAAGAAGGGTATTCGTCATTTTGACCTGCAAGCATGAAACGTGAGTGGTATTGTATCTTCTTCTAAAATTATTTTGATTTTGAGTTAATGTTATCTTGAACTATAGGATTATGATATAGAATGATGTGGAGTGCAATTGAATGGTTTATACAATGATTTATTAGTATGAATATATGTGGTACTAAATTAGGGGTTGTCTGGGTGTGAATTGATGGTATTAAATTCTGCATAAGTATTCGCCAAACATATATGAGTATCCACCCATAATAAAGGTCAGTGAAAATTAAGAGTATGGGTTGAGGCATGGATTGTTTGAAGTGTTTTCTGAGGGTATGTTCTATTAAGAAAGTATCATGGGACAAGAAATTTATGAAACTATGGTAAGGATTCCTCAGGTAACTAGATATGAATGATTAAGTATGATAAATGTATGATAACTGGCATATACGGGAATGATAAAACTGTATGGTATCATCTGAATCCATCAAGGTATCATTAATGAGGTCACTAAGTACTCTTGTACTTACAAAATTGATTATTTCTTTTCAAGTTTTTGAGAAGAGACTTCGCCTGATGGGACAATGCCAGGAGCACCAAGTTTGTGCTGAAGCGAACTATTAATCATATATTGGAATTGTGGCATAGTCTAGGAATATGACCTTTCAAGTCTATTTTTGATAAACTTCTATTTTGTAAGGATTAGTATCAAGATTTCTATAACAAACTATTGTAAGATACTTCCCTTGTTTTCACATAAGAAGTTTTTCAATTGAAATGCCATAGAACATGTTTTAAAGAAGTAAAAATTTTTAAAATATTTTTGTTACATGATTAAGTTTTGTTTTGTGACACCCGAGATTCAAACCTGATGACTCGAGTCAGGTGAGGCATTACAATGTAGAATAAGAGTCTGTTAAGGAAAAAAAAGGGAATAGTTTGCACAGTGAAGATACCTATAATGACATCAATGGCACCTTGCTCATGAGGTTCCCGTATGGTATAAACTCATACGAGGCCTCTAGTCATCTTTCGAGATTCCCTAGGATGTCTTCACTCACAGTGGTCGCAATAAGGCAAGCTCGTAGACATGCGCGTACCCTTCTTTCTATCCTGGTTGTGGCTCCTCTATCACGGGCGATCTGACCTAAAGCTTTGCTTAACATTCCTACCAAAATTTCACGAGTAGTAATCCCTCTTAGACACTCGCCCAAATACTTGCTTCCCAGCTCTAGTTTCAGTTCATGGAGCCTTAATCTCCTCAACATCTTCGTCTTTGTCAACCAACTCGTCAAATTTCAAAGCATAATGAGTTACAAGGTATAGTATGATATCACGATGCAAACCAAAATGAAACCTTTGACAATGATCCGTCCCTTGCGAGACAATATTTGATGTGTACTAACTCAGACGTACAAATTTTGCCTCATACTTAGCCACTAATAGCTCGCCTAGTAACAGATTGATAAACTTGCACTTGCGAGCTTCCAAATATTGCTCTCCCATGAACTTTTTCTTGAAAGTTCCCAAGAAAAATTCCCATGACAACTAGTCCGTAGCAGTTCCTTGCTTCATGGTATTTCAATAGTGATCAGCTTTGTCGATGAGTAATGACACAGTGCATCCTAAATTCTCTTGGTCAAAACATACCATCTGCTTAAGGATTTTCTCAATAACCTCAAGCCAATACTCAGCTTTTGTAGGATCAGCTCCTCGAACTCTCCAGAGGCAATCCATAATTCATCGGTGCAATGTTGGCACTAGCAGCTCGATGAAAAGCACTAATCATAGCTTGCACTAAGGGCTCTATACCTTCAGTTCTCCTCATGATCAACCACATTTCTCGAGTATACTAGAATGTCATTAATGAAGACAGCCACAAACTGATCCAAAAAATGTTGAAACACTATGTTCATCAAATCCTTGAAGACTGGATTCACATTCATTAAGCCAAAAGGCATCACCTAGAATTCATAATAGTCATACCATGGGCAAAATGCAGTCTTCAGAAAATCATACCTCTTATCTTCACTTAATAGTAACCAAAACACAAATCAATCTTCGAAAAGAATTGTAGCTCCACTCAACAAATCAAACAAATCTTTAGTTCGAGGTAGTAGATATTTATTCTTCATAGTTACCTTATTCAATTGGCGATAATCAATACACAAGAGAAATGTCTCATTTTTCTTATTTACAAACAGAATTGGTGCACCCTATGGTGAAACACTTGGGCATATAAATCCCTTTTCTAACAGATCTTAAAACTGTGTCTTAACCTCTTTCAATTCTAGCGATGCCATTCTATAAGGAGTACAGGAGATCGGCACTGCCCTAGGCTCTAATTCATTTGAATACTCTACCTCTCTAATTGGTGGCATTCCTAGAAGCTCTACTAGAAACACATTTGAAAATTTTCTTACAATTGGAACTTGGCTAATATCCTTTCTTAATTCAGATGAATCCATAATGTATGCTAAGTAAGCATCTGCACCCTTAACCAACAATTTTCTGGTGGATACCGGAGAAATTATCCTACTCGCCAAACTGGTCTAAATGCTAGACATCATTACTTCTTTGCCCTCTACAATTAACCAATGCACACCCTTAGCATGGCAATCTACTATAGCATTGTGCCTGGTTAACCAGTCTAGCCCTAGAATAGCATCAAACTCATGGAAATTTAACAATAACAAGTTCGATAAGAAAGTGTACTTTCTGAAAACCAACAAGTAGTTAATCATCTTATTAACCATAATATTTTTCCCAGAGGATTAGTTACTAACACATTGGTCTCAAAATAGACAACATCAAGACTCAATCCCTCTACGAATTTAGTATAGATATAAGAATGGGTTGACCCGAGATCTATTAATGCATAAATATTGTTTTCAAGGAAATAAAATTTACCCATTATGACTTTTGGAAAATTATCATCTTCTTTAGCCTTCATTACATATGCTTTGGTGGATACTCCAGAGCTAGGCTTGGTGTAGCTTTTCCTTAGAGTCCCCTGAACCGATCCAAACTTTACTGCTACACCATATCTTGCTTCCTATTAAAATTTTTTGGGCCTAGGAACAGATTGTTATGTACTCACCTCAACCTTGAAAAGACAATCTCTAATCTGATGGTCCAAATATCCACATCCAAAGTAAGCTCCACAACGCCTCTAGTATTCCCCTTCTTGATTTCTTCCATAGTGCTCACAATTAGAATTTCTCTTTATTCTAGATACACCTGAACTTGCCATCGAAGTAGTTTGCCTACTATTTCCATCATACCGGAAACTCATAGGTTCTGAATCCCTCTTTGATGAAGAAAAATTCTTACCTCTTAGCTTTTTAAAATTTGATGGAGGTGGAGGATTAGACATTCCGCGCTTCATTCTTTCTCTTTCAAAGCTTATTCTCATATCTCGAACAATTGTTTCCATTTTATGAGCCTTAGCTGTCATGGCTACTAAGCTTTGACACTCTGAGGCCGCCACTACTGCGTGAATCTCATCTCTTAAGCCCTATTAAAAATTTTCACACATCTCACGTTTATACTCCATCATGGACATTTTTCCGTGCTTAAGATACATAAATTCCTTATTCATTTGTTCCACATAGATTTGATTCACATGTTTTTCTCTAAATTTTTTCCAAAAAGTAATCCCAGCCTATCAACTCCTCGGGGTTACATTAATCAAAGTCTCCCACCATTGATATTATTTCTTTCTAGCAAAGAAACTACACATAGAAGACTATTTTCTAGTGTGCACTTCAACTCATTAATTACTCAACAAACTTGTGATTGCCACTGCTCCGATACTGTAGGTTCATCACCTTTATATTCCAAAAATTAGTTAACACCTCTTTTTGTTATCTCCTTCACAAGGTCACCTTTAGGTTGAGTTTTAATTGCTTTAAGAAGTGCATGAGGTACTGGTCATACCACCTCCAATTGTGGTTGTTGTGGTTAGGGTGCTTTTGCTGCCCCCATAAACTGGTCGAGCATGTAGGTCAGCATAGTGAAGAAGACATTTCAAAAAGCATTACCAACTACTTCCAAACTAGCTGTAGGAGTTTGCTCCTGAATAAAAGGCACATGGCTTTCTATCTCCTCCTAGTCACTTCTCCCAATCCTTCAGACATTTTTATGAACATTACAATAAAGTTAAGATTAGTTCAAATTACAGGGACTAAGCCAAAGATATATCATGCATGGTGGGGCTTGACACAACCTTTGGTATTTCGAAGAATTGGCTTAACCTAGTTCTGATACCAAAACTTGTAACAGACCTTACTCAACCCGATAATTGGATATTAATATAGTATGCACAATTAAAAATTCTATGAATTTAATAAAGTTATTAGAAATTTATTTAAAATTACAGTTATTAGTATAGTTCAAAATATGACAATGACAAAACAATGAAATTATTTATATTACATGAAATTAGCATTTAAAATAAAATATTTAGCAGAAGCCGTATGAAAATTGACAAAGTTATTCCCTTTACAAAAGTTTCAATGTACATCATTGTTAGTTAAGATAACGGTTAAAAACATTTAGGGTATATGATCACAGAGGCGATCTCATAGAACAAGATATATGTATTAGATTAAATATAAGCATCAATGGTTTATAAATATTCTTAGAAAAAATTATCTTAACAAAAGAAGTAAATCATTATACAAGTTAATTTCAAATTATAATTGCATGCCACCCCCAAAAGTTCATGCATGATATAAAATAAATCAAATGGCATGCCTGAGAAGGAAAGATAACCGAGTAAGTTCATACGAACTTAGTGAGTTATTAGATAAAAAGAGAGCACATACAAGTCATACACATTCGTACTTAAAATATTACCAAACCTTTTAGAAAGGTCTATACAGTATGATCATCATACACCCAATGGCATTTACAAACTACAAACATATCCAACACGCCAACTTACACATCACATGGTTGATTACTATCCCCCAACTAAACATGACACATACAACCCATCCTTATGCCAGCCTTGTCCCCAAAATACAAAATTAGAAGTATATCAGACAACCATATTCGTATACATATTCCCCCTTAACTCTTTAGGTCTTTTCTGTTCAGATAAACATGTTTTCTCGTGATATGCCAATCCAATTTGCATTATCACTGCCTTTCCAGAGGCATCACAAACATATCTTCTTCTTCATCACCACATATCACAGACAAATGGTACTGGCTTAAGCAAGAAGGATGGTATTTACTTCATAACAGAAACAGACCACACTTATACTAATGACACTAGGTTACCACCAACCAAACAATTATCACTCACGCGATATAGAGAGAGATTAATTACCTTTCACAATTTATACAACAATGGAAATTACAATACATGGAAGTAAGAAGGAACTCGCCAGAAACTCTACTATAGTGATCTACAAAGTAGGTCCTTTGCCCTTGTCGTTGGGACCTTCGTTAGCTTCTTGAGCTAAAAAGAAGATAGATATCCTTATCAAATCATTAAAATTTCAACAGTTAACATGCATGCAAGAATCATAATCAAAACCCAGAATCAAGAATTTTCTTTCCTCACCAATAGTTCTAAGGTCTATGCATGCAACACTATAAATGACCGTGTAACTCTTGAAATGGTCTCACACGCCCGTGTGCCAGGCCGTGTGCTTGGCCATGTAACTGCCTAACATGCAACCCTTTGGAACCTACAGGGGACAAATGACCATTTATCACACACGGCTTAGACACAAGCCCATGTCTTAGGTCCCGTGGACAAGAAATAGGCCAAATTCAAGTCATTTATTTTACCCAAATCAAGCTTACACATACAAGCCATTTGCACAACCAATCAAGCTTCAAAACATGCCTAAAACATCCATAATAAAGCTAATTCAATATGACATCAATGCATACAACCAATATCCCAAAAGGCACCCCAATCTCAACAATCAAATATACTTAAACATATGCATAATTTAGCCATTCATCAACCATACATTTATAACCTAATTCTATACCAAACTTACCACAATAACCACATGTCAAAATCACACTCAAACATGCCAAATTGGTCATCTAGAACATAACTTCACTTAACCATTCCATCACCAACCATCAAAGCATTAAAATGCTAAAAGTTCATCAACCATGATACCACATTTACAAGCCGAACATAATGACAATATCATAGAGCACAATTCACCTATACATTCTACTATAACCATGACTTAAAACATCAAAATCTACCAAAATAGTCATTGGATAGTGTGATAGGTCTCTGACGAGCTTCCAAATCGATCGAGCTTCCAATAACTTATAAAACATAGAAAAGAAAAATGACGTAAGCATATAACGCTTATTAAGTTCATAAATCATGAACAAAACTTACCATTTCAATGCATAATCATAAAAATAGACATGAATCAACCCAACACAAGCTTGGCACAAGCCTAAGCATCACCAACAACCCAAGTTAGTGTTTAATCACATAACTTAGCCAAATTCATCACATGGTAAGGTAAATCTCATAATCATAATACATGTGAATTCATATTTTTCATAACATGGCTATACATACTTTGCTCATCAATAATTCATACATTTCCATGATTTCATAGTGTAATCATCCCTTTACATGCCCATTGAACCACTTAGAATAATATCGAAACACTAGAAGGTCACACAAAGTGTGTGAACACATGGTCAAAACCATTCATTTCCTTTTCCTTTAGATAAATGCTCCTACGAACCATAAATAGGCCTACTCACACAAGCTAACGTTCGAAACGTAGCTACATAATACCACTCACACAAGCTGATGAGTATTCGCAACAAATACCAGAACTCAGCCATCAGTAGGACGTTCAGGACCAGCACCTGAAACATGGTAACCTAATGACATGTCATTTGTATCCTACATATTCCTAAGGTTCAAACGAGGCTCAATAGTCGTCGTAACGTTATCGAATTTTCTGTCGAAGCAGAATATGATAAATAACATAATAACATTTAAATTAAGTACATTAAAATGCTATTTAAACATACGAACTTACCTCGATCACAAAAATGACGAAATAGGATCAACTAGTCTGATACTTTATCTTTCTCTTGATCTAGATCTGTACGAGGCTTAACTTAATATGCACAAGGTAGAGCTTGGTCGAACCTTCAAGCTTCTTTAATGGATTTTCTTAAGTCTATTTCAGTGGTAGTGATGAACAAACAAAGATGATAACTTTGTTTTGATTATTTTACTTAACTTATTAATTAAATTACCTATATAACCTTATACATTAACCTTTAAAATCATTTAAATGATGTATATAAAATTCCACTCAAAATAGCAATGGTCTAATTACAACATAAATCCCTTAACCATTTAATAGCATAGCCATTTAGTTCCTTTAACTTATATAACACTAATTTTGCACCTTTTATGATTTAGTCCTTTTTACTTAATTAAGCATGCAAACATCAAAATTTCGTAACGAATTTTTTATACAACCTTACTAATATTTCGTAGATATTAAATGAATAATAAAATAAATATTTTCACGTCAAATTTGTGGTCCTGAAACCACTTTTTTGATTTCACTGAAAATGGGTTGTTACTTAGGGGTTAGCTAAAGTCCACAAATTCTCCTCGATGAAGCTCTCTACTTTATGGATTTTTAGAAACTTATAGAGAAATTTTGGAAAGAAGATGTAAACATAATCCTTGATCGCTAATGTTATCCTTATACACTTATGCAATGTAAACAAGGTTTAGTGGAAAGATCAGATAATTTCACTAACACCCTTGATTCCCGTGATTAAACGTACTTAACACCCTAGATTTTAACTAAATCCCAACATAAATAACTAATTTATCAAACAATAAATATAAAAACAAGTCTAATCAAATTGCAAACTTAATGAGTTCACCCAAAAACATCTGGGGTGGGAAGATACTTAATAGAAGAGTTTACCAAACCCTAGAGTTTGCCAAATTTGGAGTTTGCTTAATGGTGAATCCCACACAGTATACTACTTTGCCAAAATGAATACTTTACTTACTCAATTTTACCCTTGACTTAACTAACTTATACGCCAAACAATAATTGAATATAGGGTCTCCACTCGGTGAGCTATTACAATCCAAGTGGAAAAAGATCCTATGCTTTGGTCGCAAGGGAAAGTTGAGTCTTAGGTATATCGAGCCTTATGAGATTATGAGAGAGTTGGACTAGTTGCATATCGTCTAGCCTTATCATTAGAATTACAAAATATTCATGATGTATTCCTTGTATCCATGCTCCAACGATATCGGTCTAATCAATATCATGTTATTCTGGTGGAATCAATTGAAGTTCAGTCTGATCTATCGTATGATGAAGAACAAATAGAGATTGTCACTAAAGAAGTGAAAGAACTTAGAAATAAGCGCTTGCCATTGGTAAAAGCCCTATGGCGTAGTCATAGCGTGGAAGAAGCGACCTAAGAACTAGAAGAAACAATGAGATCTTAGTACCCTCACCTCTTTCTTGGTAAATTTAAAGTATGAAATTTCTTAAGAGGAAGAATTGTAACAACCTAATTTCTAATGGTATCAAAAATTATAGTTTTGGGACCTCGTTTCTCTAACCCAGCCCGTAAATATTAAATGGAGGTATTTATAGAGTTATTATGTTGATGAACTGAAATTGGGATAAGCAATTTAGTAAAAAATGTGGTTAATTATAGCCTAGTAACTAGATTGTAAAAGTTTGATCACTATAGATTTTTAATTAAGATAAGCCTTGGGGACTTAAATAGCAATTATACAAGGATTAAAATGTCTAATAAACCTATTTTAAGTCGATGATAGTGGGATGTGATATTAATTGTAATTAGCTTAAGTTAATTCAAATTAAGGTCTAATTAATTAAATATTATAGTATATAAGTTAAATAAGTGGGAAGAAGATGACAAAGTCATCATATTCTTCCTAAGAGCAATTGTCCACCATGTTTGAAGAGAAAGCTTAAAAACCTAGCTTGAACTTTCTGCCAAAATTTCAAGTAAGTCCCTAGCCATTTTTCTTTGATTTTTATAGTTTTTTTTATCATGGGAGCTTCAATAAGCTAACCAATGGATCTATTTGATCAACTGGTGAAATTTTGGACCGTTACCATTGTTGAGAATTGCATGAATTAGGTGTGAATTTGATAGAAATTAAGCTTAGATTATAGAAAGAATTAAATTGTAAAGTTTAACAAGCTCGATTGCTAGCTTGTTTGCATTAGAGACCAAATTAAATAAAATGAAAACTTGTTATGAAATTGTGGTATTTATAAAAAGTTTAATGTCTGTAATGAATAAATGTGAAATTGAATTTTAATCCAAAGCTCTAGGTTGAAAGTTATGCTTGTCCAGGTTTTAGGGACTGAATTGAATAAATTGCAAAATATGCATAAACTAATAATTCGTTATGAATTGGTTGGAAATTTATAGTGTGTTATGCTTTATGATTATCCATAGCTAATGTCGACACAGACCTTTTGAGAGGGAAAGGAAAAGCGAAAGTGATCGACAAGTAACCTAAAACTCTTGTTTATACATTTATAATTTGGGATCATTTTAATTGATGCATTTACATATTAACTGCATTTCGGGTGTTAAAGTGAGTATATAATGATATTATGAATCCTATAATTGAACTTGAATATGAATTGTCAGGATAAAAGATATAAATTAATCAAATGTAAAATAACATGAATTGCTTTGAAATATGTATGTGTTGTGAAATTGGGTGGAAATGTATTGAATGACATGGAATATATTTGATATGATTATATAATGGATTGTGATAGTGAATATGATTGAGAAATGATATATGTACTAAACTGTAAATGAAATTGAACATTTATACCCTATTAACTAGTGTGGCTAAATCGGATATAGTTGACATGCCATAGGATTGGTTTGAGTATGGGTTATGCACTTATGCCCCAGGAAACACCTTGTGTGCCAGGATGCACTTCGTATGCTAGTATGCACTTTGTGCACCACGATGCACCTCGATGCACCTCGTGTGTCAAGATGCACTACGTGTGCCAATAATGTGCTTCGTGTGTTAGTATGCAGTTTATGTGCCAAATAGCCCTACTTCATTTATCTAATGTTGCACTTCGGTGCTAGTTTGGTGTGTTGGTTGGACGATCTATGTATCTGTCCAAGTTAAGTTAATAGGGGTTACAAATTGTTAATTTGGTAAATGATGTGAATATGGTTATAAATGATATTGTGATCCAAATATGTATATATGTGAAGATAGAGGAAAACATAATAATGATTATGAAAATCAATTGAAATGAACCTTAGGGCCAAGATGAATGGGAAAGAGTCAAACTACTCCAGGAAAAAGGATTTATCAGTAGATAAACAAATAAATGATGATAATTGAACATATCATTGTATGGCATGTTGATAAAGATGCATAAATGTGTGCTTGACTCTTGAATGATTTTGAATTGATATGTAGTAAGGGATTTGTAATTGATAAGCTAGTAGGAGTTGGCCTTATATGTTTCATTGTTGAATAAGTTGTTTTGGTATTGCTATAAGTATGCTTACATGTATTGAATGATGATGGAAATGTTTGACACTTTAGAACATGATTTGGTTGGATATTAAATACATATATGCATGTATTGTCTTGAAACCTATTACTAATGCTTATGTTATATATCTTGAATCATAAATGTACTATTGAGTCTTATTGCTCAACATGCAGTTTGTTTGTTCCGTGTGCAGATACATGTATTCTTGAAGCCCCAAAAAAGAGAAGTCAGCATTCAAACATCATCGATCGACCCAGCCTGAGTTTGTAAAGCTCCTTTCTTTTGATCAATGGCATATACCTAGGTATAGTTGGTCTCAAAGTGTTAAGGTTATGATGATTGTATATAAATTGTGTTAATATGAAAATTGATTTTGGCCATACACATGGATAATGTTTAAAGTTGTTACTTATGTTTTGAGTATGTTTTGTAAGATTTGAATGGTTAAATTGGGGCCATGAGGCCAATTGATATGAAGCATGTTAGGTGGAAATCATTGGGAAACAGGGACCTAGTGGACTGATTGCAATGTCACAACTTTACACCTTGCATGTCGCGACATCAGACCATCTCGTCGCGACATCTCCTGTTTAAGGTCTAGACGTCGACTTTATTTTATTTTGTAAACTTTACAATTTGGTCCTCGGGTTGAGAAGTTTGACTACCCTTTTCAAAGTCATAACACCCACATGAAATATTTTAAAAACTTTTCAGTTTAGTCTGAATTCAATCTTAAGATGGTATTGAACTTTCGTAAGTTCATATATAACCTAAAAATGATTTTATATCGTGTTTTAAGCTTGTAATACTTGGAACTAAATGATTAATGGTAAAAATTTTATAAAATTGATTGTAGTTGCTCCGATAACGAATATGACATTTTGTAGCTCGGACCTAGTGATCGGGTTGGGTATGTGGTGTAACAATCCCATTTTTAAAATCATGTTTTAAATATGATTTTTTTCCATTCATAATAATAATGTATGGTTACATTAATTACAAATTCCAATTTATTAAAATTCTAAACAACTTCTTAATACACATTTTTGTATTTGCATTATTGATCCCTAATACTATATTTTGAATTGTAATTTTCTAATAACACAATTTATACCTAAGTTGATTAATTATCATAATAATAGATAGTAAATATATTTACTACATAGAATGTCAACAATTCGTTTCATATTAAATTATTTGGTACCTCTATTTTTGAAAGCAATCAAATATTCATTTTTTAAGTAAATTAATGTCATATACAACAATAAATACGTTAAAGAAAAGAAATATTTTTTTATGTTAATGTAAAAAGTAATAGAAAATTCTTAATATTGATTACGAAAATTAAAGTTGAAACTTAAAGTAAATAAAAAAAAAACCCACAACAAGTAAGAAATAATTTATACAAAATAAAATTAGTATTCAAAGTCTACCTTTCTTCCTTCCCTTATGCATGTTTGCAAGCCTATAAAGAAATTCACGCAAAAACAATGAAACATAACAGAGAATTATAAATTAAATCATCGTTGGTTTAACGTTTCTAAACATTATTTTCCTATTTTCAATTTGTTCTTATTGTTACTTTCTATATTTTAATATTATTTTGTATAATTTATTTTAAAATAATTTATTCTCTAATTTTTAACATTACGATCATGTAAAGAAATCATCCATTAAAAATTTGAAGAATGAATTTGATGAGAGAGTGATTATATAATTACAATACGAGGCTAAGATACATGGCACTATATAATGAGCAGTTTGAAATTAATGAAGAAAGTGTTGAGAGCTTGAAATGAGCAAGCAGATGATGAAGATTTATGGAAAAAATTTCATTGATTCAGCTAGTCAAATGAGTTGAATAATATAAATATTTAATATAATATTTAGGGTAATTTTATATTATATATGAAAATGTATCATTTTTAAAATATATAAAAATATTTTTCATATATTATAATTAATACATTCAACTAATGTATTGTATGGATAAAAAAAATTAGTTAAAATAAAATGAAATCATAATTTGAGGTATGTTCTTTGTTGGTTTAGAAAGATTCTTCAATGTTCAAATATGGAATTTGCACCTGTATTTGACTTGAACAAAAAATCTAGGGGAAGGTTTTATTATTGGATAATGTATCAAACAAGACAAAATTAGGCAAAGACTCTTTGATTAGTTTGATAGTACGAACCCGATATTAGTCTAAATGAGCAAATGATTGTTAGTGGAATAGCAACCTTAATGCCATTATTATGGTTTAACTTTAATACAATGACAAAGTTTCTAGATGCATTAATATTCATTCAACAATGGCAGCTGCTTCATGGAATTCAAGACCAATACAAACGACAATCATTCTAAATAGAAAAATGAAACGAAAGTTCATTGACTTTCCAGGAAGCATATAACGTGAAAATAGCAAATTGAAGACCTACAGGCTTTGTGTTCCACAACAAAGCCAGTCCTGGTTGCCATATTTTCCACATTGACCATAGAAATCAAACAATTTTCTCTCCACGAGTTTCAAAATTTTATCTTATATATCAGCTTTTTCCGTACATGAAGGAAGCAATATTCACAAGTATTCGTCCTCCTAACATACGTTTACAACAGACCAGCAAAAACCTCAAACAAAATAGGGTTCTCAGCCAAGGCAGAGCAAGGCCGTCCAATGAAGAAAAAAAAACCCCACCCAAATCGTCAACTCCAAACACAAAAATACCACCATCAAGGAAGGGAATCAATGGCTTCTACCATTAGAACGAGATCGGTCCTGTTCTGGATTATTCCCTATTACTTAGAAAACAAGTAAAACATATATTTTTTTTATAGATGTTATAACAATCAAGTTATATACATGATATGGGATAAGATAATGGTGATGGTTCACACCATGTATGGTGCAAAAAGTCATCAAAATTGGAGGTTCAAGGTATACAAAGGAGTTAAGAGGTAGTTGTTGCAGGGTGATTGTATTACAAGTAGTTGAGCATATTATATGCTTTCTGTGGTTTTGGAATAAGGAAATTATAAAGGGAGGTTAGCTTGGTGCGAGCTTCAATCCTTAAGTATTTTATATTACAGGTAGTAAAGTAAGGGGTTGTCAATTAGAAATATTGTTGAAGTGGACATGAAGTGATTAGATGAATTAAGCGTAATAAAATATGATGTGATGGATTAACTATTTCTTATATATATTTTGGGGATTGTATAGGTTCACTCTATATGATATGGCATTCAAAGCTAAGCTTGGCTGATTTCTATCTCTAAACACTATAGAATGAGGGTATGTCTCACTTAGCTATAAGATCCAAAAAATCAAACAACCAACACTTAATTAGCAAAGAAGTCATGATTTCATATGCAAAATTAACCCAAGATTGCTCCAAAGATCACTCGACCTTGCTTGCAACACATACTAACCAGAAAGCGTGGTGTTCTAATGATTGAAACAAGCAATACTTAGATAAATATCCAGGAGAATAAAAATTTGAACAGTGAACTGTTAACCGACATGTAATATCCAACTAGGTAGGTGTTCTAATGATCGAAACAAGTACTTCCCAGATCAAGATCCTGATAATTGATCGAGCAAGAACCAATCAATACACTAACGATAATTTTATACAGTGTTAACAATTTGGAATGACTGTCCACGTCAAAAATACACTAAGAGGGTTGAAATGTGACAAATAAAAAATAAAGAGACTAATTCTTTAATTTGGTTAAAGTATAGGGACTGAAATTAGATTTGACAAAGAATATAATGTTCTTGAGCCTGGCTGGTTGGATCTTTCGGATTCATGTTTCTGAATCAGCTTAGCTAGAAAAAGAAAACTACATATAGGATCGCAAACGAGGCCTGGTTAAAGACTGAGCACCATCGACGAATATAGTTGTTCCAGTCATAAATCGTGAGCCATCGCTGATCAAATAGATGACAGTTGAAGCCAGATCGTTCTTAGCATCCAACCATCTGTGCAATGGCGCTGCTTCTTTCACCCGCTTCTCTGCCCTCTCTTTTCCAACCCACAGTGGGTATTCATCTTCCAACTGTAAACCACGAGCGATCGCATTCACCCTGATCTTGTGCTTCCCATTCTCCAAAGCTGACAACTGACAACAGCAACACAACATTATTTCAAGTCGATATTTCGAATCAAAATTGAGAGGCTTAATACTGATTGATATGGGAATTTACTTTAGCTAATTGCTGCACTGCGGCCAAACACGAACCATATGCAGCAGCTCCTTGATGAAGTCCTCTTTCAGCACCGAGTATTGTGGTCATGAATACAATGGAACCACCTGTTTTATGGTCTCGCATTCGTTTGGCAACAGCTTTTTGTAGAAACAATACAGCCATGAAATTTACTTTTATGATCCTTTTTAACTCTTCTTCACCTAATTCAAGATGGTCTTGCATCTTCCCTGTTTAAGACACATGTTTTTCATCTTACAATATGGATACGAAAGTATAATCCAATAAGCCAAGTTTATATTATTTAGATTTAAGTTAGTGTTAAATACGTATATATTTACCTGTTTTTAAAATTTATTCGTGTAAAGGCGTACATATATAATATAGACATGTATACCTTGATAAGCATAGCAATTGAGAAGAGCATCTAAATGTCCAAACACATTCCATGCTTTATCTACTGCTTCATCAAAAGCTCCCTCACTTTCAGCTTCCAGATCCAATCCAACCACCTCCATTGGGACCACTCCATCTGTTGATTCCATTAACTTCTCTCTCACATTCCTCAAACACCATTCATTTCCCATTAAAACCAACCTATTCACATGCCTCAAACATCAACACTCCTAAGTTAAAACTTTTGCTCACTTGTTGCATAATCAAAGGTCTAATTCTGCTTTTAGTCCTACTATGTTAATGTTTAAGAGTTGATACTGCCATTTTGATTTGGCATAAATTTTTTATTTGTTGCTTTCTAAGTGATGAGATGGATTTATTTAAAATTGTTATGTGACAACTCATGTAACAAATAATAAAGTTAATTAAAATGCTTAATAATATTTAAAAAAAATTACCTTATCAATTTGACCACAACAATTTTAATAATATTATAAAAATAGTGACTAAAATGCGTTAAATTAAAATAAATGATTTAATCTCAAATTTGTACTATTTAATATGATAGAGACACTAAAACCATAAATAAACTGAATTAAGATAAAAGGAGTGAAAAGTAGGAGAGCCTTTAACCTGCAACCACGTTTGGCTAAATGCAAAGCAATGTTCACCGAAATCTCATCTCCATTTGAAGTGAGCAACACTTTCTTTGCTTCATTCTCCATTATGCTAAATACCCAACTCTCTCAATCAACCAAATCCCCGCAAAATATTAAAAACCAAGCAACCCAGAATATAAACCCAAAGCTTTGAAACAACAAAAGTCTATACACAAATCTTCACTAGTTAGCAGTCATTTACCTTTTAGCTAGAGCCTTGGGAGCTTTATAGAAGTGGCAGTCTAATAACCATTGGTAGGTGAGTCTTTTACACGAGAAATAAATGGTTATGGTCACAATTTATTCATAAGATATGACCAAATGTGAATGTGGTGGGAACCAAATCAGCCAAAAAAAAAAAGGTCTTAAGAGTAATTTCCTTCATATTCAATTCTTTAATACTTGAAGACCATACAAGCATTAACGAAGGTAAGTGAGACTACATTAAATATGAATTGCTGTATAGAAAATTTCATATTAACTACCGTGAATGGTTGTTGGGGAATTGCGATTAGAAATAGAAAATTGCTACATGGAGATTGGATGATGGTTAATCAATATAATTAATGTGAGTGCGACCACTATAATGGTCAATTAAAAGATTAATTATCTGTATTAATAAGGTTGCAGAAATTTTGGGATCTCGTATTTGAAGAATAAGATACAGAAATTATGGGATATTGTACGCAAGGTTTTTTTTAAAGGGTATATAAGGTTTTTTTTATGTATAAATCATGTGTTATTTTTTATGTAAAAATATATTATTTAAATTTATTTGATTTAGAAATTATTATTAATTTTATTGTTTTTATTATAAATTCTATGTTTGAATATGTTAAACGTCTTTATAGTATTTTTTCAATTTAATTTTTTTTTATTCTAATTTTGAGATATGAGTCACTGTATTTTTTTATTTAAAAATATTGGTCCATTCATCTAATTTCGTCATTAAAGCTAACCATATCAAATGTAAAACAATATTTTTAGCTCTCAATATTTACATTTTTGTCAATTTAGTCCTTATCCTTTAAAAGTATTTCAAAACTTTTTAAAATATTAATTCTTTTCATATTTAAATAAAAAATTAAAAAAATTATTTTGAAAAAATAAATAATAATGAAAAGAAATGTGAGCACTTTAAATTTCAAAAAGAAAAAATAAAAATAATTTTAAAAATATAAAAATATTCCAAAATTCAATGTTACACAAACTGGACCGAATTGACCAGTCAAATTAGGATTTGGTTGAGGCATCGGTCCGGCAAGAGATAAAAAACCAATTGACTTGCGAACCTGTACGAAATGGTTGAACCAAGCTAAAAAATTGATTTAACTAGTCTGACCAATTGGTTCCCAGAATGATCCGTCTGAGTGGTTCAAAGCAAATAAATTATTAAAATAAAAATAAAAATATTAAAAATTATATAAAAATTGGTTCGACTGCCAATTAAATTGATTTTTTAGCCCGGTTCAACCAAATTGTACCAATTTGTGAGTCAACCAATTTTTTACCTCTCACTAACAGATACTCCAACTGGTTTTTAATCCAATTGGTCTGGTCAATTTAGAAAATTTTGAAATTTTGAAATTTTTTTATATTTAAAAAAATTATTTTTATTTTTTAATTTTAATAAGTTTTTTTTACTTTTTCATTTTAAAAAATATATATTTTTAAATTTTTTTTGCTTAAAATAGGAAAAAATAATTTTAAATTTTTTAAAAATAATATGTACTTTTAAAGGGTATGTACCAGATTGAAAAAAAAATTGTAAATGTTGAGGGCTAAAAAAGTTTAAAAATTTTAAATTTCGGTAGACCTGAAAAACGGTACGGATTGGTTGAACTAGACTAGAAAAATCAATTGAACCGTCAAATGAACCAGTTTTTTTATAATTTTATAATATCTTTTATTTTTATTTTTTAATAATTCATTTTATTTGAACTAGTTGGACCAATTCAAAATTAGTTCAACAAATATTTTAGATCAGTTCAGTGAATCTATACCGGTTCGCAAGTTAACTAATTTTTAACCTCTCATTGGATTAATACCCCAATTGGTTCCTTCGTCTGGTGGGTTCAGCCCGATTCGATTTAAATAACATTTAATTTTGGAATTTTTGTTTATATTTTCAAAATCTTCTTTATTTTTTATTTTAAAGAGTTTTTAATCATTAATAATTTCTTAATTTTTTATGTTTTTTATTTAAAATAGGAAAAAAATTAATATTTTATGTACTTTTGAAGGGTAAGAACCAAATTGAAAAAAAATGTAAATGTTGAGGGTTAAAAAAGTTATTTTACCTTTGAGATTGTAAACTTTAACGACAAAATTAAACGAAGGGATCAAGATTTGTAAATAAAAAAGACTACAAGGACACAATGTCTCAAAATTAAAATATAGGGACTAAATTTTAAATTTTGAAAGAGTATAAGGATGTTTGACACATTTAAACCTATTTTTTCGCACTGCACATATTAAAATTTTCATATTTAGTATTATTTAATAAATAAAATATTTATATGAAATCGTAAGTGGTTGTTGGGAAATAGGCGTGCTAGAAATAGACAATTGATACATGAAGATTGGATGATGGTTAATCAATATAATTAATGTCAATGTGACCCACTATGATGGTCAATTAAAAGATTAGTTATTTGTCCATGATTTCATGTTGTCTTCAAGCAAGAAGAATATAGAAAAGAAGGTAAGCTTTGAAATGAGTCAAATCTGGGGGAGTTGTATGGAGATTTACAGCAGTTTTTCCATGAAAGTTCCAATATCAAATGAGTCTCCGAGTTGAGTGGAAATTATTAAGGAAAGCAACAACATCTTCTTTTTCTTATTATTGTAAATTCATGGGATCAATGGAAGTAATAGCTCACAATATGCCAACAAGTTATTCAACAGCAGCAATTTTTAAGGTGGATTTCATTTCTGTTGACAGCACTTCAATTCTTCTTTTCCTTCGATTTTTCTACCAAAAACAAATAATTGTAGATTTCTCAGATCCTTTTTCACTTCAATAAACAATAATTCAATAGCAGGCCTAGACAAGTTAAGATATATTAAATTACTGTACAAGTAGCTGAAAAAAATGTATGTAAATAATATATTAATAAATTATTAATACCAAAATCGAAAACAAATGAATTTTTTGGCTAAAACGGTTAGATTAAAAAATTATTAAAAATTAAAAATTAATAAAAAATCTATTTCAACTGGTTCAACCATCCAATTCAACTAGTTTGTATTCGTTCCCAGATCAACCGATTCAAAGCTCCTCTCCGAACAAGTAACCCAACTGATTTTCAATCCAACCGGTGGGTCCGGTTCAAACAACATTAGTTTAGATACATATATTCTTTTTATGGGGAGAGATCCAAATCCACTTTTACCAATGTAAAATTTATTAGGAGTACATCATTTTAAAACCATTATATTTTTAGAGTGTAATTTTTACTTATATTTTGAGAAGTTTCTTATATGTTTTGATGTCCTAATATGCTTGTAAACTCATGTTTTGGTTGAATTTTGTATTTTGTAGGATAAAAAGAGAGTTGGAATCATTTGGAAGCCATATGGAGGTTTTTATGGACAAAGTGAAGTTTAGGTATTTTGTGGACTAAGAAGATGGGCAAAAAAAGTCGGAGAATAAGGTGTACCCACGACTTATGCTCGGAGAAACAAAGCTGCATGATTTTTTCTATAGTTTTCAATAAACTAATATCTTTTTGGAAGACTTCCTCAAAGTCTTAATTTATAAGATTGATTAGGATTTTATGGGATATTTTAAATTAAAACTTTATTTTGAACTCTTTTTCTAGGAGCTATTGGTGGGTGTTTAAAGAGGGTTTGGGTAATGAAAAAGGGGAACAAGATTTTCACATTTTCTTATGCTATTATTGTTCTCTTCATGGATTGTTAAATTCTTCATTCTAGTCAAAAGTTTTACCAAGGTTATTTATTCATTGAATTATGAGATTATTTTTTTCATGCTTTTAGATTCATGAATATTTTACATCTCCTATTCTTCATATTATTATTGATTTGGAAATTATATGAACTGACCACTCTTCAGTTTTTCAATTTAATATACAACTAATTATGATCTTCTCATCCGTAATTGTGGGAAGGTCATAATCCATGTAGTGATAACTTTGGTTATAAAGGTGTAGAATCTAATTTAAATTATCCACGCTGGTGTGAGATGGTTGGCTAGATTTGGGTCTTCTAAATCATAAGGTTGTTGGTAAATTAAATCCTAGGAGTATATCCATAGGACTATTTACCAGAAAGAGAAGTAATCATTCGAGCGTCTCTTTGAATAACGAGAAACTAATGAGAGATTAGAGCGTCTCAAGTAGCTATAACCAATTTATTCAAGAAGTATAGAAAATTATTTGCAAAATCAATGATCATTCAATGAATTAAAAACTGTTGTTGACACCATTTTTTTTGTAAAACGGGGTCGACTTGGATTTGAAAACGAAAATTAAAACGGGAGTCGCCACCAATCCTTTTTGATAAGGTGTGATCGGGTCACCTCGAAAAGTTTTTAATAAACGATTTGATTTTATTAAAGCAATGCTTTTGGTCTACGAAATTCAGAAAAACAAGTTTGGGAGTCGGTTACGTAAGAGGAAGAATTAGCACCCTCACAACGTCCAAATTTGGTACCTAGTTGATTAATTAGTGTCTTAGTGTCGAAGATTGAAAAATTTGAAGAGTTTTTTTAAAAATACGATCCTTAAAAAAAACTCGAATAACATGGATTGAAATTTAAGAGGATATTTGGCTATTTGGTTGAACGAGAAATAGAAACCCAGCACGTTAGGGCACGTTTTCTCAAATTTCCAAACGCAAAATATTACCTTGCTTTGAAATTTTAAAAGGATATTTGGCTATTTGGTCGAACGAGAAATCGAACCCAGCACGTTAGGGCACGTTTTCTTGATTTTCCAAATGCAAAATATTGCCTTACGTTCAAATTTTAAAAGGATATTTGGCTATTTGGTCGAACGAGAAATAGAAACCCAGCACGTTAGGGCACGTTTTCTCGAATTTCCAAACGCAAAATATTGCCTTACTTTGAAATTTTAAAAGGATATTTGGGTATTTGGTCGAATGAGAAATCGAAAACCAGCATGTTAGGCCACGTTTTCTCGATTTTCCAAATGCAAAATATTGTCTTACTTTGAAATTTTTGAATTAGAATGAATACTAATGGAATATTTGAAAATAGAATGCGCATTTTGATTACAATCAAAAAGAAATTTAAAAAAAAAGGGTCGTACACGACTAACAACGATGATGCGAAACACGTTTAAAACAATCATGACAGACTATGCATCAAAGAATACACATATCATTGATTCTAATAAATTTAAATATTAACATGCATTAACAAGAACAATTATGCCAATGACAATATCACAATAACAACAATAATAATAAATTTATTTTTTTGAAGTATTTAGCAAAAAGTAAATAAATAAATA
Organism: Gossypium hirsutum; assembly: GCF_007990345.1. Classification (NCBI taxonomy): domain Eukaryota; kingdom Viridiplantae; phylum Streptophyta; class Magnoliopsida; order Malvales; family Malvaceae; genus Gossypium; species Gossypium hirsutum. The sequence continues at coordinate 12,997,907 of NC_053445.1, read as the reverse complement.
ATAGAATAAATAACATTATTAATGGCAAACATAAAATACACAAACCAATGAAAATAACAAAAAGATAAGATAAAATAAAAAAATACAAATTAGATTGTGAGTTGTAAATAAGTAAATGAGTGAATAAATAAAATATTAAAAGAGACAATTAATAAACCCTTTTTCTTTTTAAAAAAAACAAAAAAATGAAGTTAAACGGCTAAGGATTAAATTGAAATTGAAGTGAAATTCGGGGGTTTAAAACTACAAATAAAACAAAAAAGGAAGCTCGGGGCTGAAACAGAATGCGTACCAGGAGCGAGGGACTAATCGAGAATATTCCCCATCCCCAAAATACGACGTTTCAATGCGGATTAAAATGAAACCCGAATAAAAATCATCGGGCCAAAATGAAAGAAACAAATAGGACCCGATTGCGCAAAATTGGAAAGGAAGAGGGGCTAAATGTGCAAATAGCCTGTCTCAGCCGAAACGCGCGGATCCTGGCTACTGGGTCGGGTCGATTTCGGGTCTAAGCCGAAACGGCGTCGTTTTGGCCGCTGATGCAACGGCTCAAAACGGCGTTGTATTTATCCATATAAATATAAAAAAATCACAAAAAAACACTTCATCTTTCATTTTAAACAAAAAAACAGAGAGCATCTCAAACTCTCTCAAAAAAATTACCCTCCTCCACCTCTTAGGGTTCTCTGGCCTCCCGACGCGCCGCTGTTGTGGCCAATGGCCGACGGTGAAAGAAAAGGGGTTCTTGACCCTTGTTTCGTGGTGTACGCAAGTTGGGCTTTGACTGGAGGGAATGAAGAGCATTGCACCCCCCTTTTAGACACGATTTCGACGACGGCGAGGGAACCTCTGTTGATGGAGCCACGGAGCGATATAGGTCTCTTTCTAACCTCTTTTTCCTTTTCTTTTTTAATAATTTTCTTTTAGAACAGATTTTTAGAAAATAAATTAATAAAAAAATAAAAAAAATGAATAGATCCAAAGAAAAAAGAAATGAAGCCTCAACCTTTGTTTTCTTTTTTTCTTTTTTTTGATTTCTAACATGCGTAAAAAAATCATAAGTCACAGATTAGGGCTTTTATAGCCTGATTACAAACTCTCTAATCATTATTTTTTTTCGTTTTGCTATTTGTTTGTTGTTTTTTGTTTCTGCTGTTGCGTGTGGTTCTCTCTTGTAGGTGGTCTGACACGCGTGGAGGGCCGACGATAGGCGAGCAGCGGTGGTGGAATGCGCAGGCAGAGTGGCAACACGGCGCTGGAGCCTGGGCATGCGACGCTTAGGCCTAGGGTTTGCTGTTTGTTTTCCATTTTGCTGGGCTAGGGTTTCTATCATTCAGCCATTTGGGACATTTGTATTTTTAGGCTAATTTAGTTGTAATGGACTGGGACTATTTTGTTATTATTTTTTTGGGTTTAATCAATTCTGGCCCCGGGAAAAATGAGTTATTACAGCTGCCCCTCTTTGCTCGTTATCGTGTAACGAGAATGGAGTAATGACCAATTTTTTCCGGTCTTGCCAAATCTTGACTTCTTTGGTGTTCCTCTTCTTCAGGTGGCCTCCTTCAGTCCACTGTGTCTTGTTACTTCGATCCATTCCATTGCACTTCAGAGAGATACAGCTTGTAGCTTCAATCCACCGCGTCTTCTTCCTTCGATTCACTCCACTGCAACTTCAGAGAGATACGACTGGTATCTTCAGCCTGCTCCACTGCAACTTCAGGGAGATAAGACTTGTCATGGTAGATTTAATCCGACCTACTACAACTTCATAGGTATAGGATTCATCATTTTAATCCGCTCCATTACAGCTTCAGGGAGATAGGATTAATAGCTTTAATCTGCTCCGCTGCAACTTCAAGGAGATAAAGCTTGATGCGAACTGCTCTACTGCAACTTCAAAAAGATAAGATCTGTCGTTTTAATCCGCTCCACTGTAACTTCAGGGAGATATGATTGGTTTCTTCTGTCTCCTCCACTGCAACTTCAGGGAGATAAGACTTGATGCGATTTGCTCTACTGCAACTTTATAGAGATAAGACCTGTGGTTTTAATCCGCTCCACTACAACTTCAGGGAGATAGGATTGGTTTCTTCTGTCTGCTCCACTGCAACTTCAGGTAGATAAGACTGGATGCGATATGCTCTACTGCAACTTCAGAGAGATAAGATCTGTGGTTTTAATTCACTCCACTACAATTTCAGGGAGAGAGGATTGGCTTCTTCTGTCTGCTCCACTGCAACTTCAAGGAGATAAGACTGGATGCGATCTGCTCTACTGCAACTCCAGAGAGATAAGATCTATGGTTTTAATCCACTCCACTACAATTTCAGGGAGATAGGATTGGCTTCTTCTGTCTGCTCCACTGCAACTTTAGGGAGATAAGACTGGATGCGATCTGTTCTACTGCAACTTCAGAGAGATAAGATTCGTAGTTTTACCGATCTGTTCTCTAGGGAACATGACTTGTAGAATCCCTTTCATGGGCCTATTTATGCCTAGTGATTAAGATGTCATGATCAGAATGAATCAAATACTCCTAACTAGATATGTATGAATGATATTTGCATGAATGTAGAATGTCATGAAAGTGATCCCTTTTTAATGTTTGGGTTGTCGCTGTCATTGCTCATTGTTCATCAAGGTTCTATCATTGACATGTTACCATGCCTTCTTGTTCAGCTTGTATCTTTAACAGAAAATCCAAAGAAATAGTCACAATTTAAACTATTATTTCCCCAATTTTTCCAACCATTAAGTTGGTTAGTTCTAAACAATAGCCCTATTTCAGGTCCTCGTACTATTTAAAAGCTTTTAGAGTAATATGCATAACTCCTTTTGCTGGAATATTGTCAGTCCATTAATCGTTCCTTTAATGAAAAATGCTTGAAAAAGATTATCAAAATGGACAAGATGAAGTTTTGTTGAGAGCAAAGCTTGGAATGAATGAATTAATAAAGATAGCGAATTTTACTAGAATGAGAATAAATTAATCAAGATGGCGTATTTTGTCAAAATACAAAAATGAATAAAATGGAAATAGGTGCCCCAGATATCGCAGCATGAGCTTCTCTACACAAAACTTTTTGAGGAACCTTTGAACTTGATACATGTTTAGAAGTCCTAGAAGACTTTGTTGATGTCCTAAGATATAGCAGCCTTCCTTCTTGCTAATTCGGGGATGACAAGACTACCCCATGCCCCACATTTGATCAAAATTTAAATTGCCCTTTTTTTGGGTTTTCAATTCAAAACCCTTTTGGTCTCGAAGTGCCCTTCATGTGTTTTTTCTTTGGCCTCTCCTTTTTTTAGGTGAAGTACTTCTTCACTGAATCCGAATTCACAGGATTAGGCAGGCTTTTTCCATCCATCTCAGTTAAAATTAACGCTGCTCCAGAAAAAGCCTTATTTACCACATAAGGTCCTTCCCAGTTTGGCATCCACTTTCCTCTAAAGTCTTTTTGTATGGGAAGGATATTCTTTAGTACCAAGTCCCCTTCATAGAATTTTCTAGGATGAACCTTCTTATTGTAGGCTCGAATCATTCGCTTTTGGTACATTTTACCATGATGGATAGCTCTTAGACTCTTTTCTTCAATCAAGTTCAGCTGATCATATCGGGATTGGATCCATTCTACTTCGTCTAATTTTAACTCTGACAGAACCTGAAAAGAAGGAATTTCAACTTCGATGGGTAAAACTGCCTCCATCCCATAGACTAAGGAGAAAGAAGTTGCCCCGGTGGAGGTCCTGACAGACGTTCGATAATCATAGAAGGCAAATGGTAACTTTTCATGCCAATCTCTATCGGTCTTAGTCATTTTTCCCACAATCTTCTTGATATTCTTATTGGCGGCCTCTATCGCGCCATTCATTTTCGGGTGATATGGCGATGAGTTGTGGTGCTTGATCTTGAATCGACTATAGAGCTCCACTATCGTGCTATTGTTCAAGTTCAATGCGTTATCAAATATAATCCTTTCGGGCATCCCATACTGACATATGATCTCTTTTTTTAAGAATTTGCTGATTGTCGATTTTGTGACATTGGTGTAAGAAGTAGCTTTTACCCACTTAGTAAAATAGTCAATTACTACGAAGATGAATTGATGCCCATTTGAAGCTTTTGGTGATATTGACCCAATGACGTCCATGCCCCACATGGAAAAAGACCATAGAGAAGTCATGACATGAAGAGGTGAAGGAGGCACCTGAATTTTGTCCCCATAAATCTGGTATTTATGGCATTTCTTGGTAGACTTGATGCTGTCTCCTTCCACAGTGGACCAATAATATCCGAATCTCATGATTTGCCTGGCCATTGTAAAATCATTAGCGTGTGTTCCACAGACACCATCACGGACCTCTTCCAGGATTTGCCTAGCCTTAATAGCGTCCACGCATCTCAGCAACACATGATCCTTTCCTCTTTCATATAGGATTTCTCCATCTAAGACGTAGTCACTAGCTAGCCTCCTCAACACTCTCTTGTCATTCTCAGTTGCTTGGTCTGGGTATTCACGATTTTTCACATACCGCAATATGTATTGATTCCAAGGGTGATCGTCTTTTTCTTCTTCTTCGTCAATGTTGCAACAGTGGGCTGGAGCCTCATAAATGCTCATTTGGATAGGCTTTACATCATCTTGTTTATTTACTTTGATCATGGAAGCCAATGTAACCAAAGCGTCGGCCATCTGATTCTCATATCGTGGGAGATAACAGAAGGTGATGTCGTCAAACTGCTCAATTAATTCCAGGACTAGCTTTCAATAACTAATCAACTTAGGGTCTTTTGTTTCCCACTCACCTTTGAGCTAATAAATCACTAATGCGGAATCTCCATATACCTTAAGTACCTTGATTTTGCGTTCTATAGCCGCACGGATTCCCATGATACATGCTTCATACTCCGCCATGTTGTTTGTGCAATCAAAATCTAATTTGCTAGTGAACAGATAATGATCACTGTCTAGAGATACTAAGACTGCCCCGATCCCGTTATCCACAGCATTTGAGGCTCCGGGAAAGTTCAATTTCCAAGTATTGCCTTCTTGTGTGTTTGCCTCAGCAGTTGCCACATACATCAAATCCTCATTTGGGAAGTCAAAGTTCAAAGGCTCATAATCTTCTAGAGCTCTACTAGCTAGAAAATCTGCTATAACGCTTCCTTTTACGGCCTTTTGATTCACATAGGCTATGTTGAGTTCAGACAGTAGAATTTGCCATCGGGCCATCCTTCCGTTTAGAGCAGTTGACTCCATCATGTATTTCAAAGAGTCCAATTTTGAGATTAACCAAGTCGTGTGGTACAACATGTATTGTCTCAATCTTTGAGTAGTCCAGACCAAGACGCAACATAATTTCTCAATTGGCGAGTATCTTGTCTCACATTCGATAAACTTCTTGCTGAGGTAATAGACCACTCTTTCTTTTCGTCCTGACTCATAATGTTGGCGGAGCACGCACCCCATGGAATTCTCGAATACTGCCAAGTATAGTATCAATGGCTTGTTCGGGCAAGGTGGCATCAGTACTGGGGCATTGGACAGGTAATGTTTAACTTTTTCGAAAGTTTTCTGGCACTCCTCATCCCATACACCTAGATTGTGTTTCTTAAGGAGACAGATGATGGGGTCACATTTCTTAGTTAACTGTGAAATAAATCGAGCGATGTAATTTAGTCTCCCTAGAAAGCCTCGAACTTCTTTCTTAGTACGTGGCAGATGCAATTCTTGTATGGCCTTAACTTTATCTGGGTGAATCTCAATTCCCCTTTCGCTGACTAGGAATCCTGGCAACTTTCCTGATCTAGCCCCGAAAATGCATTTGGCTGGGTTAAGCTTTAGCTGAAACTTCCTTAACCTTAGGAACCGTTTTCTCAGGACTTGCACATGTTCCCCTTCTGTTCTAGACTTTGCAATCATGCCATCAACATAGACTTCAATCTCTTTATGCATCATGTCATGGAACAAGGTTACCATGGCTCTCTGATACGTCGCTCTCGCATTTTTAGTCCAAATGGCATCACTTTGTAGCAAAATGTCCCCCACATCGTTACAAAGGTGGTCTTTTCCATGTCTCCAGGATGCATCCTAATTTTGTTGTACCCGGAGAAACCATCCATGAAGGAGAACAGTGAGTATCCGGTCGTGTTGTCCACTAAGGTATCGATATGGGACAATGGGAAATTGTCCTTGGGGCTGGCTTTGTTCAAATCTCTATAGTCCACACACATTCGCACTTTCCTATATTTCTTAGGAACAGGGACTATGTGGGCTACCCATTTTGAATATTCGACCACCTGTAAGAACCCAGCATCAAACTACTTCTTAACTTCTTCTTTTATATTTAGCAAGACATCAGGCTTCATCTTTCGAAGCTTTTGTTGGACCGATTTACATTCTTCTTTTATGGGCAGTCGGTGTACCACAATATCAGTACTTAGGCCGGGCATGTCTTGATAGAACCATGTGAAGACATCTTTGAACTCCTGAAGTAACCCAACGAGGTCTCGCTTTGTTTCTTCAGCAATAGAAGTGCCGATTTTTATCTCTTTTCCCTCTCCTAAGCTAACAACTTCTACTCATTTCTTATAGGGTACGATTTGTTTCTCTTCTTTCTCCATCATCCTTAACAAATCAGGAGATAAGACACTGTCCTGGTCATCTTCAAAATCTTGAGGATCATCCGTACTCATGTCTTGTTCAAATAGGGATTCTGAGTCAGTAACAGCGTTGCTCACATCATTGATATCTAAAGACCTGTTATTGGGACGAAAGGAGGTCCAAAGAAAGAAGAATCTAAGAATAATTGTATGCATAGTATGATTATAAATGGAATGAAACGAATAAAAGAATATTTGCTCAAAGTGAGACTGAATGATATGTTTTCATTGAAATAAGATTCTGGACATGTGCCTTTTACAAAAGATTCCTATTGCCCTCAGGCTTAGGGCAACAAGTGTTCTGAATATTACTCTAAATTAGTTCTAAATGTTACAGGGATCTCTTCTACAGTCCACTTGTTTATAACACTTCCAGGTTCGTAAGGGCGAATGCCTGAAGTACTTCCTTCTTCGATTTTTTATTTAAATATGGCATTGATGTTTAGGTTTCTTAACCTTTCTTCTGTACTATCCCTTCTTGATGTCCTTCATTTAGGATAAATAGTTCCCCCTGATACGAAGGTCCTGGATATGTGGGGGAAGGTTATAGGTTTCCAACCGACTTCTTCCCTACTCAAACGCGCCTTCCGCCTCTCTTGCCTCTTTTTCAACTCTTTCATTCTTTCCTTCGCATTTGGCTTAAATCTTAAACCAAAGCTGTCTCGTTTATCCTTCATCATTTGTGCCTCTATTCTTCCTTGAAGACATCTTCCAAGTCCTCTCCCGGGCACGGCTCCTTTCCCAACCGCCATTTGCAGTCCCATCCTCATGGTTTTGGATATGCTGGGTATCGGGATCTTATTCCCCTCGACCACAAAGGTTGCGTTCACGAATTCTAAGGATCGAAAGGAACATTTGATCACCTCGTCATTCGTTCCTAAATATTGTGCGTCGCTGGTTACCGATGCAATGATGTCTTCCTCAGCGCTTATCATAACTAATCAGCCTTCTGTTACCAATTTCAACTTTTGATACAATGATGAAGGCACTGCTCCTACTGAATGAATCCAAGGTCTTCCCAACAAGCAATTATACGAAGGCTTGATATCCATCACTAAGAAATCTACCTCATATGTATTCAGGCTAATCAAGATGGGAATTTCTATTCTTCCCATTACCCTCCTTTCAGTGCCATCAAACGCCTCACTATATTCTGGCATGATTTCATGTGAGAGCTATCTACCGGCAACCTGTTTAAGGTGGATAAGGGTAAAACATTCAAGGCTGATCCATTATCGACTAACACCTCGGGCAACGTGTATCCCTTGCAGCGAGTAGTGATATGTAGGGCTTTGGTGGCTCATTTTCCCACCGGCGGTATTTCATCATCATTAAAGAAGATGAAGTTGTCGGCACTTATATTGTTAACCAAGCGGTCCAATTTGTTCACCGAGATATCGTTAGTGACATAAGTTTCATTTAGTACTTCTGTCAACGTATTACGATGTGTCTTTGAACTTAGAAGCAACTCAAGCACCGAGATACGAGTCGGTTGCTTATGTAGTTGTTCCACCACGCTATACTCGTTGTGCTTTAGGAATTTTAGAAATTCTCTAGCCTCAATTTCAGTTACTGGCTTGTTAACATACGATTCAATTCTAGCCATTTTTCGTCCCCTCGCTCAGCCGCTAAGACTTTTCCTTTTGTGGGTTCCACTCTTGTATTTTCCGGATCGTAGCGTTTTCCACTTTGTGTATAGAAGCCTACATCATCACCCTCTTTTGAGGCGTTTACCTGGTTCACTTCTCCCAGGATCGTCATGTTGTAATCGTAATTCCAATGGACTCTTTTGCTATCCTTGTAGAGAAAGGATACGGGTTTTTGGATTAGGAACCTTGGCGCTATTTGTATTCCAGATTCTGTGCTCTTTGGCCTTGAAATAATCACCACTGGGTGATTAACCCTTTGGGCTTTTCCTGTAGATCCTTCGTTCGAGCGTAAACTTCCCATTCTTCTAATACTTCAACCTCTTCATAAAACTCAAACTCTTTGTTATCCATTAAGTTTTGCACCATGGTTCTGAACTCGGTGCATTTTTGGATGTCATGACCCTCTTCAGCATGAAATTTGCAATACTTCCTCGTTCCTTCGAGCATTTCCGTGAATCTTGCTTGATGAGACCTCCATCTATCATTCGTCTCGAAACCCATCTCAGTGGGGTTTTTACATCCGCAATGTCAACTTTGATTCTCCATCCCCTACTCTCGATTATCGCGTTTACCCCTTTATCAGCATGATTGGGTAACTGATTCCCTGCTTACATTTGGCTCTAATGGGTCGTCAAACTTTACAATCCCCATCCTAATGAATCTTTCCACCAGTTTCTTAAATGCAGTACAGTTCTCAATCGAGTGTCTCGTAGTTCCTGCGTGATACTCGTATTGGGCATTCGCATCATACCATTTAGGGTATAGAGGTTGCATGGGTTTTAGATAGTATGGAGACACCACATATGCATCGAATAAGTTCTGGTATAGCTCTCTATACGCCATTGGGATGGGTGTGAATTGGAGTCTTTCTATATTCAGCCTTGCGTTGGATTCCTACCTTGAAGAGCCTTGATGACTAGTGGTTACTGCTCTTGCTGGTCCCACCGTGATTGGTTTAGAATAGCCCTTGTTAAACATACTTGCATTGTTTATCTTGTGCTGTTTCTTTCTTGGGGCTAACCTCTTGGCACTTTCTCCTGCTTCTATCTTCCCGCACCTTATGGTGTTCTCTATCATTTCTCCAGACATCACTATGTTTAAAAAGCTCTTAGTAGTGCTGCCCGACATGTGATTGATGAACGAAACCTTCAAAGTATTGATGAAAAGTATAGTTGTATCTTTCTCAAAAAGTGGTGGTTGGACTTGCGTTGCTACTTCTCTCCATCTTTAGGCGTACTGTCTGAAGCTTTCACTAGGCTTCTTTTCCATGTTCTGCAATACAATTCAATCGGGTGCTATATCCATCACGTGACTATACTGCTTCATAAAAGCCTGTGCCAAATTCTTCCATGAGTGGATTTTGGCCCGGCTCAATTGGTTGTACAATTTTGCTGCTGACCCGATGAAACTGTCTTGGAAGCAGTGGATCAAGAGTTGATCATTGTTGATGTATCCCGTCATCCTTCCACAGAACATAGTGATATCAACTTCAGGGCAGCTAGTCCTGTTATACTTTTCGAACTCCGGCATTTTAAATTTGGGAGGGAGCACCAGATCAGGTACCAAACTCAAGTCCTTAGCGTCCATTCCTTGATGGTAATCAACATTTTTCATGGCTTTAAACTTCTCCTCTAGCCACCTACATCGGTCTTCTAGTTGTTTTGGCAAGTCCGCTCTTTCCTTCTCCATTTCTGCTACGTCATCAAGATCGGGAACCACAAGATTGGTAGGATTATCCCCAGGATTAGAAAGCTGAGCCTGTTGGAAAGTTCATCGACGCTGGGCACCGGCCTGGTATTGGGATCTAATGGTGACAGGTACTCTTTGCAGGCACATATCTAGTTGTGCCTAGGTGCTCGTCGGGGTGAAACCTGGAGGATAAACAGGGTTCTCATGATCAACCCCAGAATCAACTACAGGGCTTTTTCCTTTATCATTCCCTCCAGCCAATAACTGCGCCAATTGGTTCATCATAGTTCTTTGGGATTCTAGCATGTCTTGTTGGATTTTATCCAATCGTTCTTACATCTGATCTTGCATCTTCTTTAGCAATTTTTCCAATCTTTTTAACCTCTAATCCATTACTTTTGTTTGGCGATGAGTACCGTAGTGATATTTGGTTGGTGAATTTTTGTTGGTTTCTAGAGTAACTGTCATAATTTTAATTTATTAGAGTCTTTTTTTTTGAAAATTGAATCCATATATGAGATGTAATGCAGATGAATGAATGCAAAAAAAGGTGTTGATTCTAATTCAATTTCATTAGAAAAAACTCGATTAGAAAACAAATTTCTTTACATATACAACTTCGCCTTTAAACTCAAAGCCTTAACCTTCCTAAGAAGTCAAGCTAACTCTCGGCCTCGGTCTGTTTCTGACTCATATTTTAAACTCAATACATCAGCTTGAACTGCTAAGGATTGCAAATGATCAGCTACTTCCCGCACTTGAGTCACAACTTCACCCATAATGTAATCCCTATCTCTAATTTGACTTTGGGAATGAAAGAGCTCCTCTTGGCACCATTCGTTACCCCTCTCAAGAAGTTCCACTCGTAATTCAGAGTTTTGCAATGCGTCTTCGACCTCTTCTATTTTTCCCTTCAATTCTTCGATCTTACTTAAACTTGCTCTTAACTCGATCATAGAGCCACGACTACGGTACAGGTGAATCGACTTCTCTAACTCGGCTACTCAGGCTTTTAATCTCGCTTCTTCATTCTAACATTCTATCAAGTTTTTCTCCAAAGCGCTCTCTCAAGCTCGGGCGTCTTGAAATTTCTTTTCCCACTGATTAGCATTGGTTTTTTCTTCCTTGATCTCCTGACGCCATTGCTCCGACGTTTTACCCAAACCAACCGTTCTTATTGACAAACGTAGCTTCTTATAATCTTTTTTTAGACTATCTAAATCCTCTTCAGCCTTATTCTTCCCTTTCCTTAATTTTTCGGCTTCTAACTTGTGGATATCGACATCTAGTCCCAACCGCATCTTTTCCTCTTCTAGCTGTTCTATCTTCTTTCCCAACTCTAAACTTCTGTTTTCAAAGTCCTTTTTGATGATCTCTAATTCTGACAGCACTACTTGTACTTGCTCCTTTATAGATCGAACGCATTCTTCTCTCGGCCTTGGGATGTTGTCATTGACCCTTTTACTCCACCACTCATAATATTTGGGAGTTTTCATTGCTCCTACGGTAAATCTTTTCATCCGGTGAACTTATTTCCAAGCGTTAGACATTTCTCAAATTTTTCTCTTATAGTTATCATCCTTATAAGAAAACTCACACTGAGCTAGCCCTTGCGTTGCCGGTATGAACTATCTTGATCTATATTGTCTTAATAGGAGCAAAGAGGTATCCAACAGCTCCCCAAATTCCAAGTAAAGGGACCCAGTCGAAGTCCCCACATCGATATAGGATCTCGTCGGGCACCATCCAATGAGCTTTCCATTCAACGTTATCCTCTTGAAGATTTTAGAGAATCGCCATCCATTTTTCTTCCGTGATGTCATCTCGCCTAGGTGTAACCACTAGTTCCTTTAATGCGTAGTAGTTTTTTGAGAAGACTCGATAGGAAACATTTTCCACCTTCTAAAAGTGACTATAGAACCACATCAATAGCAGTTGCGCGCATCTGATGAGCCTTCCTTCACCTGTTCTTCGACACGCATTTAGAGACACGAAGGTTTCAGCCAAAATCGCTGGGACTGGTGTGACCCCCTTGTCAAGCCTATCAAACAGATCTGAAACTACTTCATCCACATGCCCCAATGCCTTGGGGAAAATAACTAAGTCGTAAATGCTCAAGGCAAAAATGTCAACCCTCTTCTTTACATCCGGATGTGCCAAGATCAGATCTCGCAAATTTTTTCACGGTATGCACTTGCTGTCTCCCTTTTGCTTAATTCGGGCTGCGACCCATTGCTCTCTCATTCCTGTGATGCACATTAGTTTCTTCAAGAATGTCGAAACTTTACTTGCTCTCGAATAAGCTTTGTCAGTTTGGGTCCTCAGACACCGTAGCAAGATCGTATATTCTTCTACTGTGGGTACCAATCTACCTTCCCAAACGTGAAACAACTGTAGGCTAGATTCCAATACTGCGCAAGGGCTCAAAATAACCACTTGTCTACTTTTATGTCAAGCAAAAAAGAAAGATCACCATAGTTACTGTAAAAGAGTTGCTTGATCCTGTTATGCCACTGCTCCCATATCTCTTTTAATTCTTGCAAACTATTCTGAGTCATGCTAATGCGAGTGAAGTCCCATAGTTCTGATGTGTATCCTTCCGCAACGCTATCACCTTTTTCCTGCTGAACTTTTTCAGACCGAACTCGGATAGCGGCATTATCTTCCACTTTACCAAGAAACTCCCTTTCCATGTTGAGCTCTCTATTTAGATACCGAACGTGAAGCAACTCCTCTTTTGAAATGCAAATGTCATGCGGAAAAAATCAAAGCAAAATAGAATAAGTTAGTATCGTGCATCAAGGTAGATCCCAAATCATACGAGAAAAATAGTGAGCAAATCACCTATTCGGGTGGCCACTAGGGGTTTGGCGTAGTTCTACTTAGGGTAAGCTCTTAGGGTTCACTATATGAGGCTTGGTTCTAAAGTTGAGGTACCCGAACCGATAGATTTTTCGATCCTCACCCATTATAACCTCATATGGACCGAGTTCAGTTCAGGGGGATACATTTCCCTATGGCCATGCGTAGATCAAAATCTCACGAAGACATAGGTACAAATGTATCCCGGAAGTGATTCACTATCCCATACAAAGGTGAAAACCTCACAAAGGCGTAGTTCCTCACACCCACCTAAAAGGGTAAGATCAAACGATCATGCAAATGCAATATGCAAAAACTGTATCGAGACTTGAACAAATAAAGTAGACATACAAAACGATGCAGACTACGGAAATGAAGTGCAATGAAAGGATCATAAATTTAAACCAAATTATTGACTTTCGACAAAAAGACAAGCAATAATCAACTTGTGGCTTGACTCTCTTATTTTGTCCTCAGTGGAGTCGCCAAGCTGTTGACACCATTTTTTTGTAAAACGAGGTCAACTTGGATTTGAAAATAAAAATTAAAACGGGAGTCGCCACCAATCCTTTTTGATGAGGTGTGATCGAGTCACCTCGAAAAGTTTTTAATAAACGATTTGATTTTATTAAAGCAATGCTTTTTGTCTACGAAATTTAGAAAAACAGGTTCGGGAGTCGGTTACATACGAGGAAGGATTAGCACCCTCACAACGTCCAAAATTGGTACCTAGTTGATTAATTAGTGTCTTAGTGTTGAAGATTGAAAACTTTGAAGAGTTTTTTTAAAAATACGATCCGTAAAAAAAACTCGAATAACATGGATTGAATTTAAAAGGATATTTAGCTATTTGGTCAAACAAGAAATCTAAACCCAGCACGTTAGGGCACGTTTTCTCGAATTTCGCAACACAAAATATTACCTTGCTTTGAAATTTTAAAAGGATATTTGGCTATTTGGTCGAACCAGAAATCGAAACCCAACATGTTAGGGCACGTTTTCTCGATTTTCCAAACGCAAAATATTGCCTTACTTTGAAATTTTAAAAGGATATTTGGCTATTTGGTCGAACGAGAAATCGAAACCCAGCATGTTAGGGCACATTTTCTCAAATTTCCAAACGTAAAATATTGCCTTGCTTTGAAATTTTAAAAGGATATTTGACTATTTGGTCGAACAAGAAATCAAAACCCAACACGTTAGGGCATGTTTTCTCAATTTTCCAAACGCAAAATATTGCCTTACTTTGAAATTTTTTAATTAGAATGAATACTAATGGAATATTTGAAAATAGAATGCGCATCTTGATTACACTAAAAAAGAAATATTTTTTTTAAAAAAAAATGGGGTCGTACACGACTAACAATGATGACGTGAAACACGTTTAAAACAATCATGACATACTATGCATCAAAGAAGACACATACCATTGATTCTAATAAATTTAAATATTAACATGCATTAACAAGAACAATTATGCCGATGACAATATCACAATAACAACAATAATAATCAACTTATTTTTTTTTGAAATATTTAGTAAAAAGTAAATAAATAAATAATAGAATAAGTAGCATTATTAATAGAAAACATAAAAGACACAAACCAATGAAAATAACAAAAAAATAAGATTAAATAAAAAATATAAATTAGATTGCGAATTGTAAATAAGTAAATGAGCAAATAAATAAAATATTAAAAGAGACAATTAATAAACCCTTTTTCTTTTTTTTTTTAAGAAAAACAAAAAAAATGAAGTTAAACAGCTAAGGATTAAACTAAAATTGAAGTGAAATTTGGGGGTTTAAAATTGCAAATAAAACAAAAAAAGGGAGCTCGGGGCTGAAACAAAATGCGCGCCAGGAACGAGGGACTAATCGAGAAAATTCCCCATCCCAAAAACGCGAAGTTTCAATGTGGAGTAAAATGAAACCCGAATAAAAATCGTCGGGCGAAAATGAAAGAAACAAATAGGACCCGATTACGCAACATTGGAAAGGAAGAGGGGTTGAATGTGCAAATAGCCCCTCTAAGCCAAAACGCGTGGATCCTGGCTACTGGGTCGGGTCGATTTCGGTTCTAAGACGAAACAGCGTTGTTTTTGCCACTGATGCAAGGGCTCAAAACGGCGTCGTATTTATCTCATATAAATATACAAAAAATCACAAAAAAACACTTCATCTTTCATTTTAAACAAAAAAAAAAACAGAGAGCATCTCAAACTCTCTCAAAAAATTTACCCTCCTTCGCCTATTAGGGTTCTCCGTCCTCCCGACCCGCCGCTGTCGTGGCCAATGGCTGACGGCAAAAGAAAAGAGGTTCTTAACCCTTGTTTCACGGTGTACGCAAGTTGGGCTTCGACTGGAGGGAACGAAGAGCCTTGCACCCCCCTTTTAGACACGATTCTGACGATGGTAAGGGAACCTCCGTCGACGGAGCCACGGAGCAGTACAGGTCTCTTTCTGACCCTTTTTTCTTTTCTTCTTTAATAGTTTTACTTTAGAACAGATTTGTAGAAAATAAATGAATAAAAAATGAATGAATAGATCCAAAGAAAAAAAAAATGAAGCCTCAACCTTTGTTTTCTTTTTTGCTTTTTTTGATTTCTAACGTGCGTAAAAAAAACATAAGTCAGAGATTAGGGCTTTTATAGCCTGATTACAAACTCTCTAATCATTATTTTTTTGTCGTTTTGCTATTTGTTTGTTATTTTTTTGTTTCTGCTGTTGCGTGGGGCTTTCTCTTGCAGGTGGTCTGACGCACGTGGAAGGTTGACGATAGGCGAGCAGCGACAGTGGCATGCATAGGCAGAGCGGTAGCGCGGCACTGGAGCCTGGGCATGCGATACTTAGGCCTAGGGTTTCTGTCATTAGGCCATTTGGGCCGTTTGTATTTTTGGGCTAATTTAGTTGTAATGGACTGGGACTGTTTTGTTATTATTATTTTTTGGGTTTAATCAATTCTGGGCCCGGGCAAAATGGGTTATTACAACTGCGATTTCCCTTGGCTGGATATTTATGAAACATTGAATTTTCCTAAATCTTACTGTTTTGACTGCATTATTTGTTATTAGTTTTTATTCCAAATTAATCTATTAAACCCTCCCTCAATTTTATTTTCTCATTTATCTTCTAGGAATGAGTCTAATCACACTTCCTGTGGATTCGATGTAACACCCCATACCCAGCTTGGACGGAAAGCTGAATATCGAGATGCCACACTATAGTCTAACTACTAGTTCACCTAAATGACATGTTATTTCTCATGCATCTGTGTTTTCGATCAATAATAACATAGCATTACCATTAATTATAACCAAACGTTTGCTTTTTTTTAATAAACCATGCCAAGAATTCATAAAATAGCATAACATAGGTATTAATCTTGCATTAGGACCACTGATCAAAATTTTTCAAAAATTTTACGTAGGTATCGATGCCACCTTGAAAATTTATACCAATCTACCATTCTGTTTCTCGTGAAATTTCAAAACGTAAGAAAACATCGGTACCTTTCGCAAGGTATCGATAATTACACCCTGAGTATCGATACTCGGGCTATGGTATCGATACAAAATTGGCATTTTGACTCCTTGCAGTTTTGAAAATATAGAGGTATCATTTCAAAAGCCTTAATTGTAACACCACAAACCCGGCCCAGACGTTATGGCCGGATTTAGTGATGACACTTGATAAGTTGTTTGAAAACCATGTCGTCGCATTAAAACCATTTCCATTAAATTCCTTATCTTAATATCTTATTAGTTCCAAAATTGTGTTGCTCATTTAATCGATAGTTTCAAAACATTATTCGTTTGCGGAAGCTTTTAAAATAGATTAAACAATCATGCATTTAGGAAAAACATTTGTTTCTTTTGAAAACAGAGGTTTCCTACTACTAGCAGTTGTAATCCATAAGGTAAAGATAATTAAAACCCAAAACCAAAGTCAGAAAGTCCAATTACAACCCAAAAACTTAGCCAGTAAAAATAGAATAGAAATAAAACCAATTATCATAAATATGGGTAAAAAACCATGAAAGTCGAAAACCGTGGTCACTGCTGAGTCCTCCGCCGCACCGATCCGTCTAAATCCGGGGATTAGCTGTGCACATTTAAACAAAAGGGGTGAGTTTATGAAAATTCAGTGTGTAATCCCACAGAAAACAAAAAATAGCAAATCACAGTGCATAGTTAAAACTGTCCTAGGCCTAAGGCCTATTTCAATATCAGTAACAGTTTGGACCTTAGCCCATCTTAGTACAGTATCAAATATGCAGTAGGGCCTTAGCCCATCACAGTATCAGTAGCAGTCATGCAGTATTCAGTAACAAAGTCCTACCCAACCAGCCTCTACACACCATCTCCGTCTAACCCTACACTCCATGTGGGGATCAAATCAACCCACCCATCCCTACACTCTATGTAGTACTGAATGCGGCACAAAACAGTAATTTATAGTTGAGCTGCAAGTATGTTAGGCTTAAGAGCGTTTCAGTACACTTTCTCCAAATATAATTAACCCAACCCCATGCAACGCAACATACATGTCATGACAAGCTATCTCAGGACATCAGTACATATAACCAGTTCAGTAAACAAGCATACTGTCATCATACTCAACACATATATAAATCAAATAGTCAGTTCGTACAATTAGGGGTCTAAGTGATGCTTACCAACCCTATAGTAGGTTCATATTCGACTTGGACGACCTGTGCAACATTAGCAATCAATTCAATGAAAATAGGCTCACACGCCCGTATGGTTTGCCCATGTGGGCCCACACGCCCTTGTGGCGCACTCAGCCCAAATTGGCCTCGACCGCGTGGTCCATTTTTAATGTAACTCGTGCTAGCTAAATATTCATATATGCTTTCACATTTACTTATATGTTCCTTCAAAGCTGTCTACTTGAGTCACTGTTACTAAATTATTTATATCTTGAGCTATAGAATTCAAAATTAAGGTCTGCTTGATGTATTTGAAACTAAGATAAAATACCTTTCTACCATAAAATTTTTATAATTTTGGTTATAGCCAAAAAGTACAGTAAAATCTTCAATCTTACCCCTGTCCTACTGTCTGACAGCTTTGACCTTTCTTTGCTAAAAATTAATTATCTCTTAGTACAAAATTTGGACAATATTACCATTTTTTTCTATTGAAAATAGACGCATTAATAATTTAAACATGTAAATTTTAACCCCTAATTATATTTCTCCAATTTTTGATGAGTTTCCAAAGTCAGAATAGGGGAACCCGAATTCATTCTGACCTTGTCTCACAAAACTTATTATATCTCACGATTTACAATTTCATTACTTACATCATTTATTCTATGAGAAACTAGACTCAATAAGCTTTAATTACATATTTTTTTCATCCTATAATTTGATTTTCAAAATTTATGGTGATTTTTCAAAGTTAGCCTACTGCTACTATCCAAACAGCAAGCAATTTCAGCTTTTCGTCGAATCTCATTTTCTGTGTTTCGGGTACCCACGTGGTTTTGTTTGATGCTAAAACAGTCTCTGAGCACTTCAAAGCCTATAATTAAATAAATATCACTAATTTAATCTTACATAACGTGATCCCAAATCAAACTCATATCGAGGTTTTAACCCATAAGCGACTAAACCTTACCTTCAACCGATGAACAGTAATCCGAACACAAACTAAGACTCCGATTGGTGATTACGAGCCCTTGAATCCTCCCCTAATTGACATAAACAAAACACTTCAGAAGAAAGTTAACAAATGGAGACAAATCACTTATCTAAAACTTACCGAACGATCACAGACAAACGTGAAGTGACACGAGGCAGAGTGGGAAAAGAAAAATAAAAAAGATGAAGGGTGAAAGAGAGTAGAAATTTGGCAGCAATGAAGAGAAAAACGACAAGAGGGTGAAGGGATTTTGGGGAAATAAATTTTATTTGAGTGATTAAATGGCTTAATGAATGAAAGTATATGGACTAATATGGTAAATATACCATATGAGTGGGGCAGTTGGATGCTTAATTTATTTTAATTATAATGTTTTATATGTTATTTATTTAATAAAAGAAAGAAAACAAAATGTTTTCTTCCCCATTTGTTTTTCACCACCGAAGGTTTCCATGGAAAAAGAATGGGAGAAGCTTCAAGCTTTGGATTTCATTTTAAAGATGCATGTAAGTCCATTTTAGCCCTGTTTCTAATAATTTTTATGTTTTTGAGATCGTTGCAACTCGGTCCAGCAAGCCCGTACATTCAATTTTGAAACTGTTAAAGATTTAAATGTTCCCATTGATGAACCTTGTGATTTCAGATGCTAGTTGATGAATTTGAAATATTAGTTGTTATTTAAAAGTATTTTATTAAGTGATTTTTGATGAATTTATCGATTAGGGACTAAATTGTTAAAATAATAAAAGTACAAGGATTTGATGTGAACTTACTACAGATATGGGCTGATATGGGTGCCATGAATATTCATCTGTTATAAATTGGCATTAAAAATGGTTAATTTGCATGTTTTGGGCTTAAAGCCTAACTTGAATAAAAGTAAAACTTTAAGGGCAATTTTGTAAAAATTTCAAAAATCACTAAATTGCATAAATATATTATTTTACTCTCTAAATGAATAGATTGAATGAAATTATTAGTTTAGGTTAAGATTGGGTGGAAAATCGAGGAGAATAGAAAATTACTAAAATGCCCCTATACTTTGACATTCCTGTAATTTAGATAGGTAAGTTCGTATGAACTGTATCTGTATAATTTTGATTAAACTTAATGTTAATATGTGATTATATTCTGAGTAAATCAATATATATATGTTAGTATGCAATTTTTCTTGTAATGAAACGATGGAAAGCCAACGATGTTTCAACGACTACCGAGCCCCACTTGAACCTTAACCATTAGTATGATGCAAATGACATGTCATTAGGGTTTACATGATTCAGGTGTTGGTTTGAACGTCCTACCAATGGCTGAGGTCCAGCATGTGTTGCGGATACTCCACAGCTCGTGTGAGCAGCATCATGTAGCTACGTTCTGATCCACAGCTCGTGTAAGCAGACCCATTTTCACAACTTGTGTGAGCATACTTATTTACAGCTCATGTGAGCATATATGTACAGGATTTGATGGATTACAGTTATATGAGTTAGCACAATTTGTGTGAGCTATCCTGAGTATCCAACATAATTCTAAACGGTTTAACGGGCATGAATTGGAAAGGAAACGGTAAATGTTCAATACAAACAAATATATGTATATATGAAATACATTGAAATGCTGAGATATATGATAAGCATGTTATGTCATGAAGGATGTTATATGAAATTGAATCTTATTCATGTATAATGTTATCCATTTTTAATTCATATGAAATATGTTCAAGTATGCTAACATGTGTTATTGTTTGATGCTTAGGCATATGCCAAGCTATTGGTTGCATTGTATTATGTTTACTTATAAAGTATTGCATTGAAATAGTAAGTGCCGAAATGGAAATATGCTTGTGTTTGTTAAAGAGTGGTAAGGTTTAAATTATGTAATTTCTTATGAAATGGTTTTTCATGTGGTTAATTCCAAAAGAGCTATGTTTAAATGCACTAGCTTGTGGCTATGGTTGATGATATGCTTATGTCTTGTGTGTTATGCATATGAAACGAGTGTGGAAAGGTAATGAAATAGTAAGTTGATACTTCAAGTGTAAAATGATAAAAAAAAGGAATGATGAGTTGGATTGATGTTGTTATTTAAGCTAAAGAAAGTAAATGCAATGGATAGTAATGAAATACAGATGAAAGTAAGAAAATTTGGAAATGGTTTAAAGTTTTATAAAATCCTATGATGCTAGGGATTATATATATATGTAAAGTTGTGGATTCATTCACTTTGTGAGTTGTTGAATATGGTTTCATGAATCTTGCGGTATTGGTATATGATTATTATTGATATGTATAAATTTCATATTTGAAATAGATTGATATGACTAAATTTTATGTGAACTTACTAAGTATTCATTCCTTACGTGATTGTTTTCCCTTTATTTTTCAGATTATCGGAAGCTCTGTAAGGTTGGAAGCTAGTCAGAGATCCATCACACTATCCATTGATTTTATTGGTAGATTTTAATGCTTTGATCATGGTTATAATGGCATATATAAGTGGACTATGTCTAATGTTTAATTGATGAGTTTGGTATATATATGTCATTTTGGTTGATGATTATGGCATGTAATGTTGCTTTGGATTTGAGGTACTTAAGGTACTATTGATATCTTGTTGGTTGTGGTTAATATGGTCAAATTGATGTATGTTTTGAAATGACCAAAATTTGTATGTGTTAAATTATCTTTAAATGGAAAAAATGGTATGGTTGTTATGTATCAATTTTGTTATGTTTTGGCATGAAAACAAGTTAGGTGATAACTTTTTAAATATGCACATGTATAGGTGTAACACCCCGAACCCGAGACCGTCACCGGAGTCGAACACGAGGTGTTAACAGACTTTTAAAAATTTTCCAGACACTGCCAATCTGCGTAATAGTCGCTTTAAAAAAATCATATCTTGAGTTTCACAACTCGAAAATCAGTTTCGTGATTTTTCCCTGAAACTAGACTCACATGCCCATCTACATATTGTTTTCTAGAATTTTTGGTCGGGCCAATTAGTACAGTTTATTAGTCAAAGTCTCCCATGTTACAGGGATTGACTACCCTGACCTTTGCGCATTACGACTTGGATATCTCCTTGTACAGGACTCCAATACTGATGCCGTTTGTTTCTATAGAAACTATACTCAGAGAGGAATCTACAAATATATGGTATGACTCCTAATTATCTCTGGTTAATTTATGGTAAATTTTCAAAGTCGAAACAGGAGATCCAGAAACCGTTCTGGCCCTGTTTCACGAGAACTTTAATATCTCTTAATATACTGTTCATATGATTGTTTCGTTACTTTCATATGAAAATAGATTCATCAAGGTTCGATTACATAATTTATTCACTATTTAATTCCATTCCTACAAATTTTTGTGATTTTTCAAATCCACACCACTGCTGCTGTCAGCATCTGTTTTCAAGGTAAACTTTACCTATTTCGTGGTTACCATGGACCAACTGGGGTTTTGTCATACATAGGTCCACATATGATCATATTTAGCCATTCCAATGGCTGATCATTTGCCCAACACTTCCATTCCAAACCATAGTCACATCATGAAACCATATATACATACATAAACACAAATGGTCTAATGCCATACTCCACTTCTACAAGCCATTTTCGCATGGCTGTACACACATACATCACAAAAAGTACTTAAAACAACAAGGGGTAGTCCTATACATGCCATATCCAGAGTTCAACAAAAAGAGTACCAAAAGAGCTTTGATAGTGTGGATGACTTCGACTTCGTTGATCCCGAATCCGATAGCTAACGAACAAAATCTATAAAACAGAGAGCCAAAGCAACCGGGTAAGCAATTTAAGCTTAGTAAGTTTCAAGTAATGAAATCGGCTTTGACTAAAGTATTACATTCACATAGCTAACTGAATCACTTTATTGATACACATTCTCATAATCATACTTACTTCACACTTCATCAACATATATACACACAAGGTATCAACCTATCTAAAAGCCGAAAGTTCGTTAGCCGATTGCACGAATACTATTTAAAACGAATCGACTTTTCCGAAGCACATGCAAACATACCTTATCGTTCGGGTTAGTCGAGCGTATTAATTGAATTAGTTGCAGCACAAAACGCTCACATTCAAACCCAAGTCTCTTCGAAATTTAACCGGATATAACCGCAAGCACAATTGCCTTCGGGTCTTAACCCGGGTATAGCAACTCGCACGAATGCCTTCGGGTCTTAGCCCGGATATATCAACTTGCATAATTGCCTTCGGGTCTTAGCCCGGATATATCAACTCGCACAAATGCCTTCGGGTCTTAGCCCGGATATATCAACTCGCACAAATGCCTTCGGGTCTTAGCCCGGATATATCAACTCGCACAAATGCCTTCGGGTCTTAGCCCGGATATATCAACTCGCACAAATGCCTTCGGGTCTTAGCCCGGATATATCAAATGCTCATGCACACATATATCTATAATCTTAACACATCCATATCTTATTTTCGTTACTAAGGCTCAAACACAAATCATTTATTAAACCTTTCAAATTTCGGCTCAATAGCCACTCACAAAGAGCATGATTTCGATTGGCTTTATAACTTAGTCTCTATGCACATTCGACTATCCATCATAGTATGACTAATCATTTCAATATAATTCAAGTAGGGTCATTACTCAAAGACTTACCTCGGATACTTTGAATAGTTGTGGATAGACTACTCGATCACTTTTTCCTTTCCTTTATCAGATTTTGACCCTCTTGGCTCTTGAGCTTGATTCAACAAGTAGATTTTATTAAATAACTTATCAATTTAGCGATTCGATTTAATACATGTATACCATACAACTAAGTACAAAAGATGTTATTAACTAGATATTAAACATCAAACATATGCTCTACTCATGTACCAACGAACATGATACTAGCTCAATACCATGCATAATCGAATTTATTTAGCAGCACTTAGTTTTATATAAATACACATATCATCCCAACTCGACACAAGAGTCAAATTCATCACTCAAACATTCACACCAATCTATTTGAATATCTTGGCCGAAACCCTCAATTGGCTAACATAGCCTTAATATTTCAATATAAACATGTATACATCAAAGGCAATGTAAAACACTTAGCCCTTATACTCAATAATGAAACCAAACCGTATACCTAATTATTTAACACATCACCTCCAAATGCATGTATTAACTAACATATATCCAATCCACATGCCAAGTTTCCATGAATAAATTAAACTTATATATATATATAGATAACCTTTCATACCCTTGTATCTAGTGTCATGAGAATAGCCGAATGTCCAAATTAACCAAGCTTAAAGATTTAACCTTCAACACTTTAATGATCCACAACCTATTCTTCAAGGCTTCAATTATAAAGTAATTAACATTTATACTCTTGTGCCGAATTAGCTAACACTTATAGTCCATAGCCGAACCTCTTGATGATTAAGCCTCCAATTATTCATTTCAATTACCCTTATATTTTTACTTATCAAAGCCGAAACCCATACATGACATTACTCATATCATTCAAACTCACCTTCTAAAAAAAATCATGAACAATGCCGAATCCTTAAGTGTTCAAACCCCTAATTTACTCAACACATTCTTCATCAAAACTTAAAGGAAATAATCAAATTCCTTCTTTAAAAACCATAGCCGAATGCTCCATCCATCCATCAAAAATTCCAAGTTTTCAAACGGGCTAATATGGAGCTAGCTAAATGACTTAAACTAAGCTTAAAATTTCAAAACTAACAAAATTTTACTAACCTTCTCAAGCTTCAAGTGACCGAATGCTACCCTCCTATCTTCCTCTCTACAATCGGCCAAGAAGAACAAGGTGATAGCCTCCCTCTTTCTTTCTTTTTTTTCTTTTAGTATCCTTAGTATTTCTTTTATTATTTCTTTTCTTTTACTTAAAATAATGACCACTTCATGGAAATTTACCACATAGTCTAATATATGCTCCATCATGGCCGGCCACTATGTATACAAAAGGAGTATTTGACATGCAAAGCCAATATTTTCACTACATGCTTAAATAGGTCCTTATAAATTAACCTATCGCATTTCAAAAGTGTCACACATAAGTCCTATTAACTAGGTTCACATGCAATCGACTAAATCGAAGTTTAAAACTTTCACACATTCATATTCACATATTCTAGACAATAATTATCACATCCAAATACTTCGGTGACTCGGCTTAGCGGTCTCGAAACCACTTCCCGACTAGGGTCAATTTAGGGCTGTCACAATAGGTGTTTTGTTGATATTCTAGCCATTATGTTTTGGCTTGTAATTATGGTATTTTGAGTGATTGAAATGGTTGTTAGGTTGATATATGTATGTGGTCTTATGATGGTTGATTTTGTAGTCTTTATGATGTTTAAATGATGAATGTTGAAATGGTATTTAAAATGTATGTAATGGTATGTTCTTTAACATGGTTAAATGTGGTCACTTATGGTATGTGGAATATAGTTGACATATATGGCTAATGGAGCTAAATGTAAATGGACAATTTGGTAGTATGGCTGTGGATTTGATTTGTGAACAAAATGGCAAGTTTTTGCTAAAACTATGAATATGGATATACATGTTTAATTGTTGTGATTGAGGTGCCTTTTGGGCATATTGGTTGTATGAACATATACTTTATTTGGATAGCTTGTTGTTGCATGGTTTGGTGCACTTTGGGATGCTTGATTATATGTGGAAAATTGGTTATAGGTGTATGCATGATTGGGTGAGAAAATTGGCTTGGAAATGACCTATTTTTCGTCCACACGGCTAGAGACATGGGCGTGTGTCTCAACCATGTGTGACCCATAGCCATGTGACACGGCTGTGTGTCCCCTATAGTTTTTTTAAAAGTTGCATTTCGAGAGTTACACAGCCTGGCACTAGGGCGTGTGGCTTGGCCATGTGTCCCTTCTTCGAATGCCCTCACGGCCTGAGACACAGGAGTATATCTCAATCGTGTGAGTCACTCGGTCTGGCCACACGGCTGTGTGACCCGTGCAGTTTAAAAATTTTCATCTTTTTCTTAAAAGTTTCTATATCTTTCTAATTTAGTCCTGACTTGTTTCTAAAGTGTTTTTTGGGACTCGAGGGCTCGTATAAGGGACAATATGTATGTCATTTATTGGTTTTGCTATGATTGATGTTGTGAATCAAAATGTTTAAAATTTTGTTAGTTTTGAAAGGTAAACTCTGGTAATGTTCTATAACCCTATTATGGCAACGAATACGGGTAGGGGTGTTACATGAACCTTATCTTTATAAAAATAGAAAGGACAAAAAGGTGATATTCCTCGTTTTGTAAGTCAATGATATTTTAGTTATAGGAAACGATGTAGGAGAATTGTCATCGGTTAAACTTTGGGTAGCTCAATAGTTTAGCATGAATGACTTGGGTGAAGCTAGTTATATTCTTGGAATTCAAATCCTTAGGGATCGAAAGAAGAAAAAGATATCTCTATCTCAAGCTTCATACATTGATAAGGTATTGGAACATTTTGCAATGGCTGATGCAAAGCCAGGCGTTTAGCCAACTGCATTTGATTTTCATATTTATTTAGATGACTGTCCTAAGACAGCAGAAGAAAGAGAGCATATGAATAAGGCTCCATATGTTCTGGCAGTTGGAAGTCTTATGTATACGATGCTTTGCACATGTCTAGTTATCTCTTTCGTAGTAGGAATGGTTAATCGATATCAGGGGAATCCAGGTCTCAGGCATTGGCAAGATGTAAAACATAGATTAATGTATCTTAAAATAACCATGATTATATGCTTGTGTATTCTGGGGAGGACCTTACTCTTGTTGGATACACAGACTCAGACTTCTAAACCTATAAAGATTCGAGGAAATTGACATCGAGAAATGTATTCATTCTAGGCCATGGAGCCATAGTATGGAGAAGTGTAAAACAAACTTGCACTGCTGACTCTACTATGGAGCCCGAGTATGACATGGCTTTACTAGTAACAGTGGAATTCATAGCTCAGGTAAAGAGTTAATGATGTCTTATTTTTGGCATTGTGTGGATTGATAAATATGGAACGTGGCAACTGATTGCTTGTTCTCGAATGAGAAATTTATCATAGTCATTTGTGGACAGTGATCAAATTAATCATTAAGAAGACACAATGCTGACAATGAGAAAAATTAGGATTGTATTAAGTGAACGGATTTAACTCAAAGGAATCAAGGATATCATATGAGGGTAACACACACATGACAAGGTTATTGGACAAAGTAGTTGGATGAATTGCTTTCGCAAAGAGTATACAATAAGGAGTTTTTAGTCATGATACTTCTTGTGGATTGACTCCATGATTAAGTAGTTGCGAATTGTCAGAACGATGTTTCTAGACATAATTGCAATCACTAGAACCTAATTGTTTATGTCTGATTCGTCCCTTCGCTAGCTTAACAAAAGCTCAAATAGACTGTATTTGAATTAGAAGAAAATTTTATGACTTCGGGAATAATTTAATTGAGTCGATTTTTTCGACGTGAAATTAAATTAGGTGGTCGTAACAACTGTTCAACTAGAGAATTTGATTAAAGAATTTTCTTGAAAATTTAATTTGGAAAATCTAAGTGATTTTTGGAAAAATTAATTTTGATCAAATAAAAAAAATTAATCCAATCAATTAAAATTAATATAATATTTTTGGAAGTTAATTTTCAAATCAGAAAATTGGCCTAATGGGTAATTGAACTTGAAAATTGGACAGGAGATGGTAAATTAGGCCCGGGAGCCCAAAACTGAGACCAAGACCCCAAAACTAGTCAAATCGGGCCTAGTATGTGAAATCGGGCCGATGGTCCAGACCGGTCGGGTCGTCATTGACCCAGACCGAACCAACATCAGCCGAATCAGCTAGGGGAGCAGCAAGGGTGTGGCAACTACATCATCTGACACGGCAGTGCCGATGGCTGCAACGACCACATCTTGGTTGCTGGCAGCAATTGGCTATCAATGGTTGAGCAGTGGAAGACTTATACTCCTACTGGAACTTTACTAGAGAATTTGATTTCAGATTAACTATTCCAGAAATAATATTATTTTAAAAGTTTAATATCAAATTTCATTTAATACTTATCTTAATAGTATTTTATTAATTTAATATTAAAGTGATTATCTTAATATTAAATTTAATTTAATGTTTATCTTGTAGGTAAACATTCTATTATTTTAGTAAGATTTAATATTAAATTAATATAATATTTATATTGATAAATATTATATTAATTCAATATTAAAATGATTAAGTTTAATCACAATTGAACTCTCTAAACTCTTCCTACATAAAGAGAGCCTTGGGTCATTTTTTTCACACACTTGAATTCAAGAGAAAGTTGTAAAGAGAAAATTCTCTGAAAAGATTATTCTACAAAATTTCTAGAGACATTTTTCTGATTTATAATTTGACTCAAAGTTTTGAGAAATTGCAAAATTACCCCACTAGTAATTTTTGTCAAAATATTTTTGATTCAAAGCGAGCCCACACTCGGTAGAAGTGAGCTTGAGGATAGTGGAGAAGGCTTCTCAGTCGAAGTGCTCATCCTAGACGAATTGGAAAGGTACAATTTTGACTAAGTGTTTATTACTTTAGATATCAGAACCAATATCTTGTTTTGGAAAAATTTTAGAACTCTAGTTTTTCCCTAAATTTATTTTCCACAACGTTTTCCAAACTTGTTTTTCCAACATTGCAAAACCACATACCCATACAACTGCCTTAATTGGTGTTTAGCATTCGTGCTCGGGAAAACTGTTGAGGATTGTGGCTTACAATTGTTGTCTATGGTGTTTCTATCCTTCTCATTGATCAGGTATGCCTTTTCTGAAGTATTTTTTAAAGTGATTTGTAGAGGGTTACAAAAAAAATATATTATGCTGCGCTACTGTAATTCTACTTCTCTTGGCTTTTAAATTTATATATTAGCCTGTAGATAATTCCTTTTGATGATTCTCGTAGGGCTCGAACATTCCGTAACGGCCGAAGCTAAATGCTTATACACATCGATTGTTGTACTATATGATTGTAAGTTCTATCAATATATATTTTCCCACTCTTTTCAACATCTGGAAAATTCGGGGATCTATAAACTTCTGAGGTGTTTGATTTAGAACTATGGATGTGAAAAGGATGGTCAATTCAGGCTTATCCTTCAGGATTGTTGGTTTCTCTTCTTTTTGTTCTGTGAACTTTTGAATTGATAGACATTCTTCTATTAACTCAATCCTAGCTATCATTGTCTTTGTTGGTGGGTCAATGTTATATTGTTCTTGTAATTCAGCTTCATCAACATTACTCAAGATTTATGGTACAATGAGTTCCATGTCTATTTGATTCTTTAATTCACTGTCCATTTCCTCCACTAGCTTCATATATTCTCTTTCCTAAGTTTCATTTGATTTGTCTAAATATTCTTTTGTCTATTGAAAGGGATAATAATCTAGAAGTTCTCTTTTTTGTAAGCTTTTATGATGACATTCTCCTCTCTGCTCAATTTTGGGCTTAACACCTCTTGATACCTTTCTGATAGCATATCATCATGGTCATTATGATCTTAGGGAAAAACTGAGGTTTCTCATTGGAGTTGACTTAACTCAAGCACTAGTAATTGTTGATTCTCCCAATATAGACTCCTTCTTCGTAAATATCTTCGTCATGATCAAAGTCTTCATCGGATCACATATAATAAAAGTCACCATGACTTTGTGCTAAATGATTATTTGGTTGATGGTGCCTAGGATTCCTAAATAAAATTTAATTAACAAAATAAATTGAAAGTCATAACTATAACCTACAAATTTCCTAATTTTTCCTTTAAAGTGCAAAGATTAAAATCAATCTAGAGACTTTGCCTCCCTAACAATGACACTAACAACTTGACCGCCTCCGGACGTACTAACATCCAAAATGTGAATATTGCAATAAATTATAGAATGACAAGGCAATATTCACAAGTATACGGGCCGAGTTGTAATATAGTTTTACATCGAAGTAGGTGGGGTGAGTACTCTGAGAATCATACCCAAGGGAGGCAAGCGCTAGATCAATTCTAACCTAAACACTAAAAGATGTACGAGAACATAAAAGAAATGTTTTCAAAGTTTTTAGAAGAATCAAATAAAATAACATAAAATAAATAAAATTCAAGAGATGGAAGAGTAGAGTAAATCAAATCTCGATTATGGGTGATTAGCTCGTATCAGTAATCCCCATCAACTATTGCTTCGGGTTCCTTATCAATCAACTACTCGCTACCCTTGTAGTATCTTCCGATCTTCCACTAACATAACAAGTTAGCAAGAACTTCTTATCTTTCGACCTCATAATTCAGATTGGCTTGGGGTGAAGCTGTTAACAAATAGGCAATACCAATTTTGGGTTGATTCCCACCTTGATGACTTCCCGTGGTTGTCAAGTCCAGGGTTTGTTTCACACTCTTCCTTTCCCAAACAACCGATTCGTTGAGTAACCTTATAAAATAATTAAAAGATCATACCTTCACTCGCTAATCCGCCACAGAGGGATTAGTTTCTTATGGCTTTCATAGACAATATGAAATTGATATAAATATAAACCATTGGAACGATGAGAATGTGCAAGTATACACAATCGCAACAAGTAATAAAGTGACAAGTAAATAGGTCGAGTTATCATACACACAGGGATTGTTTAAGAAAATTATTTATGAAATGAAATTCAAACACTTTGGTGATTAAATAAAACATTTTTATTTTGAGGAACTGATTAAAAACTAAAATTTAACTAAGTATAATGAAAATAAATAAATAAAAGTTCCAATGCACAATTTCAAAAGATGATTTTAATCAATATGACATAATTGTGTTAGATCAATTACATTTCTTAACTTAATATTACAAAAACAATGTTCATGTTGTTACGAATAAATTCATGGCAACTTGGTAATTTGTTAACTATAGCACATACAGACTTACTAAATTAACTAATCTCTTGAACATACCACTATGCCAATTCAAACAATTAATAAATTTAAATAATAAAGTAAAAGATTAAGTGAGGTAACAATATATTCCTACATTGAAACAATTTAATCACAATAATCTTTCAAGTTATGCAAGGCTAATGTACCATTTAATACAATAGCTAATTTAGCCCTCAGCTACCTTAGAAGTTTAAACATGCACTGATTAAGTATTGTGCCAATTAATTACAATTTCAACACAATTAATAATCAACCATTGTAGTATCTTTCGATCTTCCACTAACATAATCAAACAATTTACTAAGATTTATAACAACACAAATATGATTTTAATAACTTAAGTGAAAAAAATGCAATCAACCTAACACGAATTAAATTTAAGTCATGTTAATTAAATTTAGAATAAAAAAAACAAATATTCATATACATGTTCATAACAAAAACAATAAAAATTAAAGGATAGAAAGCTATAATCAAATCTAGTGTTCCTTCGAAGCTTGACTAATTTGCTACACTCCTCCTTCTCCGCTTGTTCTTGTTGAACCGGGGCTTCTACAAGCACTTGAATGCTACTACCAATTGTGGTTGAAGGGATATTTTCCAAGAGGGGAAGTCGACAAGAGAATGAAAGGGAAAAATGGAAAGCAAAGGAAGGTTTGGAATAGAGAAAATGAGAGAGAAGTGAAGAATGAAAGCTGTGAGAGGTGTGTTTGAAATGAGCAGCCAAGGGAGATATTTATAGGTTGGATAGGCTACTAAAGATATTAAAAATCAGCAGCCATTAACTCCCCCCATGACTGGCCACACATGTGGCAAGTTTGAAGCTTTCAAACTTGCTAAATTTAGCTAGGGGCAAATCTACAAAAGCGTGATAAGTGGAGGGGTTTGAATGCAATTTCAAGGAAAATTCAAGGGCTGTTTGCAAGGAAACTAATCAGTTAAATAAGCTGATTGGGTCAGCATTTGGGACGATTTTGAGCAGCCCATTTGCTCGGTTGGATTAGTCTCTCGGTTTAGCACAATTGGGTCTCCATTCATAATTTAATTAATAATAATTACTTAACCCAAAATAAATTAGATTAAAATTAAAGTTAATTATATTATGACTTAATACTCATAATTTTGGACCGTCTTTGGCTGAAAAAAGGTAATTCGCCTCGATGATTCAAAAATCACTTCTTAGTTTTGCGTTTCTAGCAGTGTTTGTCGTGCCAATTTTCGCCATTTGTGCGAATCTGTCGAAAATAAATCAAAGTTAATCAAAATTTATTATAAAATTAATTAAAATTCAATATGTTAATAATTGAAGTAAAATTTAATTATTTTATAATTATATTACATTTTTTACAAGAGTTACACCGATACTGCATGAATTTGAGTTAAGAAGGGCATGAAAAAGTATATATATTTTTGTGTTTCCAAGCATGCTAATTAAATCGACAAGATAAACTAAACGAAAGAGCCTGATTATATTGATATTAAGGACAAATCCACTGAGTTTGAATGCTTCCATAATTTACATCTCTTGAAATTAACAAGAACAAATAAAAGAAGTCTAAAACCTAAGAATGAAAGAAATCTAAAATAAATTTACAGAGAAAGTCTAGACTAAATGAATGATGTCTATACATTGTGTCAAAGAATCCTATTTATAGCTTTTAGATGGCCATCATCCTTAA
Organism: Gossypium hirsutum; assembly: GCF_007990345.1. Classification (NCBI taxonomy): domain Eukaryota; kingdom Viridiplantae; phylum Streptophyta; class Magnoliopsida; order Malvales; family Malvaceae; genus Gossypium; species Gossypium hirsutum. Next base: position 12,965,684 of record NC_053445.1, on the reverse strand, counting down.
CTCTAGGCTAGTTGGCTTCCTCGAGCTTAATTTTTGTCATAGAGTTGTTGTCGCGACACACCAGGATCCGTGTCGCAACATAGCAATCAATATATTCCTCTTCAACTGTCTTCAGGGGTATGTCGCGACACACTCAGTCTGTGTTGCAACATAGTGACCAGTATTCATGTAATACGCCTTCTAATGGTTCCTGCACACTCACAAAGTCTGTTAGCTCACCATTGGGCCTCATTGGACCCCTAAGGTCAATAAAACACTTAATTTGTATATTTTATTGAATGTAAATAAACCTAAGAAAACTTAACTAAAACATAATGAAAATGTTTGCATTCAAGCCACTTTAAATGCGAGAAGTAGTTTAATCTGCTACACCGAATTACGGCACATCAAATATATACTTAAAATTAAATTTTCACTATTTTGGGGTAGAATAAAAATTGTAACCCCCTAAACCCAGCCTAGACGTTATGGTCGAATCTCAAAGATCACATTGGCCATATTGATGGCACGGAAAATCATTTACCTATTTTCTCTTAAAAATTGTAGTTGCTAAAAATGTCCTTGTTGAGAAAATTGAATTTTTTTTGAAATTGTTTATGTTTAGAAAACACAAATTTTGATTTTTTTAAGAAAGTTTCATACTTCAATTAAAACATAGTAGCGGATAATTTGCATATCTAAAACTCGTTTGTCATTTGCAAAATGTAGCTTTAATAAATATCTCATAAAATATCAATTTTGTGAGCAAATAGTGTTAAGTTTCGAAAAAAAAGTATTAGATTTTGAAAATACCCTTGTTAGGCCTTGTTTGACTTAGTTATGAAAAATATATAATAAATTGTCAATTTCACAATCTTTTAAATGATAATTTTAAAAACTAAATCATGCAGAAAAATCAAAAATAAAAAATCAGAAATCAAAATAATCCAAAGTTCAAAAGAAAATCCCAAGCAAAAGTCTAAAGTAATAAAAACACATCCCGAAAATATCGAGTACCAAAATAATATATTTTTTTGAAAATGACCAAGAGTACCTCTGTAAGCCAAACCTATCCTAACCTCGATTATTATCTGAAAAGTCATAATTACAAAAGGGTGAGCTATAAAAGCCTAGTGTGAGATAAAAAGAAATATAATCACATAGATATCAAAATATCAATCTCATATTATCAATCATCATAAAAATCTCAAGTTCTAATATTGATACTTATGCATGAACATGTCGATGCATACTTTAAAAACGATGCACATTTTATAAAATTTCCTACCCATCTCTGTTACACACCATATATCGAGTGCCCCAGAACTCGTCCATCCAATAACACAACATTTGTGGACAAGCCACCACATAAATGCCGATAAATGGCCACATAACACATTGTGTACAAACCACCACATATTTGCTGATAACGGCCACATAACTTCCACCTTTCAAAAAACCCCACCTCATGCATGTGATATGACAATTTCACTTTTTAACACATATTATTCACTTTTACACTTAGGCATATAAACATGCTCTCATAATCACATATCACTTATTGATCAATTATAATCACTTTAACATGTTAAACATGCTTTTCACATTAGATCATGGATCTCAAGTTTCACATACAGATATATAAGTCTCACATGCTTAAATCATCATATGTATCATATAAGCCATGCATCACATATCATGAGGATGAGACTTACACATACATCATAATCACATCAATTATCATACGTTAAATAGAATCACTCGGTTAGAGTCACTTGGTGTTCATCTTGTAGTTATGTCTTTTATATTTTGCATGCATAGTGAAATTGTGACAAGAAATATTAGCTCATCGAATATCTAAATTCAAACTAAAGATAAGTAGGATTTTAAGAACGTTTAAATTACGAGAAAGGCACAATACTTCAATAGGTAATCTAAATAAGTCTGTAATCCTGTAAAAGAATCGAAGTGAGCATTTGATTCAAATATTGAGAAGGATTATTATGTCATCTACAATTCCAGTTGGGGAGATGGCTAATCTTGGCTATCGGTGCAGTTGACTCTACGAGTAGAAACATAGATGTATTCATTGGTAGAATGATACAATGGACTGGACCCAAGATGAATTACTTCTGAATCTGTTTGTCAATTAATTCACTTGCGACTTTCATGGTGTGATTTACCTAAATCCTAAGTTAGTCACTGACCATACGTATGCAACTCATGTGTTTTGATATAAGTGGAGGGTTATGCTCTAAATATGATCAAACCCATAGCTGGTATGTTGGGTACATGACTTGTGTATGGCATGACTTTAATAGCAATAGTGGAATTCATACCTTAATTAAAGAGTTAATGATATCCTCTCATTGGCATTGTGTGGATTGATAAATATGGAACGTGGCCACAGGTTGCTAGTTCTCGAATGAGAAATTTATCACAATCATTTGTTGACAGTGATCATATTAATCATTTAGAAGACACAATGCTGACAATGAGATAAAATATGATTTTATTGAGTGAACGGATTTATCTCAAAGGAATAAAGGATATCATATGAAAGTAACACACATATGATGAGGTCATTAGACAAAGCAGTTAGATGAATTGCTTTTGTAAAGAGTATACGATAAGGAGTTTTCAATCATGGTACTTCTTGTGGACTAACTCCATGATTAAGTAATTGCGAATTATCAGAACGATACTTCTGGACATAATTGCCGTCACTATAGCCTAATTTATATGTTCGATTGGTCTCTTCGCTAGCTCAACAAAAGCTCAATCGGACTGCATTTGAATCTGAAGAAAATTCTTTGACTTTGAGAATAATTTAATTGAGTTAATTTATTCAACGTGGAGTTAAGTTAGGTACTCGTAAGAATTGTTCAACTAGAGAATTTGATTAAAGAATTTTCTTGAAACTTTAATTTAGAATATCTAAGTGATTTTTGAAAAAATTAATTTTGATCAAGTAAAATTAAATTAATCAAATCAATTTAAATTAATATGATATTTGTGGAAATTAATTTTCAAGTTAGACAATTGGCCCAATGAGTAATTGGACTTGAAAATTGGACCTAAGATCATAAATTGGGTCCGGGACCCCAAAACTGAGACCAAGACCCCAAAACTCGTTAGACTGGGGCTCAATATGTGAAACTGGACCAACGATACAATCAGTGGCTAGGCTAAATCGGTAGTAACTGAATCAGCTTGGGGTGTCGTAATGGTGTCGCACCTGCATCATCGAACACAATGGTGAGCTTGAGGATAGTGCAGAAGACTACACAATCGAAGCATTTATCCTAGACGAATCGACAAGGTACAATTTCGATTATGTGTTTATTACTTTAGAAACCACAACCAAGATCTTGTATTGGAAATATTTTAAAACTCTGGTTGCTCCCTAAATTTATTTTCCGTTGCGTTTTCCAAACCCATTTTTCTGACAATTGGTATCATGAGCCAGATTGTGTTCTATCTATAAGTATAAAGAGATAATCAAAATAAATTTCTCTTCTTCTTTAATGATTTAATTACATAGAAAGTGACATTCTTTAGATCTTATGCATGTTTTGAGTTATATATGTAAATTGATTGTGGACTTTCATCTCAATGGAGAGCTATAATTCTTTTAAAAATTCATAGAATTCTTGTGAGTCAGAAACGAACATAGAACTTCAATGTAATTTTTCCAAAAGGAGTGCATGACGAGGAAAATATGTGATGGCGGTTGAAGACCCGAGGAATGCATTGTGGTGAAAAATTATGTGATTTTATTTTTCCATTTATTTTCTAGAAATAGAACCATGGAAACCTTAGCTGGAAATTTTAATTATCTATGTTCTTGTGTATCTGTTTTATAATTGTTTATAATAATTATATTATGTAATTTTATAATTGTGATATATATATGAGATGATCCACAGTTTATCGATAAAAAATAAGAAGTGTGGTAATAAGAAAATACATGTGTTGTATTCTTTTATTCACTTCTTTAGGTTATTCGATTACTATGAGAAGTGTGGTAATAAGAAGGTACATGTCTAAGATTGACTCTTGCTAGGATAGGCTTGGTATTTAAGCGGTCAAATTTGACTCACCTCTTTTTTCCTAGGACCCTACCTAATGCACGATTCGCATTCACTTCTTCGGTTTTTCCTTTAAAAGAAAAACCGTGGAGAATCAAAATTGTTTGTTTTAAGATTGGTTGATTCTTGTGAATGGATATTATTGTCATAGCATGCCATGCATATATTGGAAGCATGTCATTTAGATTTGGTAAGAATGTCACTAGGACTATTGTATGACCATTCTTGAAATTTGGGATAAAAAACCTTGCATGTTTTGAAAATATTAAGTGGGAGAAAGTCATTGAACAAGACCTACGACCTCCATTAATGGTCCCTAAGTGATAGCATGATAAAGTTTTGAGTCGGTTCCTACCTTGGCCGCACCCGAAGGTAAACTTTGTCATATGAGTTCACTAGATGAGATTTCCATTTAAATACAACTAGTAATGCATGAATTTGAGAGAGATTGTCCCAAGATGACTAAAAAATGAAAGCATGTTCATAACGGGTATTAAGTCAACAGTTACACACTCTAGATCATCTCTTTTTAAATAGTTTCCTAATAAACGATGTTTAAGCTCGAGATGATGGCCAAAGGTTAAATGATTGTTAGTTCATGTGGAGTCTTGAGAATTAAGATTCACGAATTGATTGGATGTAATCCATGTTCTTGCTACTTAATCATGGGACCCCAATGTGACATGGTTGATGGGTTTAAGAACGATCGTAGCAACGAAAAAAATATTTTTTTCAAGGTTTTAATACAAGATGCATGCATCCTACTACGTTCTTGATATGTTGTTGAATACAAATATTTGTAGAATACAAAAATAGTAATTAGTGAAATCTTTATTTTTTCAGTTCAAATATGTCTTCTACTCCTCTTATTAGCATTCTTACTGAGAATAAATTCAATGTGGATAAATTTTGAGAATGGAAATAGAACTTGCTGATAGTTCTCAGCTGTGACAAACAAAGATTAATTATTGACGAAATGTGCCCTCCTAAAGCTTAGCCTAAAGTGAGAATTTGCTGGAGAGATTCTGACTCGATTACTTAATGTTATATGTTAGCGAGCATGAGTGGTGTGTTGCAAAAGCAATAAGAGAATTCCTATACTACCAAAGAGATCATGAAAAATTTGGAGGATTTGCTCGGAGGCCAAGTTGCATTGGCTCGAAAATCAACTATTACAAATTGGATGAATTCTTAGCAGAAACCCAACACTCTAGCTAAAGAACATATACTTAAGGTTATGGGATTCTTTGCGGAACCGGAGGACAATAAGGCTGAACTAGATGTAAACACGCAAATTAAAATATTGTTCAAATCCTTAACCAAGGAGTTTTCTGGTTTTTAGGATCGCTTACAACTTGGGGAACAAGGTGTTTATTGTAACACCCCTAACCCGTATTCGTCGTTAGAATAGGGTTACGAAGCATTACAGAAGATTTCAATTCAAAACAACAAAAAATTAAAAAAATTTAATTCACATCATCAATCATAGCAAAAACCAATCATAGACATACATATTGTCCCTTATTTGAGCCCTCGAGGCCCTAAAAACACATTAGAAATAAATTAGGACTAAATTAGAAACATAAAGAATTTTTTGGAAAAAAGTGAAAATTTTTAAATTCCAAGGGTTACACGGCCTTGTGGCTAGGCCGTGTGACTCACACAAGTAAGACACACACCCGTGTCTTAGGCTGTGTGGACATTCGAAGTAAGGACACACGACCGTGTCCCAGACTGTGTTCGTGCCCATGTAACTCTCTGACTTGGGTCACACGGCCAATCCACACGCCCGTGTGCCCAGCCGTGTACCCTTCGAAATGGCCTCACACACACGTGTGCCAGGCCGTGTGCTAGGCTATGTAACTATCTAACTTGCAACCCTTTGTAATGTACAGGAGACACACGACTGTGTCACCTAGCCGTGTGTTACACAGGGCTGAGACACACGGCCATGTCTCCGGCCTTGTGGATGAAAATAGGTCATTTCCAAGCCATTTTTCTCACCCAAACATGCACATACCTAAAATCAATTTTCCACCTATAATAAAGCACTCCAAAGTGCACCGAACCATGCCACCACAAACTATCCAATTAAGGTACATAAGCATACAACCAATATGCCCAAAAGGTACCTCAATTATAACAATTAAACAAGTATAACCATATGCATAATTTGGCCATATGTTCAACCAACTTATAACTAAATTTATGCCAAAACTTACCACTTTATTTACAAATCAAATTCACACCAAACGTACCTAATATGCTATTTTACACTTAGCACCATTAGCCATATATGTCATTTATTATCAATATACCAAATCACCACATTCAAACGTATCAAGAGACAATTTATAAAAAACATGTTGAACTACTGTTTTAACTTCCATCATATAGTTACCATAAACACCAAAATGACAACAATTATAAGGCCAAATATATACATGCCAACTTAACACCATTTCATTATTCAAAATACCAAATTTACAAGCCAAAACATAATGGCTATAACTATAACATCCCGATTTAGGGCCTCGTCGGAACAATGGTTTTTAGACCACAAATCTGATGGGGAAAAAATTATTTTTATTATATTTTTATGGCCTACAATTTCACGGAAAGGTTTCGTGAAAATTTCACTAAAAATTTTTGACGTTTGGGCACTCAATTTAGTCAAAAGAGCTAAATTGTAAAAAGTGCAAAAGTTGAGTTTTATATGTTAAAGGTATTTAATTGTTATGGAACTATAAATTAGGGGTCCTTATATGGTAATTAGACTATTAGTTAGTGATGGAAAAAATGGACATGAGATAAGTGAAATAGGATTTTTTTAAGTAAGGGCATTTTAGTCATTTAGTAAATAAATAGAATCAAAAGGGAAAAAGATGTAAAAATTGTGTTCATCATCCTTGCTTGCTGCCAAAACTTGAAGGAAGCCATAGCTAGGGTTTCTTCACTTTCTCGAGCTCATAGTAAATGATTTCAATCCCCGTTTTTAAAGTTCTTTACGTTTTTGGAATCCCGGTAGCTTAATTTAGCTTATTTTAGCAATAATATAACCTAGGGTTCATATTTGGAAAAATATCCATAGGTGTAATATGTTTATTTTGATGTTTTATGGTAGAATATGAAGCTAGAAATTATGTTAAACAACTTTTGCTAGTCGATTTTAAGTGAAAACTAGTATATTGACATAATCGGTAAAAATACCTAATGTTGATAAGTGTTAAAGTAAGAATTTGATGTTGTCATAGAAGGGAAAAATGTTCAGCATATTATAAAACATAAGAATAAGAGATGAAGTTTAATTTCTGAGCTTTGGGGCAAAAGTGTAAATATGCAAAAGTTTAGGGGTAAAATTGTAATTTTGCCAAAATTGAGTCAATGACTGTTTTGATGAATGTGAGTATTAAATAAGCTAAATTTTCTATTATAGATCACGAAGAACGAAATCTGGAGCTAGACCGGGGAAAGAAAAAGATTAAGGACTAAAGTGTTAAATTTGATCACATTTTTGTACCGAGGTAAGTTTACGGTAAATAAATGCAATATTTCAATAATTATTATTAATGTTGTTATTTTCCAGAAATTATATATTTATTTCATGAATTTATTTGATGTTGACTCAAGTATGCGATGATAGAGAATTAGTATTAAAAAGTCCCTTTGAAACTTTTGGAATGTATCGGATACAAATGTCATGACATTTGGGTGATGAGATCCCATGTAAGACCATGTCTGGGACATGGCATTGGCATCATTGAGACTATGAGAGGTCCCATGTAAGACCATGTCTGGGACATGGCGTTGGCACCGAGATGAGAGGTCCCCCATAAGACCATGTTTGGGACTGGCATGGGCACCGATATGAGAACTCCCATGTAAGACCATATCTGGGATATGGCATTGGCAGTAAAGGAAACATCCCATGTAAGACTATGTCCGGGACATAGCTTTGGCATGTTATATTCAGACAAGAGACCCGAGTATCCTTAGTATTCCAAGTGATTCAATGGGCTAGAAAATGAATTAAGTTACATGAAAGTTCAAGCAAAAGCATGATAACTAGATTTAGGTGAGTTATAAAGGATTGAAAATATCTCAGTTATCAATTAAGAAAAATAATTGTAGTAAGTGAATGGTAAGTTATAATCGTGAGTTATTTAAGCAAGCAAGTAAGTAAACAAGTAAGTGAGTAAGTAAAGAAGAAAGTAAAGATCCTAGTGCTTGATGAAAATTTATGAGTATGATGGTTTATGATAAATGTTGTTATTTATTTACTTGTAAACTTACTAAGCTTTATGCTTACTTCTTTTATTTCTTTTTCTTTCATATAGTATTATCAAGCATACTCGGGATCTTGAAGACGTTGGAGAGCGTTCACACTATCAACCACCACAACTCGGTATTTTAAGACGATAAATGTTTCAAGCTATGGCATGTATAGTGACTTAGTCATTTCGATTGTATATTCTTAAATTATGACCAAAAGATGATACATAAATATTTGATGATTAATAGTTATTAAAATGGCTAAGTATGAAGGTGTTTGTTGTTATAAAGGTCTAGGTGATAAATTATGCCTAGAAATCATGAAAAAGTAAAAATTGGTAGTGAATCAGTTTTGAGACAGCAGTAGTGACATGATTTTCAAAAATCACCAAGGATAGTAGAAAATGAATTATAGGGTTGATGAGATGTAGAATTAAAGCCTATTGAGTCTATTTTCATAGAAAAATAACAGTGTAGACAAATGAATTATGTATTCTGAGATATTTGTATTTTAGTTAGACAAGGTCAAAGTGGTATTTGGAATCCCCTATTCTGAGTTTGGAAAATCATTAAAAGTTGTACAAAAATAGTTATGAGTTGTAATTTATATGTCTAGATTCCTTATTGAGTCTATCTTCTGCAGAAACAAGTGAGAACTCCATATGAAGTCTGTAAAATGAGATAATTAAATTTAAGGGACAAGAGGTCAGGATAGTCAATTAGTGAAATAGGGGAGACTTTAACTAATAAACTGTACTAATTGGATAAACCAAAAATTCTAAAAAATTTATGGTAAAAAGATATATGAGTCGAGTTTCAGGAAAAATTTACAGATCTAAATTTTGAGTTTCATAGCTGGAGTTATAATTAATTTATTAACTGCTACGCAGGTGGAAAGATTTGTTGTGAATAGTGAAATTAATTTCAAAAGTAAAATTTTATGCCCCGAACTTTTAAGTTAAGTAACGCATCATGCTCGACTCCGGCAACGGTCTCGGGTAAGGGGTGTTATAATAACAGCAACCAAAACACCTATACATGCCATTATAACCAAGACTTAAAAATGTCAAAATCTACCGATATAGCCGATGGATAGCGTGATAGGTCTCTAACGACTTTCCAACCCAAATGAGCTTTCGGTTAACTACAAAACATAGAGAAATAAACACAGGGTAAGCATGTTATTCTTAGTAAGTTTGTAGTATATAATCTATGCTTATCAATACGTTGCATAATCTTAAAATATATATGTATCAATCAAACATAATAATATATGATTCATAAACTTATGTCAAGTGGATTATACTTCTCATTGCCATGGATATCACATATTTCCTACATTCCATAGTAATAAGGTAAGTTGCATCAATAGTTCTTACCTAAGCTCACACGAGTAAAATCACAATGGTTACTCCAACCCTTTTCATAGCTCGATAGCTGAAGCTATCCCTTTTCATTATTTGATGGTCGTTACCATCCATTTTCATAATTGGATAGCCGAAGCTATCCCTTTCCATGATTCGATAGCTAAAGCTACCCCTTTTCATAATTTGATAGCCAAAACTATCCCTTTTCATTATTTTGAAAGCCATAGCTATCTCTTTTCATTAGCCGAGGATCGTCGATACGCCATTGGATTTTTCCACCGAAACACAATTTGACTTTATATAAAATAATAGCATTTAAAACATAATTTAAAATGCTATTTAAATGTATAAACATAGAAATGTAGTCAATTAATCTGAAGCTTTTTCTTTGCCTCGATCTAGAGCCGTACGTGGTCTATTTTGATCTGAATGAATAAATCTAATCAATTTAATAATTATTCTATTCAATTCATTCCAAATTCACATTTTTGCAAAATTATACTTTTTCCCTAATTTTTTATTTCTTTACAAATTAGTCCTTAGGCTTGTAAAATGAAATTCATGCCATTTCACCCCTACCCAAGCCTCGCCAAATTTAATACAAGCTCATAGCAGCTCACACATTTTATTATTTCACAAATTACACCATGAATATTTCACATTTTTTAATTTAATCCCTAATTGACAAATTCATTAGAAATCACTTAACAAGAGTTGTTTATCTAACATCAATGACTTACTTTCTACCATCAAACTTCACAAACAACATGAATTCACTCATGGCGCAACTTTAATCTTTTAACAGTTTTGTAAATTAGTCCCCAGGCTAGCTAGATTAAGCTATAACGATCCCAAAAACATAGAAATCATAAAAAAGGGACAAAAACTACTTACATACAATTGGAAATAAGTTGGCTGAACCCTAGCTACTTTAACGGTGAATTTCGGTAATGGAATTGAAGAAACAAGAATATGACATCTTTCCTTTGTCTTTAACAAATTAACGTAATTATCCATTTACCAAAATATCCTTTTAATTTATTCATAATTTCATTAATACCAAGGCATGTGTAACACCCCTTACCCGTGTCAGACGCCAGGACAGGGTACGAGGCATTACCGAAATTTAACATAATCTATCATACAAAATTGAGACTTGAAATTTCGTCCAAATTAAAATTTTCTTTTTTTTATATATCAGATTTATCAACTCAACATGGCATTATCAAACATGTACAACCCATATCGACAAATTTATACAAAATGGACTATCAAATAATATGAGCTAAATCAATTATGACACATAACAAAATGACCAAGTCCTTTATACATGCCACAATTTCAAAATAATGTTTTCAAAATACCAGAAGAAAGTTGATAGGTGTAGATGGATCTCTGAAGATCGCCAAATCCCGAGCTTGGTGATTCTATAAAACAAGGGAAAAGAGAGGAGAGTAAGCATATAGCCTAGTAAGTAAGTATGTAATTAATAAACAAGTTTCTAGCTTTTCCATATATAATATAATCATAATCACTCATAAATTCACTATTTATTCAAGTTCCAGCAAGCTATTTATTCGCGTCATAGTCACTAAATTATTTTTATCTGGAGCTATGGAACTCCAAATTAGGATCCGTAAATTTTCCCTAAAACTAAACTCATATATATTCTTACCATAAAATTTTCAGAATTTTTGGTTTAGTCAATTAATACATTCTATTGTTTAAAGTTTCCCCTATTTCACTACTCGACAGCTCTAACCCCTCTTCACTAAAAATTAATTATCTCTTTGTACAGAATAAAAATGATGTTCTTGTTTCTTTCTCTTGAAAATAAACTAATTGAGAAATTTAAGTATGTAAATTAGAAACCATAATTATTTTTGTACAATTTTTAGTGATTTTCCAAATTCGGAACAGGGGATTTCGAAATCATTCTGACCCTGTCTCACTAAAATTCAAATATCTCAAAATATTTAACTCTTTTAATTACTCTATTTCCTTTATGAAAAAATAGACTCATTCAGATTTAATTTCATATCTCATCAAACCTCTAATTAAAAGTCCACCATTTTTGGTGATTTTTCAAAATCGCACAACTATTTCTGTCCTAAACTGTTTTGTTGTTAAATTTACTCTTTCTTAATTTCATTACTTCATTTCATCGTACCAAAGGGTCGATTAAAGATCAAACACATTTTTCATCACATATATTTTCACTTAATCAGTTTTTGATGAACGCTTCGAAATAATCTCAGTTACACAGTGGATCAGCACACAGCACCACCCTTATAGTCAATAGTACTCGGTGAAATCAGTACATAGCAACCACCTTTATACTCAATGGTACCGGGTGAAATAAGCACATAGCAACCACCTATATAACCATTGGTATTCGGTGAAATCAGCACATAGCAACCACCTTTATTTTCATTAATATCAGGTGGAATCGGCACATAACATCCATCTATATTTCCAACGATATCTGGCCTATTTCGAAGGTTCAACCATGAATTCTCACTTTTTTTTAAACATTTTTCCAACTCTTCCATATTCTACCACAACTCAATTCACCTCAAGTAATTATCCCATATTCAATCATATCTTATAAAAATGTTAAAACATACGTAAAAACAAGGTATTAATCACATATAAACTTTCCTCAGTGCAAAATATAGTAATTTTGCAACTCAGTCCACAATCTTTTCTTTTCCCTAATCAATGTCGATTCCATGTCTTTCTTGATCTATAATAGTAAATTTAGCTTATTTAATACTCACATTCATCAAAACAGTCCTTGACTCAAAATTTGGACAAATTACAATTTTGGCCCTAAACTTTTGAATATTTACACTTTTACCCCAAAGATCGTAAATTAAACTTCACCTCTTAGTCTTATGTTTTATGGCATGCTGAACATTTTTCCCTTCTATGGCAACATCAAATTCCCACTCTAACACTTATGAACATTAGGTATTTTTACCAATTATATCGTTTTACTCGTTTTCACTTAAAATCGCTTAGCAAAAGTTGTTTAACATAATTTCTAGCTTCATATTCTACCATAAAACGTCAAAATAACTACATTTCACCTATGGTTATTTTTCCAAATATAAACCCTAGGTTAAATTATTGCTAGAATAAGCTAAATCAAGTTACCAGGACTCTAAAAACGTAAAGAACATTAAAAACGAGGCTTGGAATCACTTACTATGGAGCTTGGAAGCTTGAAAACCCTAAGTATGGCTTCCCCCTTGTGAAATTCAGCCAAAGCATGAAGATGGACAAAACTTGGCTTTTAATTTTGTTTTTAATTCATTTTAGTAACTAAATGAGCAAAATGCCCTTAATGAAAAACTTCGGAAACATGCCTAACCATGTCCATTTTTTGTCTAGCAACTTAACCAATGGTATAATTACCATATAAGGGCCTCCAATTTAAAATTTCATAACAATTGGACACCTCTAACATGTAGAACTCAACTTTTACACTTTTTACAATTTAGTCCTTTTTCCTAAATTGAGTGCCCAAACGTTAAAATTTGTGAACGAAATTTTCACAGAATCATTCCATGAAATCATAGACCATAAAAATATAATAAAAATAAATTTTATCACGTCAAATTTGTGGTCTCAAAACTACTGTTTCGACTAGGCCCAAAATCGAGATGTTACAGCATGTGCATCCACTATCTTCATTAATGGTCTAATTACCACATAAGGGCTCATACTTGAAGAGTCCATTGTCATTTAATACCTTTAGCTATTAGAAATCAACTATTGCACTTTCTGCGAATTAGTCCTTTTTATCAAATAAAGCATGCAAACGGTAAAATTTCTTAGCAAAACTTTTATACGATAATACTAACATGCCGTAGACATTAAAATAATATTAAAATAAATATTCTCATGTCAGATTGTGATCCCGAAACCACTATTCCGATTTAACTGAAAACGAGTTGTTACAGCTCTCCCCCTTAAGAAATTTTTGTCCCCGAAAGTCTTACCAGAAAAGAGATTAGGATATTGATTTCTCATAGCTTCCTTGGGTTCCCAAGTGGCTTCCTCTATACCATGACATTGCCAAAGAACCTTTACTAAAGCTATGTTCTTATTTCTTAATTCTTTAACCTCTTAGACTAAAATCCTGATCGGTTCTTTGCTGTTCGACATATCAGGCTAAATCTCAACATCCACCAGTGAGATAACATGTGAAGGGTCAGATCGGTACCGTCATAACATAGATACGTGGAACACATTATGAATCTTTTCTAACTTTGACGACAAAGCTAATCGATACGCTACTGGTCCAATTCTTTCAATAATCTCATATGGCCCGATAAATCGCGGATCTAACTTTCCTTTATGACCAAAACGAAGAATTTTCTTCTAGGGTGATACTTTTAGGAACACTCTATCACTGATTTGAAATTCAATGTCTTTACGCTTAAGATCCGCATATGATTTCTGATGATCTGAAGCAGCTTTCAAACTATCTCGAATTACTTTCACTTTTTCTTCAGTCTCTTGAATCAAATTAACCCCATGAATATTTTTCTCATTGAGCTCTATCCAATACAAAGGAGTTCAACATTTATGACCATACAAAGCTTCATATGGTGCCATCTTTCTGCTCGACTGATAATTATTATTATACGTGAACTCAACCAACGATAAATATTTCTCCTAGCTGCCTTCGGATTCTAACATACAACAACGAAACATATCCTCGAGTATTTGAATTACTCGCTCAGACTGACCATCGGTCTGAGGATGAAATGCAGTGCTAAAATGCAATCGTGTACCTAGAGCTTCCTGTAACTTTCCCTAGAATTGTGATGTAAACTGCAGATCTCTATCCGAAATAATAGAAATTGGCACCCTTGCAATCTGACAATCTCAACAACATATAGCTCAACTAATCTCTCAAGAGAATAATTTGTACGTATAGGAATGAAATGTGCAGACTTCATCAGACGATCAACAACAACCCAAATTGCATCTTTCTCCTAAATTCAATACAAAGTCCATCGTAACTCGCTCCCATTTCCATTCCGGTATCATCACTGGCTGTAACAAACTAGAAGGTACCTGATGTTTAGCTTTAACTTGCTAACATACTAAACATCTCGATACAAAACAAGAAATCTCTCGTTTCATTCCCGGCCACCAATACATCTATTTCAAATTACTGTACATCTTATTACTTCCTAGATGAACGGATAAGTTACCACTATGAGCTTTTTGTAAAATATTCCAAATGAGCTCTGGATTCTTCTGTACATAAATCCTGCCTCTGAAAAATAAACAATCATCGGATCCAATATGGAATTCTGAATCAGGAGTTAACTCACTCTATGTCCATTTAGCTAGCAACTCATCACCACACTTCTAGGCCTCTCAAATTTGCTGTAAAAACATCGGTCTAGCTTTGAACTCAACTAAAATCGAACCATCATCAGACAATGTCAGTCGCGTATTAATCACTTGCAAAGCAAATAAAAACTTTCTACTCAGAGTATCAGCAACTACATTCGCTTTACCTGAATGATAATCAAAAATCAAATCAAAGTATTTCAATACCTCAAGCCACCTGCGCTGTCTCATATTCAAATCTTTCTATGACATTAAATACTTTAAACTCTTATGATTAATAAATATATGACACTTTTCACTGTACAAATGGTGTCGCTAAATGTTCAATGCAAATACAATAGGTCTCAGTTCTAAATCGTGTGCCGGATAATTCTATTCGTGTGGCTTTAATTGTCTGGAAGCATAAGCTACACTTTTCCTTCCTGCATAAAAACACAACCTAAACCATTTAAAGAAGCATTACTGAAAATCACGAACTCTTTACCAGATTCAGGCTGAACTAGTACTAGTGCCTCGATCAACATTGCTTTCAATTGATTGAAACTTTGCTGACATTTCTGAAACCATTCAAATTTCACATCTTTTTGTAACAGTCTCGTCATTGGTGTAGCTATCATTGAAAACCCTTGATGAACCTTCTGTAATAACATGCTAATCCCAGAAAACTTCTAACTTCGGATATGTTTCTCAGAGGTTTCCAATCAACTATAGCTGAAATTTTGCTCAGATCAACTCTGATGCCTTCAATCGATACAATATGTCCAAGAAAACTGACTTCTCAAAGCCAAAATTCACATTTACTAAATTTGGCAAACAATTGCTTATCACGCAGGGTTTGCAATACAATTCTCAAATGCTCGGGATGCTCAGACTCCTCTATTAAATAAATCAAAATATCGTCAATGAATACCATAACAAATCTATCTAAATATGGCGTGAATATTCCATTAATCAAATCCGTAAATACTGCAGCTGCATTAGTTAAACCAAACGGCATCACAAGAAATTCATAATGTCCATACTTGGTCCCTAATGCATTTTTCAACACATCTGAATCTTTAACTCGCAATTGATAGTAGCCAAAGCGAAGATCAATCTTCGAAAATACTATTGCACCTTTCAGCTGGTCAAAGAGATCATCAATTCACGGTAATGGATACGTATTCTTGATTGTACCTTTGTTCAGCTGAAGGTAGTAAATACACAATCTCATTGATGTGTCCTTTTTCTTAACGAACAGAACAAGTGCACCCCAAGGTGAAAAACTGTACTTTCAACTCTTTCAACTCAGTAGGAGCCATTCTATAAGCTACTATAGATATCAGTGATGTTCCCGATACTAGCTCAATTGCAAACGCAACCTCTCTATTCGATGATAATCCAGGTAACTCCTCTAGAAAAACATCAGGATACTCATAAACCATTGGCACTAATTCAAGTTTCAACTCAGACACTTTAGAATCCAGTACATATGTAAGGTAAGCGTCGCAACCTTTTCTCACATATCTCTACATTGACATAGTTGAAATAATCATAGGCAACCCACTCAAACTATCTGATTCAATCCAAAACAGTTCACCGTTTTGACATTTCAATAATATAAGCTTTCGTCTACAGTTTACAATAGCATCGTGCAGCGCCAGCCAATCCATGCCCAAAATCACATCAAACTCATCAAATGGCAAAAACATCCAATCAGCCGAAAAATTGTAACCCTGAGTCATCAAAGGACAATTATTGCAAACCTTATCAACTAACACATACTGACCTAGGGGGTTCGAAAATTTAACGACGAATTCACTGGGCTCAACAGGTAAATTCTGACTTGACACTAGATTCGTGCATACATACAAATGTGTTGATCCTGAATCAATCAAAGCAGTAACATTAGTGCCAAAGATAGAAAAAGTACCAGTAATAACATCTGGCCTAGAAGCTTCCTCACGTGCAAAAATAGCGTAAGCCTTAGCTGGTGCTCGTTCTTTAGATCTCACAACAGAGTTTTTGTTCCACAATGACTACTACTCACATTTCCAGAGTTATGGGGTGGCCTACATCTCGCGGAAGTGTTGCTGGATTGAACATTCTAAAATTTTTCTTTCCTAGATATTTCCGAGAAATCCTGAATAAAATGCTTATATGAACCACATTTGAAGCATGCACCGTTTTTCGCCCTGCACTCACCAAAATGTCGATGTCAACATAGTTAACAATCATGCTTATTATGTTTAACGCTGCCTACACTCGCTACAGACGTAGTTTGCGTCTTTGAAACTGCATGTTGTTTGTCTCTGTCTCTATCAGGATATCCCATTGAAGCAGTTAAACGGTTGTAATATTCTCTCAATTTCTTCGATGATTACTGATATGACTTTCCCGATGATCTCTTTCTTGACTCTCTAAATTCAAAATTAGCATTCCTTTTTTCTTTACTAAGCTCCTTGGCTTTATGAGCACGATCAAAAAGCACAACAAATTCCTTTAGCTCAAGAATCCCAACGAGAAGCTTTGTATCTTCATTTAACCCTTCCTGAAATCGTTTACACATGGCAACCTTGGTTGGAATAAATTCCCGAGCATATTTTCTCAATCTGACAAATTCTCTTTCGTACTCAGACATTGATATTCGACCCTATTTAATTTTGAAAAGTTCTTTACATTTCTGATCAAGGAATCTCTGACTTATATACTTCTTTTTGAACTCAGTTTGAAAGAATTCCCAGTCGATACGCTTTCTCGGTACAACTGAAGTCAAAGTATGCCACCACTGATATGTTGAGTCCTTTAGTAGAGATAGTACAGACTTTACACACTCTGCCGGTGTACAGCATAACTAATCGAAAACTCTAATGGTATTCTTTAACCAAAATCCAGCTCTCTCAGGATCGTCATCAACTGTAGCTCTAAACTCTTCAGCCCTATACTTATGAATCTTATCAAAATGCGGTTTATTAGCTCATAAAGGTTCCAAACCTTGAGGAACAACGAGAACTGGTTGGGGAATAGGTGGGGGTAGAGGTCATTGAGCAACCGGGTTCGTACGTACAAACTCGGTAAACTATTCACTCATAAACTGGAAGAATGCTTCCTTAGCCTCTCCTCATAAACCATTTAACCATTCACCTATGATAGTGTGATACGGGCTTTGTTCGCTCAACGCCACTCCATGAATGAAGGCTTAAGCTTTACTCTCAACTTCTTCAAAGTAAGCTCGGTTTGATGTCATTGCTAGAAGAAAACAGGTTTCAAAACGGTCAGGAGTTATCACACTACCATAGGTTATATAATAACATCTATATCTAGACTCACAATGGCTATGTTCAGTCTGGCAATCGACTAAACCATAGATCTAATACCAATAAATATAATACCCCTAACCCGATCTGTCGTTAGAAAAGGGTTATGGAGTATTACCAGAGATTTCAATTCAAAATGATAAAAGATTTAAAACAATTAATTCACATCATAAATCATAGCAAAAACAAATTAAATACATACATATTATCCCTTATTTGAGCTATCGATGCCCTAAAAACACATTATATATAAACTAAGACTGAATCCGAAACATATAATTTTTTTTGGAAAAAGGTGAAATTTTCAAACTGTAGGGGTCAGACGGCCGTGTGACTCAAATGGCTAAGACACATGCCCATGTCTCAGGCCGTGTGGACATTCGAAGTAGGGACACACTACCATGTCCTAGCCCGTGCTCGAGCCTTTGTAACTCTCTAACTTGGGTCACACGGCCAAGTCATACGCTCGTGTGCCAAGCTGTGTACCCTTTGAAATGGCTTCAAACGCCTGTGTGCCAAGCCGTATGCTAAGTCGTGTAACTGCCTAACTAGCAACCCTTCGTAAGCTATAGGGAACATGCAACCGAGTCACTTGGAAGTGTGTCACACACGACTGAGACACTCTCCCGTGTCTCTGCCCGTGTTGACGAAAAATAAGCCATTTCCAAGTCATTTTTTTCACCCAAACATGCACATACCTAAAACCAATTTTCCACCAATAATTAAGAACTCCAAAGTACACCAAACCATGCCACCACAAGCTACCCAATTAATTTAAATAAGGATACAACCAATATGCCCAAAAGGCACCTCAATTATAACAATTAAACAAGTATAACCATATGCATACTTTGGCCAAATGTTCAACTAACTTATAACTAAATTTATGCCAAAACTTACCACTTTATTTACCAATCAAATTCACACCAAACATACCTAATATGCTATTTTACACCTAGCACCATTAGCCATATATGCCATTTCTTATCAATATACCAAATCACCACATTCAAACATATCAAGAGACAATTTATAACAAACATGTTTAACTACCATTTTAACTTCCATTATATAGTTACCATGAGCACCAAAATGACAACCATTACAAGGCCAAATTTATACATGCCAACTTAACATCATTTCATCATTCAAAATACCAAATTTACAAGCCAAAATATAATGGCTATAACATCAACCAAAACACCTATACATGCAATTATAACCAATACTTTAAAATGTCAAAATCTACCGTTATAGCTAATGGATAGTGTGATAGGTCTCCGACGACTTTCCAACCCAAACGAGCTTCGGATTAACTACAAAACATAGAGAAATAAACACAGGGTAAGCATGTTATTCTTAGTAAGTTCGTAGTATATAATCTATACTTATCAATACGTTGTATAATCTTAAAATACATATGTATCAATCCAACATAAGGATATATGATTCATAAACTTATGTCAAGTGAATTATACTTCACATTTCCATGGATATCATATACTTCCTACCTTCCATAGTAATAAGGTAATTTGCATCAATAGTTCTTACCGAAGCCCACACGAGTAACATCACAATGGTTGTTCCAACCCTTTCCATAGTTCGATAGCTGAAGCTATCCCTTTTTATAGCTCAATAGCCTAAGCCATCCCTTTTCATTATTTGATGGTCATCACCATCCTTTTTCATTGTTGATGGTCATCACCATCCCTTTTCATTATTTGATGGTCGTCACCATCCTTTTTCATTGTTGATGGTCGTCACTATCCCTTTTCATAATTTAATAGCCGAACCTATCCCTTTTCATAATTAGACAGCTGAAGCTATCCATTTTCATTGTTCGATGGTCATCACCATCCCTTTTCATTATTGATGGTCGTCACCATCCCTTTTCATAATTTGATAGCCGAAACTATCCTTTTTCATTATTTTCATAGCCGAAGCTATCCCTTTTCATTAGCCGAGGATTGTCGATACGCCATTGGTTTTTGCATCGAAACACAATTTCACATTATATAAAATAATTGCATTTTAAACATAATCTAAAATTCTATTTAAATGTACAAACTTACCTCGACGAAATGAAGAAATATAGTCGATTAATCCGAAGCTTTATCTTTGACTAGATCTACAGTTGTACATGGTCTATCTTGATCTAAACGAATAAATTTAATTAATTTAATAAATATTTTATTCAATTCAATCCAAATTCAAATTTATGGAAAATTACACTTTTGCCCCTAATATTTTAATTTCCTTACAAGTTAGTCTTTAGGCTCGTAAAATGGAATTCATGCCATTTCACCCCTACCCAAGCCTAGCCGAAATTCATGCAAGCTCATACCAGCTCACACATTTCATTATTTCACAAATTACACCATGAATATTTCAAAATTTTCAATTTAATCTCTAATTGACAAATTCATCAAAAATCACTTAATACGAGTTGTTTATCTAACATCAACGATTTATTTTGTACCATCAAACTTCACAAACAACATGAATTCACTCATGGAAAAACTTTAATCTTTTAACAATTTTGGAAATTAGTCCCCGAGATAGCTAGATTAAGCTACAACGATCTCGAAAACATAGAAATAATTATAAACAGGACAAAAACTACTTACATGCAATTGGAAATAAGTTGGTTGAACCTTAGCTACTTCAATGGTGAACTTCAATCATGGAAATGAAGAAACAAGAAGATGACATCTTTCTTCTGTCTTTAATTACTTAACAAATTAACTTAATTATCTATTTAACAAAATATCATTTAAAATTATTAATAATTTCATTAATACCAAGCCATGTACATCCACTATCTTCATTAATGGTCTAATTACCACATAAGGACTTATACTTTAAGATTCAATAGCCATTTAATACCTTTCTCTATTACAACTCAACTTCTGTACTTTATGCGAATTAGTCATTTTTATCAAATTAAGCATGCAAACGGTAAAATTTCTTAACAAAATTTTTATATGGTAATAAGAACATGTTTAAAAATCAAAATAATAATAAAATAAATATTACCACGTCAAATTTGTGTTCCCAAAACCATTGTTCTAATTTCACTAAAAATAGGTTGTTACACTTACCCTAACTCAGCTCATGAAGGAATTAGAATCCTATGAGTTAATGCTGAATGGTGGTAAGCCGATTCAGGAGAAACCTGAGGCAAACTTAGTTGTAGGCCCCTCATCCTCTAAATGGTAAGAAAAAGCTAAGGGAAAGAAGAAACCAACTATGCCTTTGGTTCCACCTCGTGTAGATAGGAAGAAGGCTAAGAAGTCAAAAGATCCTAAAATGATCAAATGTTTCTTCTGCAACGAGAATGGGCATTTAAAATCAAACTGTAAGTAATATTTGTGTTACCTAGCCAAAAAAGGCAAAGGTATGAAACTCTTTATGGTTGAAGCTTGCTTAGTGGAAGAATTAATTGACAACTAGGTTATTAATTCTAGAGCCACTAACGATGTTTGTGTTGCTTTATAGGGTTTCAACAAAAAAAAAGTCTGCATGATAGGAGTCTCTAGTTGCTGACCGAAAATGAGAGCTATGTTTTAGCTGAAGCAGTGGCAGAAGTTATTTTACACTTTGATAATTTCTGGAAGATTGTTTTAAAGAACGTGTTTTGTGTACTCATTTTAAGAGGAATTTAATTTCTATAGCATGTTTATTTTATGACAGTTATACCGTGACATTCAATAAAGGGATTGTTATTCACATAAATTGTTCTTTAATTTGTAATTGATGAATCGAAAATAATATTTACTTTATCAAACCAAATAACTAATCGATGCTTGAAACTGAAATAGTGAATAAAAAGCTTAAAACTTCTTACTTTAATGAGGGTTACCTATGAAACTAAAGACTTGGTCATATTAACCAAGAAAGAATCACTAGACTTGTGAAAGATGGTCCCTTAAGTATGCTTAAGTAAGTTAGTCTTCCATAATGTGAATCTTGCTTGGAAGTAACAGGTCTTTTAATGCGAAAGGTACAAGGGCCAACAAAACCTTTAGAACTTGTGCACACTGATGTATATGGTCCCATGAGCATCAGTGCCTGAGGAAGTTATGATTATTACATGAATTTTATCGACGACTATTCTCGATATGGATATGTGTATTCAATCCACCTAAAAAGCAAAACCTTTGATAAATTTTAAGAGTTTCATGCGTAAGTGGAAAAGTAATTTGGTTTGTCCATAAAGAATCTTCATTCTGACTGGGGTAGGGAATATTTGTCCGATGAGTTCTTAGGATACCTCATAGAGAATGAGATTTTATCCCAATTGACTGTGTTGGGCACTCCACAACAAAATGGCGTAGCTGAGATAAGGAATAGAACCTTGCTTGACATGGTTCGTTTAATGTTAAGCTAATAAGAACTTCTTACTTCCTTCTGGGGATATGCGATACAAATGGCCTACTATATTCTAAATGATGTGCCAACTAAGTTTTCTTGTAAGACACCTTATGAACTCCGGCATGGAAAGAAACCCACTCTAAATCACTTTATAATATGGTGTTGTCCAGTACACGTTCTTGATAAGGATGCAAAGAAGTTGGATACACGGACAAAATTGTGTATGTTTGTAAGATATCCAAAAGGAACAAATGGGGGATTATTGTACAATCCAAAAGATAATACAATTAGAGTTTCTATTCATGCTACTTTCCTCTAGGAAAGCTACATGGATAACTTGAAGCCTCGAAGCAAAGTGGTACGCGAGGAACTTCCAGGAGTGGTAGAACAATCACCAAGTTCAATTCTTGAGAAAGTTGTTGAAAAACCTACAAACGATCAAAAATAGAGAGGAATACGTCGTAGTAGGAAAGTTTCTAAGAAACCAAACTTCTTAATCTATGATGGTAGTATTTATAATATGAAATTCGGTCATGAGGATGACGATCCACTCACTTACGATGAGGCAATGCAGGACATTGATTCCAAGCTCTGCTAACAAGCCATGGATGCTGAGATGGATTCTACGAAATCCAATACAATGTAGGAACTTATAGACTTACCGATTGAGATTAAACCTATAGGGTTTAAGCAGATCTACAAAAAGACAAGAAATGTCGAAAGGAAAGTAAAAACACACAAAGCTAGACTTGTAGGGAAAGGCTACACACAGAAAGAAGATATCGATTACAATGAAACCTTCTCTTCAGTAGCCATGCTCAAGTTTATTTGCATACTCTTATCCATTTACACGACTCAACCCACTGTTTATGTTGTTAAAGGAAAAGAGCAAAAAGTTTATAACCTGCTAAGATCAATTTATGGACTTAAGCAGACGTCCCGCTCATGGAATAAAAGGTTTGATCAAAAAATTAAGACTTTTTGGTTTAAGAAAAATGCTGATGAACCTTGTGTTTAGAAGCATATAAAGGACAGAAAAGTGGTCTTCTTCATTTTGTATGTCGGTGATTTTCTATTTATTGAAAACAATATAGGAAATTTTTCATTGATTAAACTGTGGTTAGCTCAAAAGTTTAGCATGAATGTCTTGGGTAAAACTAGTTATATTCTTGGAATATGAATCCTTAGGTATCAAAAGAATAAAACGATAGCACTATCTTCAGCTTCATAAATTGATAAGGTACTGGAACATTTTGCAATGACCGATGCAAAGTCAAGCGTCCAGTCGACTGTATCAGGTTCTCATTTTTCTTAAGATTATCAGGTTCCCATTTTTCTTAAGATGACTATCCTAAGATAGTGGAAGAAAGATAGCATATGAGTAAGGTTCCATATGCTTCGACATTTCAAAGCCTTTTGTATGTGATGCTTTGTACACGTCCAGGTCTCAAACATTAGCAAGCTTTAAAGCATATATTAAGGTATCTTAAAAGAACAAGGGATTATATACTTGAGTATTTGGGGCAGAACTTACTCTTGTTGGATACACAGACTCAGACTTCTAAACCTGTAAAGATTCGAGGAATTCAATGTTGGGAAATGTATTCACTCTAGGCCGTAGAGCCATTATATGGAGAATTGTAAAACAAACTTGCACTGCTAACGCTACTATAAAGGCTAAGATGTAGCTGTTTCTAAGGCAACAAAAAAAGCAATATGGCTTTGAAATTTCTTAATCGAACTTGAAGTTATTCCAGGTATGGAAAAAGCTACAAAATTTTATTGTGATAATAGTGTTGCAATAGAAAATGAGAAGTCAAAAGAGGATGAAACACATTAATCGGAAGTATCAGTTAATATGAGAGGCAGTAGCCGAGGAAATTGTAGATATGATGAAAGTAGCTTTTGAATATAACCTTGTGGATCCGTTTACTAAGACTCTTGTAACTAGGATTTTTAACAAACACGTCAAGGATATAGGAATGCAAAACAAGACACATTTACTTCACTAGTTCAAATGAGAGATTGTTGGGACATGTGCCCATATTATAGTAAATATGTTACTATTTTCTATTTATTTGAACGATGAATAAATAAATAAAGTTAATTTCACATTTCATTATTATGTCTTTTGTATTTATGTCTTTTATATTTTGAATGCATAGAGAAATAGTGACAAACAAATATTAGCTTATTGATTGTCTAGGTTCAATTTGAAGATAAGTGGCATTGTAAGAACGATTACATTGTGAAAAAGACAACTTACTTTAGTAGATAATCTAAATAAGTCCATAACCTCATAAAAGAATCCAATTAAGCATTTCATTCAAATACTAAGAAGGATTATTATGTTGTCTACAATTCCGATTGGGGATATGGCTAGTCTTAGCTATCGGAGCAGTTGACTCCACGGGTAGAAACATAGATGTATTCATTGGTAGAATGATCCATTGGGTTGGACCAAAGATGAATTAATTCTAAATCCATTTATGAACTAATTCACTTGTGACATTCATAGTGTGATTTACCTAAATCCTGAGTTAGTCACTGACCATGTGTATGCAACTCATATGTTTTGATATAAGTGGAGGCTGAGGTTCTAATGACGATCGAGCCCATAGTTGGTATGCTGGTACATGACTTGTGTATGGCATGGCTTTATTAGCAATAAAGGAATTCATAGCTCAATTAAAGAGTTAATGATATCCTCTCATTGGCATTGTGTGAATTGATAAATACGGAATGTGGTCACGGGTTGCTTGTTCTCGAACGAGCAATTATCATAGTCATTTCTTGACAGTGATCATATTAATCATTAAGAAGACACAATGCTAACAATGAGATAAAATAGGATTATATTGGGTGATGAATTTAACTCAAAGGAATGAAGGATATCATAAGAGGGTAACACACACATGACGAGGTCATTGGAGAAAACAATTAGATGAATTGTTTTCATAAAGAGCATACAATAAGGAGTTTTCAATCATGGTACTTCTTGTGGACTGACTCCATGATTAAGTAATTACGAATTATTGGAACAATGCTTGTGGACATAATTTCAATCACCAGAGCCTAATTGTATATGTCTAATTGGTCCATTCGCTAGCTCAACAAAAGCTCAATCGGACTGCATTTGAATTAGAAGAAAATTCTGCGAATTTGGTAATAATTTAGTTGAGTCAATTTATTTGACGTGGAATTAAATTAGGTGGTCGTAAGAATTGTTCAACTAGAGAATTTGATTAAAGAATTTTCTTGAAAAATTAATTTGGAAAAAATAATTTTGATGAAGTAAAATTAAATTAATCAATCAATTAAAATTAATATGATATTTTTGGAAGTTAATTTTTAAGTTAAAGAATCGGTCCGATGGATAATTGAATTTGAAAATTGGACCTGAGATCGTAAATTGGGCCCTAGAGCCTAAAATTGTGACTAAGACCCAAAAAATGGTCGAACTAGATCTGGCATGTGAAACTGGGCTGACGGACCAACTAGTGTCTAGACCAAACCGCTCAAGTTGTCATTGACCTAGATCGAACTGGTAGTAGCCGAACTAGCTTGAGGTGCCGTAAGGGTGTCGCACCTACATCACCAGACACGACGGTGTCGGTAGATGCAACGACGGCGGTGTCTTGGTGGCCGGCGGTGGCTGGTTGTTGGTGATTGAGAAGTGGAAGAGTTACACTCCTACTAGGACTCTACCAGAAAATTTGATTTCAGATTAACTATTCCAGAAGTAATATTATTCTAATAGTTTATTATTAAATTTAATTTAATACTTATATTAATAGTATTTTATTAATTTAATATTAAAGTGATTAAGTTTAATCATAGTTGAACTCTATAAACTCTCTATATATAAAAAGAGCCTTGGGTCATTATTTACAAACACTTGAATTCAAGAGAAAGTTGTAGAGAGAAAATTCTCTGAAGAGACTATTCTAAAAAATTTCGAGAGATATTTTTCTGATTTACAAGTTGACCCAAAATTTTAGAGAAATTGCAAAACTACCCCGCTGGTAATTTTTGTGAAAAATTCTTATTACTTTAGATATCATAATGAAGATCTTGTTTTGGAAAAATTTTAAAACTTGTTTTTCCCTAAATTTATTTTTCGTTGCATTTTCCAAACTCGTTTTTCCAACACGGCGACCACGAGGTGTGGTACTTGTTGCGAATCACTTAGTTATTTTCTCTTAAAAATCATCATTGCAAAAAAAGTCCTTGTCTAGAAAGCCAAATTTTGTTTGAAATTGTTTATCCTTAGAAAACTCAAGTTTTGATATATTTTTTAGAAAGTATCGTACATCAATTAAAACATCGTTGTGGATAATTTGCATATCTAAAAGTCGTTTTTCATTTTCAAAACGTAGATTTAATATATATCTCATAAAATATCAATTTTGTGAGTAGATAGTGTTGAGTTTTGAAACAAAGTATTGAATTATCAAAACACCCTTGTTGGGCTTTGTTTGACTTAGTTATGAAAAATCCATCATAAGTTGTCAATTTCACAATATTTTAAATGATAATTCTAAAACCTAAATCATGTAGAAAAATCAAAAATCAAAATAATCCACAGTCCAAAATAGAATCCGAAGAAAAAGTCCATTGTCTTGAAAACACATTCCTAAAATATCGAGTGCCAAAATAATATCTTTTTGAAAATAACCGAGAGCAACTCCATAAGCCGAGCCCATCCTAACCTCAATTATTATCCAAAAAGTCAAAATTAAAAAGGGGTGAGCCTTAAAAGCCCAATGTGAGATCAACACAAATATAATCACATACAAATCAAAATATCAATATCATCATATCAATCATCATAATAATCACAAGCTCTAAAACTGATACTTATGCATGAACATGTCGATGCATACTTTAAAAGTGATAAACATTTTATAAAATTTCCTACCCATTTCTGCTACACACCATATATCGAGTTTCCTGAAACTTGTACATCCAATAACACACCATTTGTGGACAAGCCACCACATAAATGCCGATAAACGACCACATAACAAATTGTGTACAAACCACCACATATTTGCCGATAACAGCTACATAATTGTAGATAAACTACCACATAACTTCCACCATTTACAAAACCCCACCCCATGCATGTGATATGTCAATTACACTTTTTAACACATATTATTCACTTTCACACTTAGGCATGTAAACTTGCTCTCATGATCACATACCACTCCTTGATCACTTATAATTATTTTAACATATTAAACATGCTTTTCAAAATAGATCATGGATCTCAATTTTCACATACACATATATAAGTCTCACATGCTTAAATCATCACTTATATCACATAAGCCATACATCACATATCATGAGAATGAGCTTTTCACATGTATCATAATCACATGAATTATCGTGCATTTCATAGAATCATTCAGTTAGAGTTACTTACTTGGTGTTCATCTTGTTAAGTTTTTCAACTCTTGATGAATATTTAGTGTACTCATGTTTTAATATAATTAAATTATTAATGTAATAAAATAATTATATCACATAAACAAATGGTAACAATCCTACACCTTATATCGTAGATCTGATTTGACACAATCCTTAAGAACAATCTCACTTTGATCAAACTCGAATGATGAATCTAACACATGAATAATGTTTATTAGTTAGGATCCGTTTGAAAATTATTCATCACTAATAGATCGGTTACCAAAGTCCTCACCAACACTTACCCCAAGGTTTTGGACTCCCGAAAAGATGATTCCCAATGTGAAACTAGAGGTCTCCCCTATGATTATCGTTTGGTCCTTCAATATGGTAAGGAGTAGTATTAGTATGATAATAAATAAATGATTATAAAATGTAACATTGTCCCTATGGCCACTATATCATTCGACCATGATATGAAACCACTAAGAGAAGGATTGTGTGATCCAATTAACCACACTTACAACTGGATTCAATATGGAATAGTTGATGAATCAAGAAAGGAACGAAGTTGATGAATCAAGTGATCTAAAAAGATTAATATAATGAAAGGAATATGTAAGTGTAATCAATTAAATAATTGACAACTTAAAGAGGAAGAGAAAGGAAGAATTTTCAGTCACTGGAAGCAGCGACGATGGTGGTCAGACGGCGACTCAGTGGCGATTCGGCGATGATGGAGTGGTGGTATAATGGTGGATGGCTATGGGGTTTCGATGTAATGGGGAAGAAAAATGAGACCTACGGTCGTGCATGATGGTGATGAAAAGAGAAAAATAGGAGGAGAAGAGGTGCGGCGGCCACAAGGTATGGTGAACGGTGGTGGAGAGTTTGGTCACGGTGTAGGAAAGGAGGAATGATTAAAAGAAAGGGTGCTTGTTATTTTGAAAAATTGAGAGAAAATGGATGAGAACTTGAATGAAAAGAAGATAAAATTAAAGTAAGAGGGAGGTAGGGATGGCAAAGTGAGGTTGGGAAAGTGGGAATGGGTTGGCCAATTGGGTCTAGGTTAAATGAACCTCTTCTATGGCAAGAATGGGAAGTTTTGGAAAGAAAGGGAGACATGGAGTAAAAACGAGGATCATGCACCATCAACTTAAGGTAAGTTTGACCTATATTGGAGGAAAGGAATCCTTGTATTTATGGTTAAAAAGGGGTCGACTGCAAGCACTTAAATCACATGGAAAAATTGTAAAAAAAAATAAATAGACAAGTGTGAACACTAGGACCAATAGGATAACTAAAGAGTTAATAAACCACTAGGCTACTCACTTCCTTGTTCTTAAACTTGTACAGATAAAAATAAAAATATTGGATGGCATTTGCTAATGGTTTAGAACAAATTTGCACCACATAGAAACTAACAAGAGCAAAGGGATTCAAACTCAGATCATTAAGGACAGCTCCACAACTACTCAATCACTTTAACTGATATTTTTTTATTATCAAATGAGCAAAAGATTATCTAAATCAAAATATTAACCCAATTTCGACTAACCCGATTTTTGGAATGTGACAAAAGTATTGAAAAATATTGTGTAAATAGCTTTACTAGTGTCATCTATTCATAGGGAGAGATATGAGAATCCAGGTTGAATTAGTAAAACACAAATTTTAATAATTTAATAAAAAAACTAGTCTTCTAGTTTAACTAGAAGAAGAGGGTGGCACACCCTAGTTAAATATACTAGGGTTGTCGTGCCTCATACGTATTATGAGTGGATTTTAGGTCTCTCCTATATTAGGTCCACTTATATGTACTTTTTAGGCTTTAAACCCAACACTTTATAATTTAATCTAACCCAATATATGTTTTTATATTTCTAAAGATAAATATTATTTATTAAATTAATTTAGTTAGATAAATTAATTTTCCAATTAAATAATTTTCTCAACCCATTTTGAATTCTATTAAAGTCATGAAAACTTTACCGTAAAAGAATCTATGAGAAAATATATTTAATTTCAATGTTCAGCGGATTCACAATTATTAATTAATTTAATTCTATTTTTTTCACTTCAATTATTTGATTAAATAGTAATTCAAAAAACATAAATTATTTCTAAATGTGACTCATTTCTCTAACCTTATCATTTCCATCCATTTCTATTCAGTTGATCCTATATACAATTCATTTCTTGTTTCAACAAGCGTAAAAAAAAAAGACCGATTGTACATATATAATTAGCACTCAAATGATTGATAATTAAGTTTCATTTTTTCACCTGTTAATTATAAACTCATTTAGTCACAAAGTCACTTAACTATAATATCGTGATTGAGCGCCTATAATTACATACCATTACAAAAGTTACTAATCCAATGCTTGTCTAATGACCTTGACATAAGTGTGTTACCCTCATAGGATACCCTTAATCTCTTTCACTGCACCAAAATAGGCTTTTAGCGGCGCTTTTTTAGGCCTTCAAGCGCCGCTAAAAGTATTTGCGGTGCTTTGACAAGCGCCGCAAAAAACGCCGCTATTAAATGCGTCGCTAACTTTTGTGGCGTTTTTAGAAATAAACGCCGCAGAAAGTAATGACCTTTAGCGGCGCTTTTCCCACAAATGCCGCTATAGACCATGACCTTTAGCGGCACTTTACCCACAAACGTCGCTAAAGACAACGAGCTTTAGCGACTCTTTCCCACAAACGCCGCTAAAGACCATGACCTTTAGTGACGCTTTTCGCAAAAATGCACTAAAAACATATCATACAAAAAAATTTATTTTAATCAAAAAATATTTATTTTTATGATAAATATTATATTATGTTTTATTTTTTAAATATACTTTTAAGGCTAAATAAAAAAATATTATTTAAATTAAATTTTCTATGAAAATAATAAAAGAAGGCAAATAAAGGAAGCTTAAATAATAATAAAAATTAATAAAAGTGAGAAAATGTAAATAATTAATAAAAATTAAAAATTGTAAACCTCGAGATTTTGGTAAAATCAACACCAATGCAATGCAAGCCATTGTTGAGTCTAATACAAATAAAGAAACTAAGATCCTAAGAAGAGAATCCAATTTTACTAACAGCAGTAAAATATCCATACTTAGTCCAGTATTTATATCGAAAAATCAAATCAGAAGAAGCAATCTCTTTGCACACCATTTCAATTCCTAGTAAGGCCTCGAAAGTAGTCGATGAAAGCCAGCATACACATCCGATCAATCAGCTTTCAGTTTCAGAATTTCCTTGGCGGTCCTTAAACGAAAATAGGGCATAGGGCATGTGTTCCTACATAAGCATGGAAAAATCCAACTCAGTTCAAAGACAAATAACTAGATATCGTGTTTCAAACGAATGAATGTGCATGTGAGAGAATCTCCAATATGTACTTCTGCCTTTTGTCATATATTTAGGCATATATTTAGGCAGATAGACAACAGATTTTACATCCCAACAACTACTGCCCTGAGTACTAGAGTTTAATCACAGAAAAATCAAAATAAAACATGAACTACAAGGATAAAAAATTGTTCCATGGACTTACCTGCTCAAAACAAAGATTTAGTTCATGGCACATGCTTGTTTTAATTTATTTTTAATTTTGTTTAGGACACATGATAGCATTTCAACGCTGTAAAACTCCACCAGCAATTGACTAAATAATTTCTCAAAATATATTTAGAGGACTCAAACTCAAAATATTATAGTTTTTAATAACTCAAGTATTACCATATTTAATTATTATATCAATTTCATTCATGTCGTGCATGTATATAATCTAATATATATATACACGTAGGTATGTATGAATGATAAATGGGATTGTATCACGAAAGTCTTGCATAAAAAGAAGTCAAAATGATTTCATTTTAGGGAAATGATATAGATTCCTAGAAACTTAATACCTCAGCAGTAGGATAGTTTCCTTGTTTTGCTTTGAATAATTCTCTTAATGCTGCAAGTAGATGATAAAGATTCCTAGAAACTTAATACCTCAATTCATCACACAAATTTGTAACACAGACACAAACACACAATAAATGAATTGATAAATAAGATTATATCTGCACTTGGATTTTAGGGTAATAGATGACACAATGTCATAACAGAATATATGATTACCAGCAACTCTCTCAAGCATCCGGATGGTAATAGATCTGACTGCAGATGTTCGAAGATAAGATTTCCAGAATTTCCAATCAATTGCAAGCATGTGCTTCACAACAGAGTGTTTTCCTTCAGTCACTGGAGATATGACATATCCACCACCTGCAAGAAATGCCAAACATTAACCTTGTAGATTAACTTTTTTTTTATTTGTTTTTAATATCAATATCATTCCCTTTCCTTAAAAAGGATATTAAGTGTGCATCATATGCCACATCTCACAAATGTGTTGGTGCATATATCAGGACAATGATAAAACCGATCAAATCAAAATAAAAGCAATGCGATAATCAGTTATCAGCAGTGTTCAAGCTGAGAGGCCAAAGGATGCTTCCGCATTCAAACACACACACAAGTACCATCTGCAAGACAATTTGCAAAGTTACACTTTGTTTTAGAAAAATGAGGAATTTCATAAAATGCAAAATACACTGCTAGTTGAACAAAGTTATAATTTTGCACGACTTTACAATGCACAAGAGAACACCAAAGCAGTAATCATAATTCAAATAGATCAATCGGATTGGGCACCAAATACAGAGGCCACATCTGTGCATGATATCATCTTCAGAATTTAGACCTCTGGTTTTTTGTATACTATTAAACTTAGTATACTCAGTTTCTACATAGACTGGAAGTTCACATTAAAATGGCAAAGATTACATGGTTTTAGTTTCTATCATGCATCAAACTGAAGTTCACATTTTCACTCCGTTACAACTTCAATAAGACTAGCTTTAATGGCACATAAAAAGTTGCCAACTGAGAAAATAAGAATTACAATCCAATCTGTTCCATTGAATCACAATGCTAGATTTACTATGATTACAAATATGCATAGAACTGAAGTACCATTAAATCAAGCCATGGCTCTGGAAAGGGTACAAGAGCTAACAAAAATACAAAGTACTTAGCAGCTTACTCTGATCTTGAGGGTCCAAGAGACATTAGTGTCTGGAAAATGGCTTCTGAAGTTCCATCTACAACACCCACAACCATGATTGCAGGATGGTCGTCCCACTGCCAATTAGAGAGGCGTAAAACACAAAGCCAAATTGCTATTTCATGAAAAAATTAGATATGGGTATGAAGGCATGTCTGAGATGAGTATGTTCAATTACAAATTTTCAGATAAAACTTGTTGTTTGAGCTTACAAACGTCAATGAGATGGTTGATACTCAAACCCTTTTTCCACCAAGGCATCACAATAACCAAACTTAACAGGATATCTGAATCTAGGATTCAGTCCAGCACCAAAGAAGCTTCAATTTAGATTTTTTGACAAATATTACCTGACATCACGGAAACCAGTCAAAGATAAATAAAGCGTTCTGGGTATAGGTGTTGCAGAGAGAGTAAGAACATCAACTGAAGTCTTAAAAGATGCAATCTTCTCCTTTTGCTTGACACCGAACCTCTGCATAAACATACAAACAAGAAAATCTAACAAATTAATATGATCAAATTCTAACAAATTAAAGTTTCCAATGAAATTCAAAATTACACCATTAAGTAAATAAGAGTTTTAGATTACCTGAGATCAAAAACCCATTTTGGGTATAAACTTTTGTAACTATTTATTAAATTTGCAACGTCGTTTTGATGCTTTGGTTCAATATTAGCTGAAGCTTCTCTAAGTTCCTTCCATGGATTTGTAGCGTTAGTACGCTCATCTAAAGTTAAAGCTAGCTTCTCTTTTAAAAGAACCCAGTACACCTTAAACAGATACTCCCAGCTAGTTTTATCATCAAAATCCACTTGAACCTGCACAGCATAAAGTAAAAGGCCTTTAAGGTAGAAAAATTCCTTACTCTTCAGTAATCTAAAAAGTGCCAATTATAGTAGTTATAAAAAAAAAGCAGAACTAATGAGGAGAAAAAGCTATGAGACATTCAAAAAGAAATCATCCATTGCATGAAGATAAAAATATCAAAGATAAGATAAGAATATCAACCGCCCTTTATGTGACAAAAATGAATGATAAGAATATCAAAGGTACTCACCAACAAATTCAACAGGAAAGACAGAACATTTCTTAGCAATTGTAACATTTTTATCTGGTACTGACAAAACTGCATTTGGAATCATGTGCCGAGTTCTATGTTTTATCACAAAACGCACAATCGATTCCAAAAAACAAATAATGAAAGAAAGGTCGAAGAACAATGAAAGGGTATTAAAAGCAACAAAGAAATAACAATTAAATTAAATTAAATTTCATAGACTATAAATAAGGGAAAAAAAACACAGTGAAGATATTTCATATAACCCAAAAAAAAAATAGAAACCCGCTCAAGGTTCAACATTAAGCGAAAACTATCAAATTCCCAACTAATTTCAAACCCAATTTTGTTATGAAATTAAGATCAACTTCCATACAGCAAAAATGAAAGCAATTTCGTAATCATCTTGTTTTGTAGGGCAAAAAAAATAAGAATAAAACCCTACAAAATCATACAAAATGAAAAAATATAAGTGAACAGGGAGAGAAAAAATTAGGGTCTAGTGAAGGGACTAACATCTCTAGGGACCAGGGCCGCCGTCAGTGCCGAGGGACTCAAAGTCGCGGGAGGCGAGACGGGAGTGGCGGTCAGCATCGCCCTCACAGAAGCCACGACCCTTGGTCTTCTTATGAGTAGAAAGAGAGGTGGAAGCGGCGTTAGTGATGGTGGACTTGAGCATAGGCAAGGGAGCTTGAGGAGAGGCATCGCCGGCGGCATTTGAAGTGAGGGAAAGCGAAATTTTGAAGTGAAGGATTTTGTTTTCAGAACTTGGGGGGGGGGGGGGGGGGGGGTTGGCGGCATTTGGTAATAAAACCCACCGCTCAATTTTAAGTTTTTTTAAGTCAAATCTGATTTGGGGAACAAAACGACCTCGTTTTGGTATTGTAATATTTGCGGCGCTTACAAAAAATGCCACTAACTGTATAACTTTTGCGGCGTTTTTATTAAAAACGCCACTAAAAATTAAATTTCTGTATCAAACGACGCCGTTTTCAAAAATAAAAATTCTTATAATTGCGGCGTTTTTGGTCCAAACGCCGCTATTACTGACCTTTAGCGACGTTTTCCTCATAAACGCCGCTAATGATTGACTTTTTTAACAATTTTATATTTAATTATTATATAATTCATATTAATTTTAAATAAATAAATTTTGAAAAATTAAGTAATATTTTAAAGAATTAGATAAATTTTAAAATTTTTATATAATTTTGGAGGTAAGAAAATAAAAAAATTTAAAATATGAAGGAAAAAAAAGCTTTAAATAACTATCCATATCAATATCTTTATAAATTTTAAAAGCTTTATATAATTAATATTATGATTTATATCGAATTAATTCAATATTAATTAATTATCATTATGATTTAAATTAGGGGTTAAAGGTTAGGGGTTTCAGGGGGAAAGTTGGGCCTTTTCTTTAAAAGTATATAAATATTATAAAAATAAAAGTTTAAAATCTTTTTTAAATATTTAAAAAATTTTAAAATCTTTTAAAATTCATTTTAAAATCTTAAATCACGAAAAATATAAAACCTTTCAAAATTTAGAAAAATATATGTTATTTACTCTTTAAATGATAATTAGAAATGTTCACTAACCATACAACTCACCAAGTCCAAAATATGGTTTGGCTTAGATTTATATTTTTTATTGTTTTTAAACAATGAAAAGGGTGATTCGGATAAAACGAGCTTGAAGTTGGAAAAGTATTTAAAATTGGGCATTGGCAAAATTTAATAAGTATTTGCGGCGTTTCCTTACAAAACGCCACAAAAATATTTCAATCCAGGACATAAACGGCGCTGCATTGATAAAATGTCAAAAATACTTGCGGCGCTTTTAGTAAAACGCCACAAAAATATTTCACTCTTTACGTAAACGGCATCGTTTTGACATATTTAAAATCATATTTTCGGTGTTTTTTCGAAAAACGCCGGTATAAAATTTTTATTCCTCAAATTAAACGACGCCATATAGAAAATTTAGAATATAAATTTGCGGCGTTTTTTTGGCTTAAACGCCACTATAAAATTCAATTATTCTAATGAAACGGCACCGTTTACAAAAATTCGAATGTATATTAGCGGCGTTTTTTGCTATAAACGCCGCCAAATCTCAATTTTTTATATTCAATTAGTATAAAAACTTATATAAAAATTAATAATGTTTATAATTTTTTTTATATCTTTCACACTTATATAAAAACTTATTTAATATATAAATTAAAAAATACTAATTACCCTAAACCTTAAACCCTAACTCGACCCCAAATCTCTAAACCCTAAATCTCTAACTCAAAACCTCTAATCCCAAACTCATAACCCTAATTACCCCAATTAACCATTAACCACTAACCACTAACCACTAACTACTAATCCTTATTATTTAATATATATAATTTTAAAA
Source organism: Gossypium hirsutum (assembly GCF_007990345.1). Taxonomy (NCBI): domain Eukaryota; kingdom Viridiplantae; phylum Streptophyta; class Magnoliopsida; order Malvales; family Malvaceae; genus Gossypium; species Gossypium hirsutum. Next base: position 12,928,913 of record NC_053445.1, on the reverse strand, counting down.
ACATAAATTAAATCAAATACTATACTCTAACCCGACCCTTAACCCTTAAATCCTAAACCCTAAACCTTTAACCCTGAACCTTAAAACCCTAAACCCATAACCCTCAGCCTCTAACCTCAAACCCCTAACCCCTAAATCTTATTTAATATATAAAATAAAACACACTAATTAATCTAGACCCTAAACCCTAACCTAACACCGAACCATAAACCGTTTAAATCCTTAACTAGCTCTTAACCTCTAACCCATAACCCCTATACCCCATTACCCTTAAATCACAACCCTTAAACTAGAATCTCTAATCCATATATAATCCCTAAATATTCCGTAACCTATAAACCTTAAAATTGTGACTCCTAAACCGGCCTAACTACTAAATTAACCATATACCCTAAACCGTGTATATATTAAACTATATATAATGATAATTATACAAAATAAATATTTTAAGATTATTACTATTGTATCCTTTACAATTATATATGAAATTATTTAATATATAAATTAAAAAGCAATCAGTCATGTTCCCAAAAAAAATTAGAATATTTTTAATTAATAGTATTTTAATTTTTTCATTTTTAACAAATATTTTGCTATGTTTTTTAATTCAAATTATTTCAATGTCTCATTATTTCAAATTTATCCATTTTTAACAAATATTCAATTAAAAATATATTGAATTTTAATTAATATAAACAAACAAATTAAAAAGTAAAAAAAATACATAATATGTTTTTGCGGCGCTTTACCAAAAACACCGCTAAAGGTCTGCGCATTAGGCGGCACTTCATGAAAAAACACCGCTAAAGGTCTGTGCATTAGCGACGCTTCTTTACAAACGCCGCTAAAGGTCTGCGCATTAGCGGCGCTTCTTTACAAACGCCGCTAAAGACCCACAAGGTTTGAAAACAGCGCCATTGGGCTTAGGCCGCTAATGATCATTTTTAGTGGCGCTTTCCTAAAAGCGCCACTAATACTCGATCTTTAGCGCCGTTTTTGGGGAAGCGCTGCTAATGCTCGATTTTTAGCGGCGTTTTTGTACAAACGCCACTAAAAACGCCGCTAAAAGCCTGTTTTGGTGTAGTGTTTGGATAAATTCATTCTCTCAATATGATCCCATTTTATATCATGGTAACCATTACATCTTCTTTCATGAAAAGCCAATTACTATAAAATAGTAATTAAGTCATTTATCACAAAGACAAGTGACTCGTGGCCACATCTACTTTTATCTATCATGTAAAACCAATGAGAAGATATCATTTACACATTTCGTGGCCTATGAATTCCACTATTTTGAATGATGCTACATATTGCAGAAGTTGTATACCTAACACACCAACTTTCGGTTCTTTATCTATTTTAACTAGGACTTTTACTCACATCAAACTATACGATTCAACCATACATAGTCCATTATCCACATAGGATTTAGGTATGCCACACTTTGAACATTACAAGTGAATAAATTCGTAAATAGATTCAAAATTTATTCTTCTTTGGTCCAGTCCTATGTACTATAAGTCTAGTCAATCACATCTATGTCTCTATCTTCTGCGAGTCATCTACTTTGATGCCCAAGACAAAGCATCTCCCCAATTGGACTTGATAGACGACATATTAGTCTTTCAATCGGTTTGCTCATTTCTGATTAGACTAATGACATGTTTAGGTTCATCTACTAATATGAGTTGTCTTTTTGTATTACGATCCAACCATGTAATACAACTTAGTAATAGTTAAACATTAGATAACGATTGAGCCAATATTTTTTTCCATTTTGCTTTGCATGCAAAACCCATTGAGGACAATGTAAAAAGGTTATTAATTTAATTAATGAATATTATTATTAAACCAATTTGTTCAAAAAATACAAGTGTTCATAGACAAAAATACTACACTAATGGCATCAGATCCAACAGTCTCCCACTTGTCTTAGTGAAGTAGATAAGTCATATTTCGCATTCTTATGCTCTCTATATGTTTCTCAAAACTCAGGGCTAGTAAAATCATGGTAAACAAATCCATAGGGTTCTCCCCCAAATGTGATCTTTGACTACATCCATTATTTTTTCCAATCACTAGCATCTACCATACGATACTTTCTGTCAATGTGTTTTGTTCTCATGTGTGATTTCTTTGATGTTCAACTCTTTTCAGACTGTTACAATGTCATGGCCTTTTTCTTGTTGGAAAAAAAATGGTTTCATACAATGGCAACAGTAAACAATGGTCAAGAAAATATTAGGGAAAAGAAAAGAAACAAATTACAAAACTTAGTCAACTACTCTATTGCAATGTCAATTATAGTCTATATTGCTATTATCTATATGTTAACATTACAATTAATAATTGAATATTTTATATAAGGTTTATGAATATAAACACATATAATTATGTTTTTTTTTATTTGTGAACCCCAAATCTAATGATAATTATTTTTACTTTTTTTGGATTTTACTTTGGAGTTCACCATTTCAAATACTGGATAAATTATTTGAATGGCCAACATGGTTAGATTTTTACTTACAATTTGCAATTTCTTTAATCCAATGCTCCTCATGCTCCCCATGTGCACTTACGAGCTCATATTGAGGTGGTTTTAAGATGGTCTTATAATGTTGTGTGCTTGCCATTGACCTTAATCAATAACGACTCGATTTTCAGTGGTATCGAAAAATATAGTTTCAAAACTTAATTTCTATAAATCGAGTCTGTAAGGATGAAATATAAAGATTAATGAAGTTATTAAGAGAATATATTTAAATTCGGTTAGTTAATTTAACCTAATAGTTAATTAAAGCTCAGAGATAAAATTGTAAAAGTCCAACCACTACTATAGAGTTTTAATTTAGAAAATACTTGAGAACCTAGATAACAACTATCCAAAGGACCAAAATGGTTATTAAACCATTGTTCTTTTAAATTTAGTGGAGAATGATATTAATAACCATTCATTTAGTAAAAATTTAATTAAAGAAATGTAAATAAAATTAATTAAATATGTAATCAAAATTAATTAAGTATAATTACTTTTTAATCTAAATATATCAATATTTTTAAGTGGATGGAGAGATGAAATTCATTCACATTCTTCCTTTATCGTTTTCTATCAAATAAAGAAAGAAAGTGAGCTTAAGATTTCTTCTACATTCAGCCACCAAAATTACTAAGGTAATCAAGCTATTTTCATCACATTTTTATAGATTCTTAATCATGGGAGTTTGAATTAGTTAGCTCATGCACCAATTTGTTCAATTAGCTAATATTTAGCAAGTTATCATTAGAGAGAAATTGATAGTTATTGGCTTAAATAGTGATAAGGACTAGATTAGAAAGTAAATTGAACTTGTTAGATAGCTTTGTAACATTAGGGACTACATTAAATAAATTGAAGCATCTTTAACTAGATTATTCTATGAATAGAAAGTATAAGGTCCCTAATGTAAGAATGTGAAACTAGATTTTAATCCAATGTTAGATATAAAAAAATACGAGTAACTTGGATATATGGACTAAATTGAATAAAATAAAAAAATTTTGGTTATGTATTTTAATGTGATTTGTATGTAATCTAATATTTCTTTTATTATTATTGAATTATCGAACATGGCTAAAGACAAGGTTGAACCGTCATGAGAGGATGAAAAGGTGAGAGTTGTAGACGAGTAATAAAAGAATTCAGTTTGTATTTTTATGATTTTAGTTCAATATATATACACACACATGATTGTTGTATACTAATTATTGAAGTAAGATCATTACTTTTCTCATGAATTCAATTGTGTTTGACGATATCGAGTGCTTAGAATTTAATTTGATTTGAGCATAGTAAAAACAAGCATGTTATAAATTGTTAAATGATTCATAATATGGTTGATAATGGAAATGGCATGGAATTATGATATTGGATATGTGATTACATATAATTGGACATCGGTACCCTATTAACTGTTCGAGTAGAGTAAGGTTTAGTTGGTATGATATAGGATCATCAAAATAGTGACAATCATCAGTGTCAAGTCGTCCAGGTTGGTAGAATATACAAATAGTGAATAACATTGTTGTCAGACCACCTGATATGGTAGAATGTGTAAATAGTGAAAACCATCATTGTTAGGTAATCTGGGATGGTAAAATATGCAAATTGTGAAAACCATCATTGTTGGGCCACCCTAGATGGTAAATTGAGTAAATAGTGAAAATCATCCTTCTCGGGCCATTCGAGATGATAGAATATGCAAATTATGAGAACCATCGTTACCAAGCCACCTGGGATGGTAGAACATTCAAATTCTAAAAGTCATCATTGTCAAGCAACCTAGAATGGCAAGAGTAAAATAAAGGCTATGGAGTGCGATGAAATGGGTATAATATATATTCATACATACGAAATATGTACATGGTTCATAAAATGAGATCGTATATAATATTTGGCATTTGATACATGAACGGTAATCAAAATGGTTGTAATTTCATCATATGTTGATTTTATCTTTATTATGTTAATCTTTTCGTATTATTGACTCGAATCATGGAAGTACCATTGAAATTTACTGCTCAACCTATGCTTTTGTTTATTCCGTGCACAATTTTTTGCAGGTTTTCAGGTTCCATGAAGTGATCCAGCATCCAATCCTTAGCCCTCGACTCAGTAATGTTTGTAAAGTTTGCTTATATTTTTTTATAAATGAGTTGTACCTAAGTTTTGTGTCAGTTTTGTACGATAAATGGTCAATTTGGAAACTTGTGTAGTTAACCTCAAATTAAATTGAAAATATGGTTATTAAGTATGAATTAGAATGGTATATTTGCTAAAATGGTTTAATTATGGTAATTGATTGATTGTTAGGGTGATGTAAATTGGTACCAAATGGAATTTTTGAAAACAGTTAGTCACGTTGCTTCATCAGGTTTTTAACGTCCTGACGAGTAGTCGTTAGTGAGTGGTGTTGCAACCTAAAACTCCTAAAGTCGCATTGTCAACTCGATAGTTTTGATTCTTTACATTTTATTCCTTAAATGACCTTTGGTTATCGAAAGAGCTTTCGTAAGCACGTTTAAACCCCGAATTTGACTAAGTATCATATTCTAATAAGTATTAGTCCTAATGAAATTTACGAACTATTAAATTAAATTGTGATTGATTGTAGCTGCTTTAGCAACGAATATAGCATCTCGTAGCTTGGGCGTAACGATCAGGTCTAATATGGGATGTAACATAATCCCTAAGGAATCCACCTATTTTTTTTCTATTGCTGAATCTGGTCTCCATTAGTATACTTACTGTAAGGAGTATTATTCAATTTCTTCCTCTACAACTTCTTAGACTTTTTGTCTACTTTGAAATTTTCAGGGTTGACTTTTCTGCGGAATAGTTTTATGACCTACAAGCCACACTGATTGAAAGTTAAAACTCCTCTTAAAATCTTTGAAAAGGTTTGCTAAAAGCATACCATTCAAGAAAAGACTTGTTTCTTTTGGATACATTAATAAAGAAACCTACACAATTAGTCATGTCGTTCACTTCTAGACTTTAGAACTCAAATGTTTGGCTTGCCAATGTTTTGACTATTTCTTAGTGAATGATTTATTATCTAAGGTTTGGGAATTATGGCATTAGCATTACCATAGATAATTTTTTTAACCTCCTTCTGACACTCTTTTTAATTATTGTTAACCTTTTTTAGACCAAACAATATTAGGGTTTTTAGAAAATAAGACACCACCAGTAAAATTTGCAATTTGAGGCCTTTATTCTTTAACAGGTAGAGGAATGAATAAGAAATTCATTAAGAGAAGTATATTGTAGCCCTAGAAGACTTACCTTTTGATTTTTTTTTGGTTGAATTTGAATTTGTTTCTTTAGGAGACGAGATAGAATTAGAACTCCCTAAAGAAGCATTAATCTTTTGCAGAATCTTCTTGATGAAATGTTTGGTAGGTTTATTGTTTCACTTGGTTTGCATATTCTCTTCCTCACATGTTTCCATGGGACTCTCTTATTCACTTTTTGTCTTTTAGAACAGTTCAGCAAGTGATGTTTTTTTCCTTCTTCTTCTCGAATCATGTTTCCACAAGTTCAAAGGATGACCCAAACAGATTTCCTTGGAGTGGACACATGATTGTTGTTGGAATTTTGACAATAAGAAATGAAGAATTTCAGAGAAAAAATAGGAAATTTAGCAACAAAACTATCTACTAAAGTTTCATATATTGCACTCTGTATTTGAACAATGAAATAAATGTATTTATAACAAGAAAAAACTCGTAATTATGGAAAGAAATAACAAATTTTATGCTAATAAACATCAAAGATACTATCCTAATAAATACTAAATCTCCTAAAAATCTAGAAAATATAATCTGAAACATAATCTGAAATAGACTACGTTACATGAATGGCCATCTTGCAATAGTCCTCATCAGCTTCTCAAATCTAATCTTTCTAAATGGTTTGGTCAAAATGTTTGCAAATTGTGTTTTAGTACTATAATGATCCAGAGTCACTTCTTTTCTCTATACGACTTCTTTCACAAAATAATACTAGATCTTGAAAAGTTTTGTCTTTCTATTGAAGACTGGGTTTTACACAATTGCTATGGTGGTCTAGTTGTCGCATAAAATTTAGGTTGCTTAAACCTGCACAAGAATCAAGACAAAAAAAATTTTCTCAACCAAATTACTTGGTTGAATGCTACTGCCAAAGCTACATACTTTATGTTATCTATAGATTGAGCAATTTTCGATTGCTTCTTCGAACTCCAAGAGAGAACTCCAAATCTAAGAAAAAAGAAATATCTGGAGGTACTTTGCATATCATCCACTGATCCAGCCCAACCACTGTCAGTGTACCCAACAAGCTTCAATGTGTTCACCTTTACGAACTAAACACAAAAATCGGTTGTTCCTTTGACGTATCTTACAACCCTCTTCACATATTTGAATTCAGACGTATCGCAATAGTGCATAAATCTTGACAACAAGCCAACTACGAACATAATATTAAGTTGTATCGCTATTGAGCAAAACAAATAACCCATAAGATTTTGGTAGTTCTTTTCATCGACCTTCTAAAAATCATCACTATTGCTGAGTTCTTCTCCAAGTGTAATAGGCATGCCGGTTAGTTTACATTTCTCCATGTAGAACCTCTTTAAAATGTCCAGTGCGAAGTTCGGTTGACTTATGAATATTCCTTCTTGAACTTGTTGCACTTTCATACCCAAGAAATATCTCATTTCCCCAAGGTCTGACATTTCAAACATATTTCCATTTGCAACTTAAACTCCTTTACTAAATCATTGTTGCTCCCAATCATAAGCAGATCATCCACATATAATGAAACAATCATCGAGGTGACTTCAATTGTGTTCTTCACATACAGGGTAGGCTCTCTAGGGCTCTTTCCAAATCCCAAGCTTGCAAAGTCTGCTTAAATTATATCATCACCAGATTGCGACCCCAACTTGCTTCTATTATCATAATTTTGTGAACCCTATTTGCACTCTATTTGCTCAAGTATCTCAACTTCAGTAACATCCTAATTCTATGTTTTACCTTCACCGAACACAACATCCATGATAGCCTAAATTTTCTCAGAGGAAGGATCATAAATTCTATAATCATTTCTATTGCTGCAATACCCAATGAAAATAATCGGTTGTGACCTCTTCTTTAACTTTCTTCTTTTCATCTGTGGCACATGACCATAGGAAACACAGCCAAAAACTTTTAAATGATTAACAAAGGGTTTATTCCTAAACCATGCTTCAAATGGAGTCTCTTTTACAGCTTTTCTTAGTAGCCTATTTAGCAAATAAATTGATGTGTTCATTGCCTCAGCCCAGAATTCCTTTCACAACATACTTTCAAACAACAGAGACCTCGCCATGTCCATTACTTTCCTATTTTTCCTCTCACACACTCTATTTTTCTACGAAGTATAAATGTTAGTGACCTGGTGACGAATTCTAGCTTCTTCATAGTAGCTTTGAAATTTATCTGAGGTGTATTCGGTTCCATTATCAGACCTGACCTTTTCAGCTTTTCATTCTGGTTCTCAACCTGTACTTTAAATTTCTAAAATACTTTAGCTAGATTAGTTTTTTCTTTCAAAAAATAAACCCAGCAATAACTTGTACAATCATCAATGAAGAAGACAATGTATCTACACCCACTTAATGACGATGTTTCCATAGGTTTACATACATCAGAATGAACCAACTGTAACTTTTCATGAGCTCACGAAGCTTTGTTTGCTAGGAATAATAACCTTGCCAGCTTCCCAAGTTGGCATACTTCACAAATGCCAATTTGCTTCTCAATATTGAGAATTTCCTTAATCAAACCTGCCTCACAAATTTGACTAAGGGACTTATTGTTTACAAGTTCCTATCTTTTTCCCAAAGGCTCGCGTCATCTATAGAGCTAGTATAAGCCTTTAGGTTCGCCAAATTCTAGTTTAACATAAAACTTCTATTTTTCATTGAAAATGTTACAAATTCTTGTTCCAATGAATCAAATATAACGCAACCATAATTCTTAAAAAAATTGTTGTAAATTTTCTCAAGAAGTTGACCAATGCTAAGGAGATTCTAATCTATTGCAGGTACTAAGAGAACCTCTGAAATTACTTTAGTACTTGATGGTAAGCTGATCACCTATTCACCTTTTCCTTTAGCTTCTAAGATTTCACCATTACCAATCCTCACCTTAAGATCACAACTTCTAGAAATCTTCTTGAAGATGCTTTCATCTGAGGTCATATGGTTGGTACATCCACTACTAATCAACCAACCTTTCACAACTCTATTTTTTTATGCAAAACATGTGGTTGCGAACAATTGCTCCTCTTGAATATGATCTCCCTCAACTGCCTGAGCCTGCACATTCTGTTGAAGGGTGATCTGTTGTAATTTGGTGTAGCAGATTAAACTAGTTTTCATATTTAAAGAACTTGAATACAAGCATTTTTTATATGACTTAAATTTTGTTTCTTTAGTTTTGTTTACATTCAATAAAATGTGCACATCAGGTCTTTTATTCACTTTAAGGGTCGAATGACGCCTACGGGAGAGCTAACATACCTTGTGAGCGTGAAGGAACCATTAGAAGGCATTTCCGGTTCATACTGAACGCTATATCGCAACATAATGAGCAGAATAGAGAAAGTGGGAAACTGCCTTCAATGTCGTAATACAAGCCTAAGGTGTTGAGGCATAACCCTAATGATGGCTACAGAGGAACATGTTGGTTGCTACGTCGTGACACAGGTCCTAGTGTGTCGCGACATCAATCTGTGACGGGAATAAAGCATGAAGCAGAGGTATTTTAGTCTACAAAATTGAAGTTTAAGCTCAGGAACGTCAACTAACCTAGGGTTAAGGATGATGACCACCTGAAGGCTATAAATAGGTCTCTTTACCACATGTAAAAGACATCTAAGTTTTAACCTAGTTTTCTTCCTTTAAATTTACTCTTGTTTTTCTTTCCTTCTTAGTTTTTCCTAATTTTAGTTATTTTCTTTCTTTAAGAGATCTGAGTGTAAAGGAGATCAACTTCATCAACTTCTGTGGATTCCTGCTTATTAAAAATATCAATCAGGCTTTTCTTAAACTCTTTATTTCAGTCCATTCCTTATGAGTAAAATTTTCATTTATTCCATGTTGTTTATGAAAATAATGAAGAACTAATCCTTCTATGAGGGCTTAGCGAGTGGAAGCATGATCTATTAATTATCTTATAGGGCTATTCAAATGATCAAATATTTGGGAAAGGAATAACGTGAAACGAAGCCTAGGCCTGACAACCCCAAGAAGTCATCAAGGTGGAAATTAACATAAAACTAGTATTGGCCATTCGTGAACACCTTGACCCCAATTGAAAGATAAGTAGTTTTTGGTAACTTGTCAAGCTAATTGAAGATCGAAAGATACTACTTCGACAGCGACTAGTTGATTGATGAAGAACCTGATACGCCAATTTATTGAGAGTGCTAAAGAAAGCTAATCACCCATCTTCAGATTTGATTCACTTTATTTCTCTCTATCTCTTGCCATTTTACTCTTTTTATGTTATTTTATTTCATTAGCTTAAGAAACTCTAAAATTATCTCTCATTTTACTTTTGTACTATAACTAACTCAAAGTATTAATTAGATCTTTAATTCTTTAGGTAAATATATATTTAGTGCTTTCATTCATTAGGTACGGTCCTAGGAGTATTTACCTACTCCATTGTAGAATCTATATTACAACTCGACCCGTATACTTGTGGATACCACCTCGTAATTCTTCATTCTATTACAGTATTAACACTATGGAAATTAGTACGTCCAGAGGAGGTCAAGTTGTTAGCGCCGTTGCCGGGGAGGAAATGTCACTAGGTTAATTTTAATTTTTGCACTTCAAAGGAATAATTAAGAAATTTGTAGGTTATAGATACAATTTTCTTTCCATTTATTGCTACTAACCTCTGTTTTCTTGGTTCAGTGTATGACTCACACTAGGGTCACACCTATTGTACCAGCCACAGATCTAGAGAAAATAGTTCGAAGGAATCACTAATAGCAACAATAGTAGCAGCAACAGTAGATGCAAGAACAACCACCACCCGCTGCAGGTAACATCCCACGTGACAATCCACTATTTGATGATGCTGATAATAACGCCCTAGGAGACCCACTAGCGCCATAGCTATCTGCAAATGTGCATATGGCTCAGAATGAGAGAACTCTAAGAGACTAGGCCCTACCAAGTCTCGACATGGTTCTGGAAAGTATAGCACGACCAGCGATTACAACTAATAATTTAGATATCAAACCGGTGATGATACAAATAATCCAAAACAATTTGCAATTTAGGGGCACTATGACAGAGGACCCTAAGCAACATTTGGAATGGTTTCTTCAACTCTGTGATACTTTTAAGTATAACGAGGTCACTGATGACGCTATTCATTTTCGGTTGTTCCCCTTTTCTTTTATTGATAAAATTTTTACTTGGTTAGACTCGTAGGCACCAGGATCTATCATGAAATTGGATGAACTCGCTGGAAAGTTCCTATAGAAGTTTTTCCCAGTCATTAAAGTAGTCCAACAAAGAAGAGACATCGCTGTCTTCAGACAGATTGAGGGAGAAATTTTTTATGAGGCGCGTGAACGTTTCAAAATGTTGATTAAAAAATTCTCACACAATGGATTTCCTGAGTATATGAGATTGTAAATATTTTATAATGGGTTGGATGCAAATGAATGATCTAGATTAGACAGAGCAGTAAGAGGAGCCTTTATGAATAGGACGTACGAGGACATGTACAAAATTATTAAAAATATGACATTAAGCTCTTGTCAGTGGCTGACTAAACGATTCACATATGGCCAGAAACCCACTACGATCAAAGCTATTCAAGAGGATGATAAGTATCAACAAATAGTGGATAGACTCAACCGTATTGGATCTACTTCTACACCGTCTATGCATGGAAGAGACAAGCCACTCTTCTATTATATCAATAATCGTACTGAGGATATAAATTACATCGGGAATAGGGATGGAAACTCTTATTCAAATACATACAATCCCAACTAGAGAGATCACCCCAAATTTGAGATTGGGAGGAAACCAAGGGGGAGGTAACAGTTCAGATCAAGTTAAAACTACTAATTGCCAACCTTCTTACTTGCAGCAACCTCAGGATAGAACCAACCCAAGTGACCATACTGCTTGTGGTTAATGTCTGGATAGAATTGAGAGAGAGATGTAGTAAATGAGAACAGATGTCAAGTAGATCAATCTGATTGCACTAACTCAACAAGAACATTGACTAAGCTCGAAGATCAAATGAGCCAATTGATGAGCATGATGGGGGACGTTAAAAGACAAATTGGCACATGTATCCTTAGCAATATAGAGGATAATCCACGGAGGGAAGGTAATGAGCACGTGAAAGTGATAACACTTTGATCAAGCAAAGTATTGAATAGCCCAGAAAGACCTACCCTAAAGGTAACTGTGGATAATACTAATGAACCACAAGATAACTCCCTAGAAGAAGAAAACGTACCTGAACCAGAGGAGGAGAATGCACCAGCGGCTAAGACAGGAAAAGAGACACTTAAAGATGCTGAAAGCACAAAAGTCTCATTCCCATCACGATTAGAAGAAAGACAAAAATGGGACAAGGATGAATTTTTAAGTTTTTTAAATTTGTTCAAAACCTTAAATGTTAACCTATCCTTGATCGAGTTAATTGAGAAGGTTCCCTAGTACGCCAAGTTTTTAAAATAAATGATAGCAACGCATAAGAAAATCAAGGTAAAAGAACATGTTAATTAAAGTGCCTCTTGTAGTGTAATTATTTCCAAAAAAGTACCACGAAAAGTGAAAGACCCAGGCAGTTTTACCATTCCCACTAAAATAGGGAGTATTCACTTTAATATAGGCTTATGCAATTTAGGAGCTAGTATAATTTAATGCCCTTATCAATTTTTGAAAAACTCGGGTCAGGGAATCTTAAAGCAACTCAATTAACACTACAATTGGTTGACATATCTTCAGTACACCCGAAAGGGGTACTAGAAGATTGTTAATCAAGGTGTGAAGCTTTATTATTCTGTGGATTTTATAGTACTTGGCTTTGAATAAGATTGTGAGATACTAGTCTTACTAGGAAGACCTTTCTTGGCCACTTCTAGATCCACCATTGATTTAGAGAAAAATGAGTTGACAATGAAAATTAATGCTGAAATTGAAACCTTCAAACGTTGCTGTCAGTCGAACGAGGAAACTAGGAGGAAATTAGCGACCATTGCAAAAACTTATCTATTTCTAACATTCCCAAATTAAGGGAAATTTTTCCTTTTATGAATACAAAAAGAATAAAAAGGTTTAAGGAATGGGACAAACGAGCAAGGATGGAATGGCATGACAAACGGTGGACCAACAGTGTTAGAATAAAAAAACTATCCACGGGTAAATTGACAATACTGGTGGATAAATCTGGCAGTATAACTTAAAATTTTTGAATTACTGCATGATATTTGTAAATTATTGTATACTTAACTAACCATATAGTTTAGATTTTAACTTTTATTTGATGTAGGGTTATATTTAGATCGAAACATCCTTAAAATGGAGTTTTGGGTTGAAACAGTCGATTGCGCAACATAGCAGATAGTCCCTAAGAATCTCTAAACTGACGGATGTGTCACGACACTGAACCCCTATGTCGTGACATCGCTGCAGTTTCTTGTAGGGTTGACCTGACCCATTATGCAACCTGGTGACTTAAACACTAATTTTACTTGATTTTTACACCTTTTAAACCCTATTGTAAACTTAAACTCCTATTTACTCTTAATTAATACAGTCTTTAAACCCTTACCCCCTTAGACTCCCTGAAATTTCTCAACAACTTCTAAACCCCCAATTGCCAAAATTTCCTTTCACAAACTTAGTGCAACAAGGAACGAAGACATCACGGGAAAACAAAGAATTCAAACGACCTTTGACTATACATTCAAGGTTAAGGGTTCCTAAACTTAAACTTTTTATTGTTCCATTGCTTCATTTATTTTAGTAAGTCATTAGAATTGAAACATCATGCCTCCTAAAAAAGTTAGGCGAACAATGGAAACGGAGCCACCAATGTTCAAAATCCCTCTACTTCTCTAAATGTGAATGTTGAAAAGTATTTTAATGAACTTGAAGGAAAAACATTCATTGAAGAAAGGGGGTTTGATCCATTGATGATTTTGTGTAAAGAAATTTAGCCTTTGGTAAGGTATCATCGTTGGGAATGTTTTTGGACTATCCCAAAGGATAATGTTGTGGTCCCCACTGTCTAAGAGTTCTACGCCTCTTTACGGGGCCACGAGTCTAAAAATATTACAGGTCATATATGGGATACCATACTTGTGCGAGGAAAAGAGGTGCAAGTAACCCCTAGAATAATTTGCAACTTTTATAATGTTTTATACTATGAGATTGATTTCACTGATGAAACTGACTTAGAATATTTTAGAAACATAGATATGGATAGTATTATAAACTTTTTAAATGAAGGGGTGAATAGAAGTATCATACAGGTACTAATATCCTAGTTTCTTTTCATCAAGTCATTATGTTTCCAGAGGCTAAAATATGGATCCAATTCATTTCCACATGAATTATCCCTTCTTTAAATTTTTCTAATGTTAATACCTCATCAAAATGGTTGGCATGAGCTCAACAAGAGGTTGGTTAGAGTAGTCATCCTTAGTTAGATTGGATGATTCAGTGGATGCAGGAATCATGAACAACTTTTTAAGAGTTTGTGAGGCAAAAAAACATCCAAGTCCCTAATTATACACCAGATATGTTCGGTCCAATGAGTATGGAAAAAGAAGAAGAAGCATCGAAAAGTGAAGAGGAAGGAGAAGAAAAGAATGATGATAGGGATGAGGAGATGAGAAGGATTGAGTAGTTTTTTATTTTGTTTTTACGTACTAGTATTAATTATTAGATGATTTTAATTTAGACTTTGTAGATCAATAACTAGATTTTATTTTAGTTTTGTTACTTTTTGTTTAATTATTCTACGTAGGAACCGGATATGAAGAAGACATGAACAAATTTGAACTTTCAACGATTAAAGGAGGAAGCACCAACAAATAGGAGTTCAAGCAATCACGATCAATTCGGTAACATCTTTCCTTATCTTTTTATGTGCTACACATTTAGGAAAATGTGTCAACTAAAGTGTGGGGGGTAACACAGAAAATTAGCTTCAATTTTTTACATTTTCGTTAATTTTTCTTGTCTTTTGGTGTGCTTGAGCTTGTAGAAATATAAGTGATTGGCTAGGAGCAAGTACATAAGTTGCTTGTGTTTATGAATAAATTTGACATGATGATAGGAGATTTTGAATTTTTTATTACTAAACTGCTAAAGTTCTATGTGTTACACCATAAATAGGTATTAAGCTATCATCTGTACCAAGTGATAAAGAAAATATAAGGAAACGAGTATGCTAGTATGAATGATAAATGGTTGAATTTGTTTTTGTTTGGTTGATTAAATTTATGCATGTTGAGATATTTAGGGATCACCTAAGGCATTGTTTGGAACACATCTAGAGCTGAAAAGTTATCCTATCTATATTTCACCTCTAGTACCAATTTTGAGCCTTTTGACACTTCTTGATGAACCGTAGTACAAACCCCGAGCTTGGAAATGTTAATTTGTATGTGCCCGTTTTCTTTGGTCTTGTACCACATGATTATAGACATCTAGCCATACGTGTTGAGGGTTAAGTAGATACATTCAACAGAGTTTGTAAAACTAGAGTGAAATAGGAAAGATTGGCATGATATAGGAATTAAAAGTTAGCCTAATGTGCGAAACAAAAAGAAAAGTACAAAAAGAGAATTGGTATGAGTAGAAAAAGTCTTAAACCAATATTCATAAGTGAGATGTATTGAAAAGGAGAAAAGTGGCAAAGTCACAAAAGAAAGAACTCATTCATTAGTGCACAAAAACTCGTAAGGCTAGTCATAGTTACTATGTCATACTATGATTTCCTATCAATGGAGAGACAAGGAACGTGAAAGAAGGAGAAATAAGGTGGTGAGTGGGTAAGGGTCACTAAGAGGGTAAGAATAGGGATCAATACGATGTGCCAAACTATTTTTGTGCTTTTAACCTTTTGATGCTTACTATTTTTGAATTTCATACCTATCCAAAGCCTCAGAATGTTACAAGCTGAAATGCCTTATGTGACCTATATATCCTTATACATGAATGGACATCATACTAAACACTCACATACACAACTATTTGTATTCTACTCAGATAATAAAAGTACTTGTATGATTTGTTAATGAATTACTATAAGTGAAAACCTTAATACTTGTATATTTTGTAACATACTGAACTTAGATGTTTTTCATCAAAAGTGGTAAGTCAAGTACTCATCATGTTCAAATTATTATTAACGTGAAATGCCTAAGTCAAATGCCCTAAAATCAATACTTGTACCATGCTTGCTCAAGGGTCATCATTTTTCATTTTGTAATATTTGTTTATGTTACTTGAGGACAAGTAATGACTTAAGCGTGGGAGAGTTTGATCTTTCGTAATTTGGTACAACAGATTAAACTAGTTTTCATATTTAAGGAGCTTGAATACAAGCATTTTTTTTATGTTTTTAATTCAATTTCTTTAGTTTTGTTTACATTCAATAAAATGTGCATATCGGGTCTTTTATTAACCTTTAGGGTCAAATGAGGCCTAAAGGAGAGCTAACGTACTTTGTGAGTCTGTAAGAGATAATTTGAAGGCATTTCGGGTCAATATTGGATGCTATGTCGTAACATGGGGGATCCAATGTCGCAACATAGAAGCAGAATAGAGAAAGTGAGAAACTGCCTTAAATGTCGCACACAGGTCCTAGTGTGTCGCGACATCGACTCTATGACGAGAATAAAATATGAAGTTGGGACATTTTTTTTCTACACAATTGAACTTTAAGCTTGAGAACATCAACTAACCTAGGGTTAAGGACAACAACCACTTGAAGGCTATAAATGGGTTTCTTTACCACATGTAAAAGACATCTAAGTTTTAACCTAATTTTCTTTCGTTAAATATAGTATTGTTTTCTTTCCTTCGTAGGTTTTTCCTAGTTTTAGTTATTTGTTTTCTTCAAAAGATCTGATTATAAAGGAGATCAGCTTCTGTGGATTCGTGCTTATTATAAATATCAACCAAGCTTTTCTTAAACTCTCTATTTCAGTCCATTCCCTATGATTAATTATTTTTATTTATTTCATATTTTTTATGAAAGCCATAAGAAACTAATCCTTCTATAGGGGATTAGCGAGTGGAAGCATGATCTCTTAACTATTTTGTAGGGTTATTCAAAGGATCAATTGTTTGGGAAAGGAAGAATTTGAAACAAACCCTAGGCTTGACAACCCCAGAAAGTCATCAAGGTGGGAATTAACCCAAAATTGGTATTGCTTATCCATGAACAGCTTAACCCCCAACTAGTCTGGACTATGAGGTCGGAATATAAGTAGTTCTTACTGACTCATTATGTTAGTGGAAGATCAGAAGATCCTACTAGGGTAGCTACTAGTTGATTGACGAAGAACCCTAGATGATAGTTGATTGAGATTGCTGAAATAAGCTAATCACCCATCTTCAGATTTGGTTCACTTTATTTCTCTTTATCTCTTGCAATTTTACTCTTTTTTGTTATTTTATTTCCTTATTTTAAGAAACCCTAAAATTATCTCTTATTTTACTTTCATACTATAACTAACTTAAAGTATTAATTAGATATTTAGTTGTTTAGGTTAAGATTGATTCAGTGTTCGCCTCCCTTTGGTACGATCATCGGAGTACTTACCTACTTCGTTGTAAAATCTATATTACAACTCGACCCATAGGCTTGCGGATGCTACCTCATAATTCTTTATTCTATTGCAGTATTCACAATTTGGACGTTAGTACGTCCAGAGGAAGTCGAGTGTTTCACCCTTTATTCCTGCATACCTTCTCCATTTGTCTCAACTACTTGCACGATCTGCATATAACTAGTCTGAACCAACAATATTTCTCATGGTGAGTGTTTTTCTTGCAGTTCAAGCATCATGAATATTTCTTTTTTCCACCATCTTGCATCGACTTCACTTTCTTCTCTGTCCAACCTTTCTTGCCCTTATGTTTTTCAAGGTTCACACCTTCAATACTCAGGGCTCGCAAAGCTTCTTCTGTGTGCACCTCTTGCCTAGATGCTCTTCTTTGTACTTGAGCATACAGGGCATTTAACAACTCTGGAAAAGAGATGGTTGATAGGTCCTTGAGTTTTGAAGTGAGAAAATTTTAGATTCATACCTCTAAGGAAGTGGTTTTATGATCTTCTCAATGACCTTGTTATTTGCGAGTTGTTCCCAAGTAACCTAATGCTATTAACTACTGCCATAAACTTGTCTGCATACTGCTTTACTATTTCAGCCTCCTTCATCTTCAAATTCTAGACATCTCTCATGGGATTAAAGAGTTGTTTTTTGGTCTTGTCTGAACCTTAAAACTACTCATTTAGCTTATCCCAAGCTTGTTTTGGAGTATTGCTGGCCAAAATATTTGTGATTATTACATCTAAGATGCAATTCTATATGTAAGACATTGCCATGTATCTTTAGCTCGCCCATCATTTTGGTGCTTAATTTTTCCGACTGTAGCATTATCCCTTAATGGTGCGAGCTCGATATCAATATTCATAACCTTTTACAAGTCATAAGCTTGGGTTTTTATATATTGCACTCTGCATTTGAACAATAAAACATGGGTATTTATAACAAGAAAGAACTTTCACTTATGGAAAGAAATAACAAAGATTTTATGGTAATAAATATCAAATATATATGCTAATAAATACTAAAACTCCTAAAAATCTGCTGTAATACCCCAAACCCAACCTAGATATTATGGTCAAATTTTGAAAGCCACATTAAAATCGTGAAAAACATTTACTTGCTAAAAAAAACTAAGTTTAATAGTTTTAAGTCTGTGAATCACCTGAAAGGTTAGGAAAGTAAAGGGGTGAGCTTTTAAAGCCCAATGTGAGTCTTATAACAAGTTAAACAACAATAAGCACATATTTATCATACAACATAATCAATTGTATGCACATGATCATGGCAGTGGAATATTTGTAAAATAATTATGCAAATCTTTGTAAAACATCCTACACATCACTAATACACTTCAAAAAGAGTTCCCCAAAACTCATCCATCCAAACACCGCAATATATAAGTGGACGAAGCCACCAATATTCACAAGCAAGCTGCCCTGTAGGTTGTGAATAAACCACCAATCCTTCCTTCTTATAATGTTTCACCCCATGCATGTGATATGACCACAATAAACATATATACATATTTTTATTTCAGGATATCACTTATCACATTGGGCATGTAGAAACATGCAAATCAAATTTCTTGCTATATAATATCATGTAAGGCATGTTTATCATGCGATTCACATATTGTTTCAAGATATCAAAATTTCACAATTTATTTTTCATGTAAAATCAATTATGTCATAATATCACATAAAATGAGAATGAGAATAACTCACTTTCTTGTTCACACTCCTACAACAATTATTTTAAAAAGATGGTGTGACATTTACTAAGGTTTGAAACAAATTTGCACCAAATAGAATTTAACGAGAGGGAAAGGTTTCGAACTTAGATCATCAAGGATAGCTCCATCACTACTCAATCACTATACTTTATACTTATATATTATCAAAAGTTCCAATGTCATCTTAAAAAAAATTTGAGCGTGACCACTTTCGGTTCATTAACCTAATTTCTACTAACTCTGTTTTTTTAATGTGACAACTCTCCACTTCTCGGTTCATTAACCTTAAATATCCAATGGAATTCCTATTTACTTACATGGATTGTCTCAAGGGACAATCTATAGAAATATCACTAATGATTTCCTCATTCCCTAATTCTCAATCAGTGGAAGGCATAGTTAGAATGGATCATAAATGTACATTCATTGATGTTGGATGCATCTCAATACTCTCGACACCTATTAGCATAAAATAGTCTCTGATTCTATTTCTAAGTCGAAGCTTGCATTTAAACAGGATGACGTCATGGACAATTCGTAACATAGTGCTCCGAGGACCCACTTCTCAGGCATGTTCCTAACTTTTCCAACACTCGTTCGAATGGCACTTATTACAATGCTTACAAAGAAAAAATTCTAGTTAATCAAATAGGACTTCCAGTATTAGCTTTTACAACATTCTGCTATGGTTTGTCCTCTCTAGTCCGCTTCAAATGTCATGAATTTAGGCCAGTATAACTAGACTTTCTCTTATTTAATACTTTATTCTTTTCCTTTCTCCTGCATTCCAACCACTTACTCCATTCTAATATCTTGTTCTTCTCAACCTTAGTCCTGAAAAACCTTTCTAAAATCCCTAATATTGCTTGGGACACTACATCATCCCTAGTCTTGTGATTTTCACCTTTAGCGGTAGACTCATTAACAATGTCATTTATCTAAGGGTCACTTACAAGTTCTTTAAAAAAGCTAATGAAGAATCATGAGCTACTCAACATTGCGCTCCTCAAAATCACATACCACGAGTTCGCATACCTCAGGTTTTCATAACGCTTATCGATAAATTTTAGGAGATTTATCTGATAATTTTTAGAAACAAGTTTTATGTTATCACTTCAATGTTTTCAATCAAAGTTTCACTATCTATAAGTATATCAACTCATAATATAAGGTTTCATAATCTAAAGTTTCAAATATAAAGAGTACTGATCTCCGATCAGCTTCGGGAATCTCGAATTTTTAGAAATTTAATTTTTAAAGTCAATAGCGAAATACTTTTAAAATACTCTTTAAAATATGCATACAGACTCATTTAAAACCCACAGTCCGAGTTTTAAACTTAGCTCTAATACCACTAAATGTCACCCCAAAACCCAACCTAGACGTTATAACCAAAATTTGGAAGCCACATGAAAATTGTTGAAAACATTTACTTGCTAAAAACAACTAAGTTCAATAGTTTTATGCAACCTTTTAAATACTGAGTTTTTGAAAAACAATTACTAAAACTCAAATATTTGAAAAGTTTAATTATTATATCGAAATATCGTCTTAAATCATTACACCAAGAATTTGCAATATGTTTAATTATTTCTGAAAAATGATTTTGGTAAAAATCTTTCGCAACGGGCTTTTAAAAATACTTAGAAAATTATAATTTATAAGTTTATTGAAAATCAAATAAAAATCATAAATAATTTAACTAATCAACAATTTCAAAATATTTGTAAGTTCATCAAACATGCATCCATGACAATATAAAATTATAAGAAATAACCCAATAAAAATTCCAATGTCCAAAATAACATCCCAAATAGTTTACAAACTATTTATTAAAATCTCATCCGAGAAGCTCCTCTGAATGTCGAATCCAAACCCTAAGTCTGTAAATCACTTGAAAGGTTATGAAACTAAAGGGGTGAGCTTTTAAAACCTAGTGTGAGTCTTATAACAAGTTAAATAACAATAAGCACATACTTATCATACAGCATAATCAATTTTATGCACATGATCTTAACAGTGGAAATTTTGTAAAACAATTATGCAATATTTTATAAAACATCATTCCCATCACCACTACACTCAAAAAAGAGTTCGCAAAAACTCATCCATCCAAACACTCCAATATATATATGGATGAAGCCATCAATATTCGCAGACAAGCTGCCATGGAGGTTGTGGATAAACCACCAAATTTGCAGACAAGCTACTATGTAGGTTGTGGATAAACCACCAATTTTTGCAGGCAAGTTGCCATGTAGGTTGTGGGCAAAGCCACCAATTCTTCTTACATACAATGTCCCATCCCATGCATGTGGTATGGCCACAATAAACATATATATACATTATTTTCATTTCAAGATATCATTTATCATAATGGGCATGTTGAAACATGCAAATTGAATTTCTTAATATTTAATATCATGTAGGGCATGTTTCACATGCGATTAACGTATTGTTACAAGATATCAAATTATCACAATTTATTTTTCATGTAAAATCAAGTATTCCATAATATCACATAACATGAGAATGAGAATAATATACTTTTCAAATCAGTGATAATCATAACCACACAACATACTTTTCATAAAAATAGGTGGTTCGAAATCACTTATATAATCCATTTTGACAGATTTAGTCTCTCATTTTTGAATACTTATAGTATTTGCATAAAACATAAATAAAATAATAATATTTTATTTAGACATTATTAATGATATATATAGTTTGTATCGGGTTTGACCACACCTGAATTCGTATGACCCGATAATAACGATTCTATTTCCCGACTCTAAGAGAGAAGATCAACCCTTGAATCTTTAGTTAAAACATTAATACCATGTTAGCATATTGACATTTTTAGTAATATTTTTAAATGAATGATTAAGTTGAATCACTTACTTAATCAATGGTTCCAAAGACGAACACCTCTAAAGGATGGAGTATGGATCAGGGGTTTCAAGTAAACCCTTGTTAAATTATTTCATAAATGAGAATAAAGAAAGAAATAATCTAGTTAAAGTATTTACCAATACTTATGTAATCTTGAAGGTAAGGAGGCTCAACAATTCTTGCGGTGATTTAATTAAAGAGGAGGATTCTCAACTAACAAATAAAATAATAAAAGAAAATTTGATATATTAGAAAATATTAACAGCAAAACCTTTCAAGAAAATTGAGATATGAACTTTGAATAATAGAAAGGTTGGTTACAAAAGAGGGGAGGAGAAAAGAAAGAAAATGATAAAACGGTGGTGGTCGATGGCAGTGGCACAACGACGCTACGGTGGTGTGATGGTGATGGTGACGTGGAGGTCCAGGGGTGGAGATGTGGTGGTGCGATTTGCTAAGGGTGGAGAAGAATTAAGGAAAAGGATTTTTTTTAGAAGGTGAAATGGAATAAAAATGAAGAGAAAGGAGGAGGGGCGGCCAAGAATGGATGGGAGAATCAAAATGAAAAAAATTGATGAGAATGAAACTTGTCTAGGTGCATTAGACAACACTCTATGGTAAGAGAGACAAAATGATAGGTTGGGGGATAAAGGCATGGAAAATGAATAATGGGAGTGCAAAGGGGGTCTAATGAAGGAAGGTAGACTCACACACAAGGAAAGAAATCTGCCCTTGCAATGTAACAAAGTGGATGGCAAGAAGGGTTTTTCCCATGCAAAAGTTGCGAAAAAAATAAATAAAAATATGGAGAATGTGGAAACTTAAACCTAGGACCCTTAGGAAACTATTTAAGCTCTTAACCATCAGAATATCTCACTTGCTTGTTCACACTCTTACAACAATTATTTTAAAAACATGGTGTGAAATTTACTAAGGTTTGAAGCAAATTTTCACCAAATAGAATTTAATAAGAGGGGAGGGATTCGAACTTAGATCATCAAGGACAAGTCCACCACTACTCAATCACTATACTTGATACTTATATATTGAAAAAATTTCCAAGGTCATATTAAAAACAATTTTAGGCGTGACCACTCTTGGTTTATTTACCCAATTTCTACTAACCCGATTTTTGGGATGTGACATCTGGAAAACATAATCTGAAAACATAACTTGCACACAAGTTCTTCAAATCTAGTTGCTTTGCAGCTTCATGGCTTAATGCCAGACAGCTTGCATCTTTTCCAGGATCTTAGTTTTATTTTTCCTACAACTCTAGTTTACATTCTAGTTCGCCAAAGTAATGAGTTCGTCAAAGTAATGATCTCGCCACTTATTGTTCATTTGAGGTAGCTCTCCCATTACTTTGAGTTCGCCAAATGTGCATGTTGCCTGACTGGTTATCTTGCAAGAATTGTCTTCCTATGATATTGAACATTGGCTTCCAACATCGACTTACCACTTTGTGTAATTATGCTAACCTGACTATTCTTTCTTGGTGATTTATTGGAAACATTTTTTTATGCTCCAGCTTCGAAGAACTTGTCCAGTTCATCATTGAAGATCTTCAGAGAATTCTCTATCACCTCACTTTTTTCTTCAGCTATATTGTCCAAAGGCATGGTGAATGTCGGAGTTATAAGCTCACTGATAATTAGTTCAGAGCCTACAGTTCCAATGGTGAGAAAGCCATGTAATAGCCCCAAGATGATAGTCGATGCATCATCTTCAAAGTTGTCTTCTGCACCTTTGGCCTCAAATTCAATGACTGTGAGAAAAATATAATGTCAGTAATGACAATATATCGCAAAGAAAAAGAAATAGAAAAATAAAGTACACGCAGATTTTACGTGGAAACCCTTTCGGGAAAAAACCACGGGCAGAGGAGAAGAAAATTCACTATGTCAAATTTGAATTAATTACAAGAGGAGTAGATTGTGCCTATTTATAGGCTTGTAAACCTTATTCTAGTAGGAGTGAAACTCCTTATTCTAATAATATCAAATAGATGGAGTTTAATAAGGTTTAAAAAACCTTATTCTAAAATAAAATAAAAGAAGTATAATTCTATAGGGATTTTACTTTTATTTTATTTTACCACAGTATTTAATTTAAATAAGGATTTGGGTCACTTAATTCTAACAATCTCCACCTTGACACAAATTCTTAATGAACAAGTTCTTCATCAAAAACTCTAAACAAACAAGTTTCTCCACCTCTTCCATAAAACCCCTTAAGGGTTTATTTTCAACAATGAACACCAACCAAGTCTAAGCAGTGTTCAAACTTGGTTATAGGAAGTGACTTAGTCATCATATCTGCAGGATTTTCATGAGTACTAATTTTGCTCACAACAATATCACCACGAGCAATAATATCACGAACAAAATGATACCGAACATCAATGTGTTTTGTTCTCTCATGAAACATTTGATCTTTTGTAAGGAAGATGGCACTCTGATTGTCACAAAATACTATATTGTTTTGAAGGTCTTCATTGAGTTCACTAAAGAGTCCCTTCAACCAAATAGCTTCTTTACAAGCCTCGGTAATCACCATGTACTCAGCTTCAGTGGTAGACAAAGCAACTGTAGTTTGCAAAGTGGCTTTCCAACTGATTGCACAACCTCCGATTGTAAAGACATAACCTGTGAGAGATCTTCTTCTATCGAGGTCTCTAGCAAAATTAGCATCAACATGCCCAATTACTCCATCTCTAGTTCTTCCAAACTGTAAGCAAACATCGGTAATACCTCGTAAGTATCTTAAAACCCACTGAACTGCTTTCTAATGTTCTTTACCGGGATTCGCCATGTATCTGCTAACTGCACTAACTGCATATGATAAATCTGGAAGTGAACAAACCATGGCATATATGAGAGATCCTACTGCACTAGAGTATGAAACATGTGACATGTACTTAATCTCATCATCTAATTGCGGAGACAAAGCCGATGAAAGTCTGAAATGGGTTGCTAAAGGAGTACTAACAGGCTTAGCATTCTGCATATTGAATCTGCAAAGAACTTTCTAAATGTACGGCTTTTGACTTAGGTACAATTTACTTGTTTTTCTATCTCTGAGAATCTCCATACCAAGTATCTTCTTTGCTCGTCCCAAGTCTTTCATCTAAAATTCTTCATTTAGTTGGGCTTTGACCTTTCTTATCTCCCATTTATCTTTCGCTGCTATCAACATGTCATCAACATAAAGGAGTAGATACACAAAAGAACCATCACTGTTTTTCTTAAAGTAAACACAACTGTCAAAGCTAGTTCTTTTAAAATCATGAGAAGTCATAAAGGAATCAAACCTCTTATACCACTGTCTTGGTGACTGTTTCAAACCGTAAAGGGACTTTTTCAGCAAGCAAACATAGTCCTCTTTTTCTAAGACTGTAAAACCCTCTGGTTGTTGCATGTAAATATCCTCCTCAAGTTCTCCATGCAAAAATGCAGTTTTTACATCTAACTGCTCAAGCTCAAATCATGCATGGCCACAATACCAAACAAAGCTCGAATTGAACTATGCTTCACAACTGGAGAGAACACATCTGTGAAGTCCACTCCTGGAATTTGACTGTAACCCTTTGTAACAAGCCTTGCTTTATATCTGGGTTCTTCAACTCTTGGAGTCCCTTCTTTCTTCTTAAACACCCATTTACAACGAACAAACTTTTTACCTTTAGGAAGTTTCACAAGATCCCATGTTTTACTTTTGTGTAGTGATTCCATCTTCTCTTGCATAGCAAACATCCACTTTTCTGAGTCTTCACAACTAACCGCCTCAGAATAATTAGATGGCTCTTGGTTTTCATCTATATCTTCAGCTACATTTAAAGCATAACCAACTAGATCAGCGTCTGCATACTTCTTTGGAGGTTTAATTTCTCTTCTAGTTCTATTTTTGGCAATAGAGTATTGTGGCGAAGAAGCAACTCTATTTTGAATTTTTGTACTGGCTTTAGTAGTCGATTCTGTTGTAGATTCTATATTAATCTAATGCTCCACCTACTTTTGATTTTCTTTATTAAAAGAGACTTTAAGAGAAAAGTTAGGTAGCATAGCAGTTTCATCAAAAACAACATCTCTGCTAATCACAACTATTCTATTTTCAGGACACCATAACTTATACCCTTTTACACCAGCTTTATAACCAAGAAAAACACATTTAATAGATCTTTGTTCCAATTTTCCATTATCAACATGAGCATACGCAGGACAACCAAAAATCTTTAAATCAGAATAGTCAGCAGGATTACCAGACCATACCTCTTGTGGAGTCTTTTTCTCAATGGCAACAGATGGAGATCGGTTGATTAAAAAACATGCTGTAGAGGCTGCTTCGGCCCAAATTGACTTTGGTAAGTTGGCATTTGACAACATACATCGAACCTTCTCCATGATCATTCTGTTCATTCGTTCTGCAACACCGTTTTGCTGTAGAGTATGACGAACTGTCAAGTGTCTCACGATCCCTTCTGACTTGCACAATTTATTAAACTCATCAGAACAGAACTCTAAGCCATTGTCTGTGCGGAGGTATTTTATTTGTTTTCCCATCTGTTTTTCAATCATGGTTTTCCAAGACTTAAATGCAAAACCACATCACTTTTCTGCTTCAGGAAGAACACCCACACTTTTCTGGAAAAAGCATCAATAAAAGTTAGCTAATAATTAGCTCCATCTCTCGAAGGCACTCTCGATGGCCCCCAGAGATCAGAATGAATATACTCCAATGTTCCTTTCTTGTTATGGATTCCTCTGGTGAATCGAACTCTCTTTTGCTTCCCAAAAATGCAATGCTCACAGAACTTCAGTTTGCAAATTTCTTGCCCATCAAGAAGTCCTCTTTTGCTCAATTATGCATGCCATTATCCCTCATATGCCCTAGGCGCATATGCCAAAGTTTAGTAATATCATCATCTGACAAGAAAGAGGATGAAACAACTACATCACCAGTAACAGTAGAATCCTGCAAAACATATAACTTGCCAGTCTTTCTCTGCCCTTTCATCATAATGAGGGAACTTTTGGAAATTTTCAAAACCCCACTTTCAGTTGTGTATTTGTACCCTTTTGAATCAAGAGTACTCAAAGAAATTAAATTTCTCTTTCATTCTGGAGCATGTCGTACGTCACTGAGTGTTCTGACAAGTCCATCAAACATCTTAACTCTAATTATTCCAACACCAGTAATTCTACATGAAGTATTATTTCCCATCAACACAATACCTTTAGACTCTATTTTGTAAGTTGTAAACCAATCCCGATTGGGACTCATGTGGAAGGTGAGACCCGAATAGGATGGACTCCTCGCTTGCTTTAGAATTGTTGATAGAAGCGGCTGGAAGTTCACCATCCCTGTAATATTCTACAACATCAGTTTTACCAGAATTTTCTAGTTCTTTTCCATTTTGATTCGCAGCCTCCCTTTTGATCTTATTCTGTAGCTTATAGCACTCAGATTTAATGTGCCCTTTCTTCTTGCAAAAGTTACAAGTTTTATCTCTGTTTGAAGAGTTCGATCTACCTTTAGATTTACTGCGAGGATTCCGTTCCTGTGTCCTTCCACAATCATTATCAATATTCTGATCTTGTCTCCCACGAACAATAAGACCCTCTCCCTGAAAGTCAGTTTTAACCACAAGATGCTTCATCTTATCATTCGAGTTAAAGAATCATAAACCTCATCAACTGTGAGAGACTTGGGACTATGTAAAATCGTATCTCTAAAGGTTGAATAAGACGGGGGTAACAAACACAGTAGAATCAGCCCTAGATCTTCCTTATCATACTGAACCTCTATGGCCTCCAAGTCTGAGAGAATTTCTTTAACCACTATTAAGTGTTCGTGTACAGATGCACCTTCCTCCAAACGATGAGCATAAAGACGCTGCTTCATATGCAGCTTGCTAGTTAGAGTTTTCGACATACATATTTGTTCCAACCTCTTCCATAATCCAGCGGCGGTCTTCTTCTTCATCACATCCTGCAAAATTTCGTTAGACAAATGCAGATTTAACTGTCTTAATGCCTTTCGATCCTTGCGCTTCTTCTCTTCCTCCGTCAATGTTGAAGGCATCTTATCTACCCCTAGCAAGGCTTCCTCTAAGTCCATCTGTGCAAGAACTGCCTGCATCTTTATCTTCCACAACGCAAATCTTGTGTTGCGATCCAACAGCAGAATTTCGTACATCAAATACGTCATTACCGTGATTTGAGATGAACAACCCAGAAGTTCGGATACCAATTTGAGAAAAATATAATGTTGGTAATGACAATATATCGTAAAAAAAAAGAAATAGAAAAATAAAGTACACGCAGATTTTACGTGGAAACCCTTTCGGGAAAAAACCACGGGCAGAGGAGAAGAAAATTCACTATGTCGAATTCGAATTAATTACAAGAGAAGTAGACTATACCTATTTATAGGCTTGTAAACCTTATTCTAATAGGAGTGAAACTCCTTATTCTAATAATATCAAATAGATGGAGTTTAATAAGGTTTAAAAAACCTTATTCTAAAATAAAATAAAAGAAGTATAATTCTATAGGGATTTTACTTTTATTTTATTTTACCACAGTATTTAATTTAAATAAGGATTTGGGTCACTTAATTCTAACAGAATGATTTCTCACTTTATAATTTGGATTTGTATCCATAGCCAAATGTTGATTTTGGAGGGAAGTCTTCACTGTTGACGGATGATTGAGCTGAAGGACATGCACAACAGTTCCTTCAAATAAAAGTTAAAAGACTGAGACATAAGACTCTGTTCTAGAAGAAGAAATTCATGTTATGCTTTTGAATTATGTATCAATATTCCTTTTGAGCCATGAAGGGTGATATCAACCTATGTAGTGATTCCCTACCCTTTAATGGTATACATTGTTGTAATGAGAGTGACTGATTTCCATACTTATTCTAAGGTACATAGTTTAACTACTGTCTATTGTACAATACAGAGAGATTAGTGATCCCATCTCTTAAGGTCAGTAATGTATTAGATTTTGATAGTTTAAGAAATCTGTATTTTAACCTCTATTTAAGGTTTATAATCTATATGCTTAGAACTAAATAACTCTGATGAGTCATGTGCAAAGGATTCTAATGGCTAATGTATTATTTTGTGAGAGTAGGTGCATTGACTATCGCATTCAGATGTGCTGATCTGATCTAGTGATGGTTTTCATACGAATCATGCATGGCTTACGAAATGTTTCAAGAAAGTTGGAATACCAATTGTAAAATCCTTAAAAGGTTGAATATTACTTGGCCTTAACTTATGTCGTATCCATCTTAGTAACTGCAATTACAAAAGTAATAGGTGAACTCAGTAGCATTTGAAATGTTTATACTATCTTAAGAATCTAAAGCAGTGGAGACTTACCTTCATTTTTGTTCTTGCTTTGAGGAGCTTGATGTCAAATTCTTTTGGTTTCCATATGAGGAATGTATAGAGAAAAGTTTAGACGATTAAGGGGAATGGGAGTTTAAGGGGGTGAGATAGGATTGTCTACAAAAGGCACTGAAGAAGTGGCATCTAGAGAAACAAGTAGAGAAATACAAGGTTTTGGTTGGTTATTCTTTGTCACAATCTAGTCATGTTGACAAATTGAGAGTAATTCATCAACAATCGATTTGATGGAATTGCTTCTGTCCTGCATTACATGCATTGTTGGAGTGGGTGTGCAATATAAATGAGATGCTGAGTCTATCATTGATAAACGTCTATCATGTCTGGCATAAATGAGATGATGATAATGGGCATAGATAATCAATGAGGTCAGACATCAAATCTTTGTACATCTTGTTAATCGTTGATGAGTTTATCATGTCTGGCATAAATGAAATGATGATAATGGACACAAACAATCAATGAGGTCAGACATCAAATCTTTGTACACGTTCACTTCTATCTTGGTAGGCTAATATTTTACTGCACTACACTACATGTAATGTACAATAATTTTAGGTTATTTTACCAAATTTACCCAAAATAATAAAATATTTACAACAATCCAGGTTCAAAAATTATCAACCAAATGACCTGAAATAGACAGTGTTGAGGAATTTTGGACACCCCATGGCTGACACTCATATAAAAATTCCCCCAATCATTAGCTAATGATTGCAATAAACATTAAAAAATATATATGTTTTCAGTGCAATGGCCAACAACCATATGTATTGTTCTCATTCGTATTTTCTAAAATATATGTTATACGAGTATAAAAAAGAATAGTTTTTTGGGTGTCATGTACCAGGTGGATGACACCTATTTTCAAAATTTTTATTTTAGGGGTGTTGTGATTGTGGTGGTCGGCACTCATTTTCAGTAAAAAAAATAACTTACTCTTTTTCCTTTTTTGATGGTTTTCACATCAATATGTTTTCATCTTTAACATAGTTTGGAGAAAAATGAGTTCCAAACGAGTTAAAAGAATGTTAAGAAAATGAAGCAAATAAGAATAAATGGGCTTCTCTCTACCTGCACCGGAAAAAAATAATTTAAATGGGGGGCATGGAGAAAGCAGAAAAAAAAATTAAAAAAGAGAAAGAAAAAAGACTTATCATAATTTACATGTTTCAGAAAATGAAAAGCCAAATACACTTGAAAGAAATAAAAAAGACTTGGAAAGAAGGGAGGAAGAGAAGAGAAATTGACAACTTTTCTTTAATAAACAAAAAATTAATGGTTGATGGCTTCTGCAAACGGTAGTAAATAACTATCTGTTTTGTTGGAAGATTAAAATTTATTTAATTAAAATTAATAGTCATTGATTTGATTTAACTAATAAATATATAGTTGCATGCATGTAGGACAAATGTACAAAATTGAGTACAAAATATGAACCAAAAATTAAAAGAAAAAACCATAATGTTACAGACATATCATGTAGTAAAAAACACCATAAAAGTAATAATATACTAGCAAATGCATGGTATTAAAAAAAATACCCTTCATGTGTAGAATCAGGGTGAATAACTTTGTTGCTGAATTAGGTAGTATAATTATGTTGGTGTTCTCATAAGATGATTTTATTCAATTGTAATTTTCCGATGTCATTTTGTATAACCGTTATTCAATTGTAATTTTCAAATCATTGTATTTATAAGTAGCTGAGTATGGTGCACTATGTTGTATTTATATTATACCATTCAACTTTGAAGAAAATTACTATCAATCAAATTCCGCAAATTATGGCTAGCCTATCTCTGTCATTAAATTAAGATCATGATTGATAAATTAAAGTGAATAATTATGTTGGTGAATAATTAATGTTTAAATTCTATATGTTTTAAAAATGGATAAGGTGTAACTCAAAGTTGTCCAACCTATTCAAATCCTTTGTTTTATATATATTGTTGGGATAAACCTTAATGAAGCATCGAACAAAAATGGATAGAGAAAATTGAACATAAATATTTACGTGGAAAAACTTCTCTAAATGGCATAAAAAATCACAGGTAAAGAAAACTTCACTCAACAACAAAATAACCAAAGAAGAGTACAAGATTGTGAAAAATCAAAATAAGCCCCTAAATCCCCGAAAGATACAAAGCTCTGTAGCGAAAACACAAAATTTCCTTAAGCTCTCTTTTGTTGTGTCGTTGAATCTTATTCTCTAGGGTTGCTAAAAGCCCTATTTATTGGTTGAAATTCATGGGCTAATATGATTAAAATATCCCTAGAGTTATTAGAGTTTGGATGGGAAAAGATAGCAGAGTTTAACTAGGAGAAGAAACTCGGTTTAGTAAAAAACATGTCATAAAGTTATTTATCGGCTTGTCAGGATGTCACATGTCGCATCATTGGGACGTTGTGTTTCTTGTCTTCAAGACCTCAACTCTTTCTCATGGTGACGTCAATCCTGTTTCATCCAAAATACAAATCTCTTTCCACAAATATCGATCTTAACTCGTATTTTCGTAACGCCTTTTTTGTTGAGCCCTATCTAAGGCCTAACTCGATCTTTGTAGGATGTTGACCAAGTCCAAATAATGTTTGAACTTGAAAAATGGAAGGCTTTTGGTAATCATATTAGTTGGATTATTTTCTGTGTTGATCTTATGAATCTGAACATCTCTTTGAACAACCACCTATTGAACAAAGTGATATCGAATATCTATGTGCTTCTTTATTTCGCAATGCATCTGATCCTCAGTGAGATTTATGACACATTGACTATCGTAATATACAACATTCACATTGTGTTCATTAACCAACTCCCTGAATAGCCCTCTCAACCAAATGAATTCTTACACAACTTCTATGATTGCCATATATTCAGCCTTGATAGTTGATAAAAGCTACAATGGCTTAAAACTTGGCTTTCCAACTAATGGCGCATTTGTAAAAAATAAACAAATATCCTATAAGGGATCTTATTTGGCCTAAATCTCCTACATAATTCGAGTTTACA
Organism: Gossypium hirsutum; assembly: GCF_007990345.1. Lineage (NCBI taxonomy): Eukaryota > Viridiplantae > Streptophyta > Magnoliopsida > Malvales > Malvaceae > Gossypium > Gossypium hirsutum. The sequence goes on along the minus strand of NC_053445.1, from coordinate 12,896,452 downwards.
AAGCCCACTAGACCCTCTGAACTTCTTCCAAACTCTAAACGAGTATTTGATGTCCACCTCAAATCTCTAAGAATCCACTTAATTGCTTGCCAGTGTAATTTACAATGTCTAGCCATGTACCTACTTACAACACTAACAGCATGTGAAATATTGGGACAAATGCAAACCATAGCATACATTAAGCTTCCAATTGCATTGGAGTAAGGAACCAAGGACATATACTTTTCTTCGTCTTCAGTTTGTGGTCACTTTGAAGTCAAAAATTTGAAGTGTGCAGCTAAGAGAGTATTAACTGGTTTTGATTTTTTTAATTTGAACAGCTCGAAGATCCTTTCGATGTACCTTTGATATGACAAGAATATCCTCTCGGAATGTCTATCTCTAGAAATATCCATTCCAAAATTTTCTTAGTTGCACCAATATCCTTCTTCTCAAACTTAGAATTAAGCATGCTTTTTAATAGAACAATTTCATATTAATCCTTAGTTGTAGTTAACATATCATCAACATAGAGCAGCAAGTGTACCACCCCATACCCGGTCCGGTCGCTGAACCCGGGTTATGGAACGTCATATTAGCCACCTAAATAACTCTCTATTAACACCCAACCTAACCTCCAACACACCATAAGTTAAAATAAACCATGTCTAGGTTTAAGAAAGTACAATATGTATAATATCCCAAAAATCAAAGTTTGTAAAATCAGGTTTGTGAATCGAGAGAGAGTGGTCTTGCCTTAATTTTTGAGATTATCTATGCATTTTTAAGAAAAAATGAGGTATTTGTTTCTTGGTTAAGTGTTAGTGAAATGTAACACCTTAGATTTTGGGGTTAGAAGTTTTTAGGGCTTGTATTTAGGGTCTATGCGTAGCCTGACCAATTGTATGTGTTTCTGCGTTCTAGTGACAAAATGGACCTACTGGTTTGGTGGTTGGTTGTGTGTTGGTTTATCCTGGGGTCCCAGGTTCGAGTCCTCAAGTGTGTTATGAGGGTATTATTTTTTATTTAGCTTTGTTTTGTTGAAAATTTTAATATTTTTTTTATTTTTTTATTTTGTTTGTAACAACCCGATTTTGGGCCTAGTCAAAACAGTGGTTTCGGGACCACAAATTCGATAAGGAAAAAATTATTCTTATTATATTTTTATGGTCTACAATTTCACGAAATAATTTTGTGAAAATTTTGTTCAAAAATTTCGACGTTTGAGCACTCAATTTAGTAAAAAGGACTAAATTGTAAAAAGTGCAAAAATTGAGTTCTACATGTTGTTATGAAATTCTAAATTGGAGATTCTTATATGGTAATTATACCATTGGTTAAGTTGGTGGGAAAAAAATAGACATGGTTAGGCATGTTTCCAAAGTTTTTCATTAAGGGCATTTTAGTCATTTAGTAATTAAAATAAATTAAAAACAAAATTAAAAGCCAATTTCTGTCCATCTTCAAGCTAGGGGTCAAAATTTGCATGGAGAAACCATGGCTAGGGCTTTTCATGCTTCCAAGCTCGATTGTAAGTCCGTTTTATCCCCGTTTTTAATGATTTTCACGTTTTTGAAATCCTTGTAACATGATTTATTTATTTATTTCTACCATTTATTTGAGATATGATGAAGGTCTAGGTTTTGACCCATGTTAGAAATTTGTGTATTTTGTTGGTTAATGGTAGATTATGCATGATTATGGTTAAAGAAACAACTTTTACTCAGTGATTTTCGGTGAAAATGCATAAAATGACTAGTTTATAAAAAGATTGTAAAATGTGTGTAAGTGCATGAATAAGAGAAAATTGTAGACTGCTATAGTTATGAAACTGGTTCGGCTAGGCCTAAAATGCAAGGAAATTGAATAAAAATTATTTTACGAGTCTAGGGGCAAAATTGTAATTTTATGAAATTTTAGGGGAAAAATGTAACTTTGCCAAAGTACGATTTTTGGACTAAATTGAAAAATGTGAGTGTTAAATAAGTTTGTATGTGAATAATGCATTGTTTTAGTTTTATTTAATATATTGTTGAGATATGATTGAATATAGAATAAATATTCGATGTAGATTACAAAAATATGGATAAATTTGAAAACGTTGGTAAAATGTTGTAAAATAAGGTTCCCGATTGAACACTCGGATTAGACCAGTATTCATTGAATGTAAGGGGTTGCTAAGTGCAGATTCCCTGAATTATTGATTCTAAAGGTGGTTGCTAATTGTTGATTCCACCGTATCCTTGATTATGAAAGGGGTTGCTATGTGTTGATTCCCCGTATCACTGAATATAAGTTGGTTGCTAAGTGTTGATTCCACCGAGTAACGGTTAATATTTTGAAGTGTTCATCGGGGAAATTGGACAAGTGAAAGTACATGTGAAATGAATAAGATTACGTGATGAATATTGGGTTCGATATTTAATCGACCCTTGAGTAAGATGATATGAAGTAATGAAACTATTAAAGAGTAAATTTAGAAATAAAACAGTTTTGAACAACAGCAGTTGTGTGACTTTGATATATCATCAAAAATGGTGGAAATTGAATTAGAGGCTGAATAATATATGAAATTAAAGCTAGATGAGTCTATTTTCACATAAAAGAGACAGAGCAAGCAAAAAAATTTTATATTATGAGATATGTGAATTTTAGTGAGACAGAGCCAGAATGATTTCGAAATCCCTTGTTCTGACTTTGGAAAATCTTTAACAATTGTACAAAAATAATTATGGGCTAAATTTTATATTTTCAGAATCCTGAATGAGTCTATTTTAAAAAAAAACAAGAAAATTATCTGAATTATGTACAATGAGATAATTAATTTTTAGTGAAGAGGGGTCGGAACTGTCGAGCAGTGAAACAAGGGAAACTTTAAAGAATAAACTGTACTTATTTGCTAAGCCAAAAATTCAGAAAATTTTATGGTAAAAATATATATGAGTCTAGTTTTGGGGAAAATTAACAGATCTTAATTTGGAGCTCTGTAGCTCGAGATATAAATAAATTAGTGACTCTGACTCAGACAAACAACTTGAATTTACATACAGGAAAACAGTGAAAGTATGGATAATGTGGTTTAAGTGTGTTATACACTTTCAGGATGTGGAATGGAGAGGAGGAGGAGGAAATTAGAAAATATATGAATTATTTGTGTATAATTAGTCATATGTTCGATTATAATTGATAAACGATGAATAGAAATGACGCTTATATTTTTGCATTATTGGTCATGGTTTAAGCTCATGTGGGAAAATAAAGTTTCATAGTATGTGTGTATGGTATATTGGGTATATGATCTGGCATGAAGTAATGTCATGAATGGTTTATGAATTAACTCATGTTGGTAAGTTTGATACATGAACAAATCTTGTGCTCATCCATGCTTATAATGCTTATGCTATATGTTTATGTGACTAACATATTTGGTGTATATGCTTACGCTTTGGCCAAGTTGTGGCTAGATTATACCACGTTAAACTTATAAGCTATGCATTGAAATGGTAAGTGCCTAAATGGAAATATGCGTGTGATCAAGAAAGGGTGATAAGATTTAAATTATGTAATCTCTAGTGAAATGGTTTATCATGTGGTTAATTCCAAAAAGAATTATGTTTAAATGCACTAGCTTGCGACTATGATTGAATGATATGTTTATGTCTTGTGTGATATGCATAAGAAATGGGTATAGAAAGGTAATGAAATAGTAAGTTCATACTTGAAGTGTAAAATGATGAAAAAGAGGATAATGAGTTGAATTGATGCTGTTATTTAAGCTAAAGTGATATTTTCATTGCAAAATTGAAAATTTCATAGATGTGTTAATGAATGGTATAATCGATAAACATTGAGTTAAATGGTAAATACATATTAGTATTGATCTTAATGATATTGAATTGTAAGTGAATTAAAAGGAAATTGCTAGCGATATGATTTGAATTGTCAACATGAGAAATTGTGAAATGAATGAAAAGGAAATGAAGCATTGAAATGCATGAGTATGTATCGGGTCAAGTAGGCCCTATTTATTATGAATATAATATTTTGAGGATATATAGTGAAGAATTATAAAAGTATGTTAATAATTTGAAATTTTTAATTTAGATGAAATTTTATAACTCTGTTCAATACATTTACAAGTGTATGTGTTCTGGTGATACCTCGAACCCTATTCCGGTGCCGAATACGGGTAAGGGGTGTTACATTGTTTCGTTTCCCTCATTATTTTTTTCACATTCTCTCCTCTCCTCTCCCTCACCGTCATTTTTCTTTCTCCTTCTTTCATTTTTTGTATTTTATGCGCTTTTGACAAAAAAAAAGAGAAAGGTTTTGTTTATGATTTCCGGAAAGCTGTAGTTTCCTTGTCATCAAGTCGGTGTGGGTTTTGAACTTTTCTTTTACATTATTGAAATTCTAAAATGGATATGTGAAATTCGACAATTGGGTGCATTTCTGAATTGGTTAGTTTTGTTATTGGATTCCATGGAGTTTAGTTATGTCCTGAATACTATGGGAATTAGACCGTAGGTTTTTGCTATTAAAGAGGATAGGAATCGTTTTTAAGCAATTTTGAGATGGGTTTTAGATCTACTAATGTAGGGAATGCGTTCAAGGAAAGAAAGGCACGATTTGCAGCCAATTTCAGTGTGGTTTCGTGACCACACGGATGGCCACACAGGTGGTTCACACGGCCGTGTACACTTGAGATTTAGGGTTTCTGGGCAAATTTTGGTGCCACACGGCTTGGTTGATTTGGGTATTTTAGTCGATTTCCGCACGGCCGTGTACCGTGGGCACACTAGCGTGTGCATTTGGGCATTAGGGTTTGGATGGTTTGGTGCCACACGGCTGTGTGGCTAATTTAGGGATTTAAGGATCCCACACGGGCATGTATTTTGGACACACGACCGTGTCTGGTGGGCACACGGGCGGGTGAGACCCTCTCACGGTTGTGTCTGCCCTGTACCCTATTTTAGCACAAACGGACAAAGAGTTACATGGGCGGATCGCACGACCAAGTCACGAGGTCGCACGGGTGTGTGCCTCCTTTCACACGGGCGTGTGCCTCTCCACATAAGCATGTTGACCCCCACACGGCCTAGGCACTTCCACACGGTCGAAGCACATGGTTGTGTGGCCCTATTTCATAAACTTTTGTTTTGTAGCATAACTTATCCGTTCTATTTCTTGTGTCGACAATGGTTTTTGGGGACTCTGTATAAGTACTAAGGACTTTGATACGGCTTAGGGTCGTGTGATTAACTGTAAGCGTGGTGCTAATCTTTCGATTTGATAGTTCCTATTGTAATGTGCTCTGTGAAATGAAACCATGTCTGATAACTGTGAAGAAATTTGACATTGAGTTTGTATGTGTAAGAGCATTCTGATTCTATGTGTCTGATTCTGAAGAGTGTTTATTTTTCTAATCACACCAAATTTTGTATTTGTCTGACTATTTACGACCTTTTGTGTCTGTGTGACTGTTCGTGTTTGGTGTGTATTGTTGCATTTGCATCATGAATTAGGGTTTGGTTGTGAAGAGAAGGAAGATTGATTCTGATCTGATATGGTAGTTTAACTGCAACATATCTGTACAATGGTTTATCGCAATGCACTTTACTTTATCTACATCAGTTTGCTATATACTTTTATCTGAGTGGCTTGGTCTACATACATGTTGTGAAGGGTTGGATGGACCTTTCGTGGTCCAATGTAGTGTGTCTGGTTGGATGAGCTTAAACAGCTCTATTGGGGTGTGATCGGAGGACGGAGAGGTGTTTTGGCTGGATAGGTGGGTTTTAACTACTTGACTGCATTCATAAGCATCAGATTAAATGATTGGCTGTAAGTTTGTTTGTATGCATTCTGTCTGTTTGACTTATCATTTGTGATTGTTCTTGCGTGCAATGACGTTTTGTAACACTATGTGTGATGATAAGTTCTTTGATTGAGTACATTCGTTTGGGACATCGACTTTATGTATACCTTCTAGTTCTATATATCTTTGTTAGTACGTTTCACTATTGTACTACTATCTGGAATTTTGGTCTGTAATTTTGTTGTTAGTCATGTCTCAAACTCACACTGAGCTCGTGTAGCTCACCCCCTTAGTGTTTCTCCTTTCAGGTACATTTTTTTTTAATTTTGATGCTAGACTCGGCAAGCCGGAGGTCTCGAAGTTACACGTTTTAAATAATTGGTTTAAGTGATGTTTTGAAAAGTGTGGTATGAACTTTCATATTAAATACATGTAAGCGTTATTCGGACTGAGGTTTTTGTAATACTAGGATCCTATATCTGAGAGTTTTTACAGAACTTAAATACGGTAATTTTTTTGGTTTGTTAAACTAAAATTTCCCACGATCACTTCGGTGATCAATGTGACCCCTGAAATTCTATCTAAACTCTTAGGCTGGGTATTGGGGTGTTTCATTTAGTGGTATCAGAGCCAAGCTTGTAAAAACTCAGCCTCGGTTTTTACGTAACTATATACGCGTTTGTTCATTTTAGAAAAAAAATTGAGAAACTATACCCCAGTAATTTTATATGATTTGTGTTCTGGAAATGTTTTACAAAAATAAAATCTCTGAGACTTCGATGCTGGTCCAAGTGGAAATTTTGAAACTGTAAGATTAGAAAATATAGACTTCTGTAATTATTTTGTGTTCATTTCCTAGAAATTAGATATTCTAAAGATTAGTCATAAGATCGATATGGGTTCCGGTGATAAGCAAGATCGTGGGGATCAATCTGGTAAAACTCTCGAGGAGTCGTCTACTTCATCGAGACGTGTGCCTGTTCAAGAGTCAGAAGCCAATGCGATTCTGCCAACTTCAGGCAGCGATAACCCGGAGCTTGGTACAGAGGCATTGACTCGGGTAGTGAGAGAAGTGCTAGAGAAAGTGCTCAAGGCTAAGTTAGGTAGGCATGGAGAGTTAGTCAAAGTAGGTCCATAGATTGTGGGAAGAAGAGAGATCGCAGTCCTTCAAGGTTGGAGTATTAGTTTACAAAGTATGAGAGACCACATTTGAGTAGCAATAAAGGTATTGCGAAGGGTGTTGGTAGTGGTACGAGCACTCCGTTTTGTGAGCACTGTAAGAAGCGCCATCCAGGCAAATATTGGAAAAAGATGGGAGCGTGTCTTCGTTGTAGGTCCACAGAATATCAGATCCTGGAGTGTCCTCGATGACATTGAGACAAGTATGGGTGTAGGTTATTTTGTCCTTGTGTGTTGTTGCTGTGAATGATTCATTCGACTGTTCGTTGGATAACGTTTGTGTGTTTTTGATGAACAAATGAGTAACTGCTTTAGTGGCTAAGTGTTCTGATTGTGTGTGAGAGGTCTTAAGTTTTGTATGGTACTACTCGGGTTCGAGTGTACAGCGGGGGTGTAGTGGTCGACCTAGGGTTAAGTGACTATTCTGTTAACGGGAAATTTTAGGGGCAAAATTTCTTTAAGGAGGGGTGAGCCGTAGCACCCTGTATTTTGGGGTTAGAAGTTTTTAGGGTTTACATTTAGGGTCTATGCGTAGCCCTACCAATTATGTGTATTTTTGTGTTCTAATGACAAAATGGGCCTGCTGGTCTGGTGGTTGGTTGTGTGTTGCTTTAGCCTGAGGTCCCAGGTTCGAGTCCTCAGGTGTGCTATGAGGGAATTATTTTTTATTTAGATTTTTTTGTTGAAATTTTAATATTTATTTATTTTATTCTGTTTCTTTTCCCTTATTATTCTTTTCACGTTCTCTCCTCTCCCTCACCATCGTTTTTCTTTCTCCTTCATTCATTTTTGGATTTCTTGCACCTTTTGACAAAAAACAAACGAATGATCTTGTTTATGATTTTCGGAAAGTTGTTGTTTCCTTGTCGTCAAGTCAAATTTCTAGGTGTACGATCACAAACTAAGGTGTGGGTTTCGAACTTTTCTTTTACATTATCAAAATTCTGAAATGGATATGTGAAATTCAGCAATTGTGGGTGTGTTTCTGAATTGGTTAGTTTTGATATTGGATTCCATGGAGTTTAGTTATGTCTTGAATACTACGGGAATAAACCATAGGTTTTTGGTATTAAAACCGATAGGAATCTTTTTAAGCAATTTCGAGGTGGATTTTAGATCTACTGATGTTGGGAATACGTTTCAAGAAAGAATGGCACGATTTGCAGCCAATTTCGGTGTGGTTTCATGACCACACGGGTGGCCACATAGGCGGTTCACACGGCCGTGTACATTTGAGATTTAGGGTTTTTGGGCAAATTCTGGTCCCACACGACCGTGTGGCTAATTTTTGGATTTTAGTCAACTTCCACACGGTCGTGTCCTATGGGCACATGGGGTGTTCATTTGGGCACTAGGGTATGGATGGTTTTGTGCGACACGGTCCTGTGGCCAATTTAGGGATTCCACACGGGAATGTGTTTTGGACATACGACCGTGTCTAGTCGGCACACGGGCGGGTGAGACCTTCACATGGCTGTGTCTAACCTGTACCCTATTTTAGCACAAACAAACATAGAGTCACGGGTGGATCGTACGACCATGTCCCTAGGTCACACGGGCGTATGCCTTAGCCACATGGCCATGTGCCTCCTTTCACATGGGTGTGTGCGTCTCCACATGAGCATGTTAACCCCCAAACAACCTAGAGACTTCCGCACAGGCTGAGCACACAACTATGTGGCTCTATTTCGTAAACATTTGTTTTGTAGCATAACTTATTCGTTCTATTTCTTGTCGTCCAACAGTTGTTCGGGCCTCTGTATAAGTACTAAGGACTCTGATACGACTTGGGGTCATGTGATTAACTGTAAGCGTGGTGCTAAACTTTCAATTTGATAGTTTGTGTTTGTATTTGTGTTTGTAATGTGCTCTGCAAAATGAAACCGTGTCCGATAACTGTGAAGAAATTTGACATTGAGTTTGTGTGTGTAAGAGCATTCTGATTCTGTACCCTGATTTTGTGTCTCTAATTCCAAAGAGTGTGTATTTTTGTAATCACATGGAATTTTGTATTTGTCTGACTATTTATGACCTTCTATGTCTGTGTCACTGTTCGTGTTTGGTGTGCATTGTTGCATTTGCATCATGATTTGGGGTTTGGTTGTGAAGAGAAGGAAGATTGATTCTGATTTGATTTGGCAATTTAATTGCAACATAGTTGTACAGCGGTTTATCGCAATACACTATACTGTAACTACGTCAGCTTTGCTGCTACTTTTATCTAAGTGGCTTAGTCCACAGACATGATGTATACGGTTGGATGGGCTTTTCGAGGTCCTATGTGGTGTGTCTGGTTGGTTGAGCTGAAACAGCTCTATTGGGGTGTGATTGGAGGACAAAGAGGTGTTTTGGCGAGATGGGTGAGTTTTCACTACTTGACTACATTCATAAGCATTTGATTAAGTGATTGGGTGTAAATCTGTTTGTCTGCATTCTGCCTGTTTGACTTATCATTTGTGATTGATCTTACATGTAGTGACGTTTTGTAACACTATGTGTGATGATAAGTGCTTTGCTTGAGTACGTTCATTTGGGATATTGGCTTCGTGCATACCTTCAGGATCTGTATATCTCTGTAAGTACGTTTCACTGTTGTACTATTATCTAGAATTTCGATCTGTAATTTTTTTGTTAGTCATGTCTCGAACTCACGCTGAGCTCGTGTAGCTCACCCCCTTAATGTTTCTCCTTTCAAGTACATTTCTAAATTTCAGGTCTCGGAGTTACGTTTTTTAAATAATTGATTTAATTACTATTTTGAAAACTGTGGTATGAACTTTCGTATTAAATACATGTAAGCGTTATTTCATATTAAATGTTCCTTGAAACCCAAGTTCAAATCCCTTCTCTCTCACCATTTTAATTATTTTGCAAATTTTTCGTTAAACCCTAGTTTTGACATGTCTTATTTTTTTAAAAATAAATATTTCAAAATTATATCAAGAATGAATTATTAGTTTGATGGTTAAACATTAGTGAAGTTATCCTTGAGGTCCTAACTTCAATTTCATTCCTATGCAAATAATTTAATTTTTTGACAAAACCCCCTTGTTTTAATGTGTGGGCCATCCAAGCCTAGTTAACCTAGATATAAATATTAATTTTTCACTAATAATTATCCTTTAATCCTCCTCCTCATTTCCCTAGCTTTAATCCTCCTCCTCATTTCCCTAGTCGTTCCTCTGCTCCTCTCCTTCCATTTGATTTTAATTTTTTCCTTTCCTCCGTTGTTGTTGTCGACTACACCTAGTTTTACCATCTCTTTCTGTTCTTTTTATTTTTTTCCACAAGATTTGTTAGCATATTCTCCACCATATTTCTGTCATTTTTCCTCATTCAAATCAGCCCCAAATTTAAAATCTTGAACTCCAAGATCGATCTCAAAAATTGCAAAGAAAGTGTCATTGTCGTTTCTCTCGACTAGCTTGGGTAAGGTCTTTTCTCTCTTAAATTTCTTAATTAATTTTTTATATTAAAAACCTAAATTTCTAGATCTTAAACTTGGGAGATTTTAAATTATTTCAAACGTATTTTTCCATATTTTAATGACATCTCAAACCGTTTTAAAGTTTTGGCCCAATTTTGGCCACCGTGGGTGGTGGTGGTGCACCTAGGCGCAAGAAAAGGGGATGTTTTTTTGCTTGGTTCTTGCTTATATTTTTTCAGCCTCAATTCAAGTTATTTAACCCAACTAACCATCTTTTAAACCCATTTCAATTAGGTAAAACCGTTCCTGATTGATTGGTCATTTGAAACCCACAAATCGTGAAGCGTAAATGCAATTAAGGGTAACTAGTTTGTTCTTTCGACGTAGTTGTTGGGTAAAGGTTATGAATTGACTAAATGAAGGAATTTAATCATTAATTAGCTACTCATTTTCCACTATATTATTTAATTAGGTGCTAACCCAAATGCCCCAAATCATTCGTAAAGGCGAAGAACAATTGTACATATGGTTTGCATCGATACAGTGTAAGGAATCTAACTAGTTTGGATTCATAAAATAGTTATAATTTTAATGATTGGTTTGAAGATAGAAGTGGGTTTTTGGGGGTTGGTTTAATGGTAAATTTATTTAATTTATACTAAATTTTGGCTTTGGTTTAGGTTCGTTTAAGGATTTGATAAATTAGCTTGCTGATTGGATTTGCTTAATAGCAAAATTATTGATTTTGTGAGTGGTCGAACCATGTGACAGCCCAAAATTGACCCTAGTCGGGAAGTGGTTTCGGGACCGCTAAACCGAGTCATAAAAATAATTAACCGTCATAATTGATGCTCATTATATGTACATGTGCATGTGTGAAAATTTCATGTTTGAATTTTGTTTAATTGTAGGTGAATTTTAGTAAATAGGACTTATGTGAGAAAATTTTGAAATGTGATAGGTCAAAGCATAAGGATCTATTAGTGCATGAAATAAAAAGGGGGGACTTGCATGTCAATTTCCCCCCTAATTAGTAGTGGCCGGCCATGACAAGCATGGTAGACCAAGTGTGATGGGCAAGAACATGTCATTAACATGTTGAGTTAGTGTTTCACGGGAAGTATGATAAAATAAGGAGCATGGGCATAAAATAATGAAAGGGAATATGATGAAAACAAAAAAAAAAGTGTGTGGTTGTCCCCCCCCCATTTGGCCGAAACTAGAAACAAAAAACAAAAAAAATGTCCATCTTTCTTCATTTCCCTTGGCCGAATGTTCTAAGGAAGAAAGAAAAACAAGTTGTGTTCTTTGGTTCTTCTTGGCCGAATTGAAAAGAAAAAGAAGAAATTGAAGTTAAGGCATTTGGTCACCTTTAAGTTGATTAAGAAGCTCTTGAATATTCGGTGCCTAGGGGAAAAGTTTCTAAGAAGTTTGGCCATGCATGTAACTAGATTGAGGTATGTTTGATATTATTCTTTGAAATTCATGTATATTTTAAGTTGTAAGTTTGAAATCTACCTAGCCATGGTTCAAATTTTGTTAATTGATGGAGATGATATTCGGCCATGAATGTTACATTCTTGGTTGGTATTTTGATGTCTTTGGTGATGAGGTATGAAGATGGTTGATTTTGAGTGTTTAATAAAAAGGATACATGAATTATTGTTAAATAATGGTCGAATGTAGCATGATTAAAGATGTGAATAAATTGAAGTTAAGGAGGTTGTCAATGAAAAATATGAGTTGGATGAGTTTTAAAGAATAAAAATTTAGGTGACTAGAGGTCAAGGACATTCGGTCAAAGGCTTGTGTGCTAGCAAAATCGGCCTAAATGTCGTTTTGATGTGTTGAATTGAGTAAGCTAGATGTTGGAACACATAAGGATTCGGCCTTCTAAAACAATAGAGATAAGTGTATGAAAGGCTAAGTTTAAGTAGTAAGGCCGAATAGGTTGTAGATAAGGCACTTGTGAGTTCTTGGCCAAGCAATTGACAAATTAAATTAGAGTTCTTGTGACGTATAATGTCAAGTCTAACTTGGTATATTTGGCCACCTAATTAAGTACATCGGTGGTGTTGAATGTAATCTTACACATTCGGCCATATGGGGTAAAAATGGGTCGAGTGTTCATGAGATGAAATTAGGTGTTTAAATGATGTTATAGTTGACATTGTGCATATATACATGCATTCGGCCATCTAATTGAGTATGAAGGTGGTGTTAAATCTAATTGTGATGCCCATTCCGAAGTATATATATATACATATATATATACATAAGTATGCCCATTCGTGATGTTACCTTTAATTATGTGTATAATCGACTAAATGGGTAATTAGTGAGGATGGTTGCCAAATATACAGACATACATATGCATGTGTAATTGAATTATGAATGTTTAGCAAGATGGTTAAACTAGTTGATTTATTGATTAAGCTCAAGGAGTTAAAGGAGGAGAATCAAGCAAAGGCAAAGAAAAGATCATCGAGTAGCCGAGTTGGAACCGTCTTACCCAACACAAAGTAAGTCATTAAGCATATAGTTTGTATTAATTTAAATGGTCATAACGCCTATGTAATGATGCTGAATGGAATGATAAATATATATATATACATGTATGCATGTGGTGATGAAAGTGTTGAATGAAAAGAAAAGAGGTGAGATGTATTGAGTTGTTGATCTCGGCACTAAGTGTGCGGGTATAAACAATTATGATCATGAGATTGGCACTAAGTGTGCGAGTTTGATTATATAGCACTAAGTGTGCGAGTTGATTATATAGCACTGAGTGTGCGGACTTAATATATACTTTTGAATCACTATGGACACTAAGTGTGCGACATTATTGAGTTGATCACGGACAGCGGATCGGGTAAGTACCTTGAGTTCATGGCTAATAGGCGCTATGTTTATATTTGGAGTTGAGCTTGGTAAGTTTGAACCTATGTGACAATTATAATTGAAGTCACGTACATAAGATTTATCGTGGAATAGGTGAAAGGTCGTTTAGTTGTATGATTGTAACGAAAATACAATGATGTATGAAAATGCCTCAAATATCCTATTGATTAGTATATGGAATGTGAATGCATGACTTGGTATGAGATTGAACCGATAGGTCTAAGGAACTATGGTATGGTTCGGTATGGATGGAGTAACTAGCCTCGTTCCATTTTGTTTCCTCTTGTGATAATGTTATTAATGGATGGTGGTGCATTGCTTATGACTTACTGAGTTATATACCCACTCGGTGTTTCCTTGTCACCTATTTTAGGTTTCTTGGACTCGTCTCTTTTTGCGTGATCGGGCCGTCATCGAAGTCATCACACCGGCTAGCAACCTTTGGTATCTTCTTTTTAGTCGGTCTAGGAGAACATTTCGGCATGTATAGGCTAATATGTTTTGTTGAAATTTGGTATGTAAACTTTTAGCCATGCGAAAATGGCATAAATGTTCGGTTGGATTTGGTTCTATAATGTTAGGTCGTAAGTCTTGGAAATTCGATTTTTATGCCATATGTCATGGTTGATTATTTTTGGTGTCAAAATTCATGATATGGCAATAGTGTAGTAGGGAGATGTTTGACAATGATTAGCCCTTGGCATGGCTAGTCATGATCATAATCTGTGATATGTATGATGAATTACTAGTTAGATCAAGGAGAAATCACGAAATAGGCATAGTTGCTTTAGTAACAGATGCTGGCAGCAGCAGTGACGTGAGATTGAAAAATCACTAAAAAATAGTAGGAGTGGAATTAATTAATGAATAAATTATGTAATCGAAGCTCGATGAGTCTATTTTCATATAGAAGAAACGAAACGACCATATGAGCTGTATGTTAGGAGATAATTAAACTCTTGTGAAACAGGGCCAGAGCGATTTCTGGATTCCCTGTTCCGACTTTGGAAATTCATTATAAATTAACCAGAGATAATTAGAAGTCATGCCATATGTGCATAGATTCCCCTTCGAGTCTAGTTTCTATAGAAACAAACGACATCAGTAATGAAGCCCAGTACAGGGAGATATCCAAGTCGTAATGCGCAATGGTCAGTGTAGTCCATCCCTGTAACATGGGAGACTTTGACTAATAAACTGTACTAATTGGCCCAACCAAAAATTCTAGAAAAAAATATGTGGATGGGCATATGAGTCTAGTTTCAGGGAAATTTACGGAACTGGATTTCAAGTTTCAGAACTCAAGATATGATTTTTAAAGCGACTAGTACGCAGATTGGCAGCTTGTCTGGGAAATTTTTTTTAAGTGGTTTGAAGTCTGTTAACACCTCGTGTTCGACTCCGGCGACGGCCTCGGGTTCGAGGTGTTACATTTGATTGGTATCAGAGCTATGGTTTAGTCGGTTCTAGGACTACCATAGCACGTATGAGTCTAGCTGTACATGCCTTAATGTTAATGTTTAAATGTGTGATGACTTCTGACGGTTAAAATTTTAGTTTTGATTAGTAAATGGATCCCGGTGTAAAGAGAACCTTGGCGGATGATGTTGAAAGTGTAGCGGCTGCTCCTGCATAAGGGACGCCGCCTGTTGAACCTCAGTCATCTGCGAATAATCAAGGTTAGGGGGCTAAACAAGCCTTCTTTACCATGATGAATGAGTGGGTCACGCAATATGCTCGTACCAATCCGGCTGTCCAACAATTCCCGAATTTGAATAATCCACCCCAAGAGCCCGTAATGCCATCAGTTACTGATCCTGTGAGGCTGAGTAAGCCACCTGTAGACTTGATTAGGAAGCGCGGGGCTGAGGAGTTCAGGGCCATAGTTACTGATGATGCTGAAAGGGCCGAGTTCTGGCTTGATAACACCATTCGGGTGTTTGATGAACTGTCATGCACGACCGATGAATGTCTAAAGTGTGCTATATCCTTGTTGCGGAACTCAGCCTACTATTGGTGGAGGACCCTGATTTCCATAGTCCCAAACGAACGAGTTACTTGGGACTTCTTTCAAACGGAATTTCGAAAGAAATATATTAGTCAACGGTTCATTGACCAAAAGCGTAAGGAATTCTTGGAACTCAAGCAAGGCCGTATGACAGTATCTGAATACGAACATGAATTCGTAAGACTCAGTAGGTATGCCCGGGAGTGTGTAGCTGATGAGGTTGCTATGTGCAAAAGATTCGAAGAAGGGTTGAATGAAGATTTAAAGCTACTAGTGGGTATTTTGGAGATAAAAGAATTCGTGACACTAGTCGAACGAGCCTGCAAGGCGGAAGAACTTGGAAAGGAGAAGAATACGGCTGAATTTGAAGCTAGAGACTATCGTAAAAGATCGATGGGTAAAGCTCCGTTCTCAGCTGTAAAGAAGTTCAGGGAGGACACTAATAAGTCGAGGACGACTGCAGGAATTTCCATCAGAGCACGACCACCGACGAACTCCCGAGCTACTTCGGTAGCTAGTGTGGGCAATAATCGTCAAGAGAAACCTGAATGTCCCCAATGCGGAAGACGACACCTAGGTGAATGTTGGGGTAAGTCTACTAACAGGGCCTGTTACGGATGCGGTTCGAAGGACCACTTCATTAGAGATTGCACGGAGCTTGATGAGAAGAATAAGATTCAAGGTGCAAGACCTAGTGGATTGACAACTAGAGGTAGACCACCGAGAATTTTAGGAGGTAGGGGTGGTAGTCAGAGAGGGGCCTCTGATACGGCTGTTCGAGCCGAGAACTGTACTCCTGCTAGAGCATATGCCATTCGCGCACGAGAGGAGGCATCCTCCCCTAACGTCATCACTGGTACCTTCATTCTCTTTGATACTAATGTGATTGCATTGATTGACCCTGGCTCTACTCATTCATATGTATGTGAAACCTTAGCATCCAGTAAGACTCTACCTGTTGAGTCTACTGAGTTCGTAATTCGAGTGTCAAACCCTTTGGGTCAATACGTACTTGTTGATAAAGTGTGTAAGAGATGCCCTCTAATAATCCGAGAATCTTGTTTTCCAGCCGATTTGATGCTTTTGCCGTTTGACGAATTTGATGTTATTCTTGGTATGGATTGGTTGACTGTACATGATGCAGTGGTGAACTGCAAAAGAAAAACCATCGATTTGAGGTGCGTAAATAACGAGATAATCTGAGTTGAGTCTACGGACTTAAGGGGGTTGCCAGCTGTAATATCCTCAATGTTGGCCCAGAAATATGTAAGAAAAGGGTGCGAAGCATACCTTGCGTATGTACTTGATGACAAGGAATTAGAAAAAAAAACCCGAATCTGTACCGGTGGTTTGTGAATACCCGGATGTTTTTCCTGAAGAATTACCGGGTTTACCACCTGTTCGGGAGGTAGAGTTTGGTATTGAGCTTGTACCTAGAACTACGCCAATTTCGATAGCTCCGTATCGTATGGCACCAACCGAGTTAAAGGAATTGAAAGCTCAATTGCAAGAGTTGGCGGATAGAGGTTTCGCTCGACCAAGTTTCTCACCTTGGGGTGCACCAGTATTGTTCGTGAAAAAGAAGGACGGAACCATGAGGTTGTGCATTGACTATCGTCAGCTGAATAAAGTGACAATAAAGAACAAATATCCGTTACCGCGTATCGATGATTTGTTCGACCAACTGAAGGGAGCCTCAGTGTTCTCAAAAATAGATTTGAGATCGGGCTATTATCAGTTGCGAATTCGAGATTCGGACATACCCAAAACTGCCTTCAGAACGAGATATGGTCACTACGAGTTCTTAGTGATGCCGTTTGGGCTCACTAATGCCCCTGCGGTATTTATGGATTTGATGAATCGGATCTTCAGACAGTATTTGGACCGGTTCGTAGTTGTGTTCATTGATGACATCTTGGTCTATTCAAGAGATGAGACCGAACATGCTGAGCACCTGAGATTAGTGTTGCAAATTTTGCGGGATAAGCAGTTATATGCTAAGTTTAGTAAGTGTGAGTTCTGGTTAAGAGAGGTTAGCTTCTTGGGTCATGTGGTATCTGCATCGGGTATTTGAGTTGACCCGAGCAAAATTTCAGCCATACTTAACTGGAAGCCTCCAAGAAATATTACCAAAGTTCGGAGCTTCCTGGGGCTCGCCGGTTATTACCGACGATTTGTAAAAGGTTTCTCGATGATAGCCACACCAATGACGAAGCTACTTCAAAAGGATGCTAAGTTCGAATGGACGGAGAAATGTCAGAAAAGTTTCGATCAACTGAAAACTGATTTGACTGAAGCTCCAATTTTAGTGCAACCCGAATCAGGGAAAGAGTTTGTCATTTATAGTGACGCATCCCTACTTGGGTTGGGTTGCGTATTGATGCAAAAAGGTCGAGTGGTGGCCTATGCGTCGAGACAATTAAAGCCACATGAGAAAAATTATCCGACCCATGATCTCGAACTAGCTGCCATCGTATTCGCTTTAAAAATATGGCGACATTACTTATTTGGTGAAAAGTGCCATGTATTTTCAGATCACAAAAGTCTCAAATATTTGATGACTCAAAGAGACTTAAATCTGCAACAAAGACGTTGGCTTGAGTTGTTGAAAGATTACGAGCTTGTCATTGATTACCACCCGGGAAAGGCTAATGTGGTTGCGGACGCCTTAAGCCGGAAATCACTGTTTGCTTTACGAACGATGAATGTGCACTTATCTGTTCTACCCGACAATGTGTTAGTAGCTGAATTAAAGGCCAAACCATTATTGATTCGTCAAATTCGTGAAGCTCAGAAAGTCGACGATGAATTGGTTGCAAAACGGGCTGAATGTGTTCCGAATATGGAATCCGAATTTCAAATTGATGATGACGATTGTTTGAGGTTCAGAAGTCGGTTGTGTGTTCCAAGAAATTCAGAACTCATTTCGATGATTCTGAACGAAGCCCATTGTAGCCGAATGTCAATTCACCCGGGGAGTACGAAAATGTACAACGACTTGAAACGTCAGTTTTGGTGGCATGGTATGAAACGAGACATCTCCGACTTTGTTTCGAGATGTTTAATATGTCAACAAGTGAAAGCGGAACATCAAGTGCCTTCAGGATTACTTCAGCCGATCATGATACCCGAGTGGAAATGGGATCGAGTCACAATGGACTTTGTGTCCGGACTGCCATTGTCAGCAAGTAAGAAGGATGCGATTTGGGTTGTTGTTGATAGACTGACTAAGTCGGCTCACTTTATCCCCGTGCGTACGGATTTTTCATTGGATAAACTAGCCGAATTGTATGTTTCTCAGATTGTGAGATTACACGGGGTGCCTATTTCTATCGTGTCGGATAGAGATCCGAGATTCACCTCACGATTTTGGAAGAAATTGCAAGAAGCTTTGGGTACCAAGCTGCATTTTAGCACCGCTTTTCATCCACAAACCGATGGTCAATCCAAGCGGATAATTCAGATACTTGAGGATATGTTGAGATGTTGCATCCTCGAGTTTAGTGGTTCATGGGAACGGTATTTACCTTTGATTGAATTCGCTTACAACAATAGTTTTCAATCAAGTATTAAGATGGCACCTTACGAGGCTTTGTGCGGTCGTAAATTTCGTACACCATTGTTTTGGACCGAGCTCGGTGAAAGTAAAATTTTCGGAGTTGATTTGATTAAAGATGCCGAACAGAAAGTAAAGGTAATCCGTGAAAGTCTGAAAGCAGCCACAGATCGTCAGAAATCGTATGCGGATTTGAAACGAAAAGATATTGAATATCAGGTGGGAGATAAAGTGTTTCTTAAAGTTTCTCCTTGGAAAAGGTACTCAGATTTGGCCGTAAGGGCAAGTTGAGTCCGAGATTCATTGGGCCGTACGAAATCTCCGAACGAGTTGGTCCAGTTGCGTATCGATTGATTTTGCCCCCTGAACTTGAAAAGATCCACGACGTCTTTCATGTTTCGATGCTTCGACGCTATAGATCTGATCCATCGCACATAATTAGCCCATCAGAGGTTGAAATTCAAGCCGATATGAGTTATGAAGAAGAACCGATGCGTATCCTAGCTCGTGAAGTGAAGGAGTTGCGAAACAAAAGGGTTCCGCTAGTAAAAGTGTTATGGCTCAAACACGGGATCGAGGAAGCTACTTGGGAAACCGAGAGCTCGATGAAAGAACGATACCCAAACTTATTTACCGGTAAGATTTTCGGGGACGAAAATTTCTTAAGTGGGGGAGAGTTGTGACAGCCCAAAATTGACCCTAGTCGGGAAGTGGTTTCGGGACCGCTAAACCGAGTCATAAAAATAATTAACCATCATAATTGATGCTCATTATATGTACATGTGCATGTGTGAAAATTTCGTGTTTGAATTTTGTTTAATTGTAGGTGAATTTTAGTAAATAGGACTTATGTGAAAAAATTTTGAAATGTGATAGGTCAAAGCATAAGGATCTATTAGTGCATGAAATAAAAAGGGGGGACTTGGATGTCAATTTCCCCCCCTAATTAGTAGTGGCCGGCCATGACAAGCATGGTAGACCAAGTGTGATGGGCAAGAACATGTCATAAACATGTTGAGTTAGTGTTTCATGGGAAGTATGATAAAATAAGGAGCATGGGCATAAAATAATGAAAGGGAATATGATGAAAACAAAAAAAAAAGTGTGTGGTTGTCCCCCCCCCCATTTGGCCGAAACTAGAAACAAAAAACAAAAAAAAAGTGTGTATGTAATGATATGAAATTCGTATGATGGTTTTGTTTTCTTTTGTTAAAGCTAATTTGTTTCACTGTTTTTGATATTTATGTTTGCTTAAAAAATTGTTTGACTCACACTGAGCTTTTCATAAGCTCACCCCGAATAGTGTTTAACTTTTCAGGTAAACCTCAAAATTAAGACCGGACTCAGCATTTGGAGAATCACCTTGGACCTCAGATTATTTTTCTTAATAAGTATTATTAAGTCTTTATTGGTTTTTGTTTGTAATTTTTAATTATTTTTGGTCTGTGGCTTGGTAACTTTTTATTTGGGGATTTTTGCATGCATGGATTACTTAAGCATAATAACCGAAAAAAGCATGATATCGGGCTTAAGTAAAATTTGACATTGTTCCCTAATTTTCACTGCATTAGTTTAACATCGAGTTCATTTTTTTAAAAGTGTCAAGCAAATGGTAACAACACTGTCAATAATAAAATGAATCTTAAGCATACACGACCTAATGAATAAATGCTTTTAAGCTAACTCAAAGTACAACTATGGTTTTCTCTAAAAATGAGTTCATTTAAAGTCTTCAGAAGTAACGTAAGTTAGCTTAGCCATTTCAGTGGCTAATGTAGCCTTCTCAATCTAGCCATAATGTCTAGGCCGGGTCTGGAAGGTTACAAGATGGCAAACTCACTTCGCTTGCTTCATGATACGCAGTGGCAATAACATGCGAGCCTACTTCGCTTGCAATGACTTAACTTACTCATTTCATAAATATTTGAAGAAAAGAATTAAGAACAGACGAATCCTAATTTGGCAAAATGGTATACTACTGTTCAACTATCTAACATCAGGGTTCACACCCTTGGTTAACTCATACATTCTAAGTCTTCGCAAAGTAAGACTCTTTAAATAGGGTAAGTCTCGCAAACCACCTCTTAGACTCTTAGATACTACGAACATGGTTCACAGGGTTCCTTCCATATAATTTACCAAAAGTCATTAAGGATTCGTAAAACCAGTTCACCTATTGATATGGTTTGCACTTTGCACAGTTCCCCAATCCTTTCACTTCACAACAACCTTGGCAAACTCTATATAAGTTTGACAATTTTTAATATTTCATGCTATTGCTTATGGTGGACACTATGTATAGGAACTAATTACTTAAGAATGAGCTTGTAATTTAAGAAAACATCAAACAAACTTGGACTATACTCATATGCTTAAAAGTCAAGTGTGTATATATAGTATAACCGGTTCATAAGTAAAAGTATATAGAGAGACTCATAAGAAATCATAAAAATAACTATGTCCTAGAACAGTTGGCGAAGTCAACAGAAAGATATCTTTAAGCCCAAGCAAAATATCTCACATTGCCTTTGTATCTAGAGTTCACTTGTTCTACCTTTCCAATTGTTATACTTCGCCTGGATCACTCACCTCGCCGTTACTCACCGTGCGATCTAGCTATCTACAATGTATAGAAAGGTGTATGTGAGCTCTTGTGAACATAGTGAATATAAGGGAAAGAATGACCTCACGGCACATGCAAATCATAAGTTAAAAAAAAGCTTTAGAAAAATCATTGAACTGCAAACTGGGTTCACCATACTTACGTGAAGTGTGGTTCGCAGGTTACTCACTGCCAGTTAGCTTAAAATTGTTGTAATAGCATGTTTTTCAGTGGTGTCAGAAATAGAGGTTTCGAGGCCACCAAATTCGACAGTAAGTTCGTAAATATTATTATTTAATATTTACGAGTCAAACATGGTTTTAAAAAGGTTTTTGATATAGTGATTTTTTTTATATAAGCGATTTATTGAGTTCAAGTGGTTTGACCTTAAGGTCAAGTGGTTTTAGAAAATGAGGTATCGGGACCTCGTTTCTATAAACCGAGCCGTAAATAATTTTATAAATATTTACGGATTGTCATTAAGGTGGTATTAAAGTTTCGTTGGAAAATTTTTAACGTTGCAATAGTTAATTAATTAAAAAAGACTAAATCATAAAATATGTAAAATTTTATCACTATATGATTTAAGTGATTAAATGGTTAATTGAATAAAGAAAAAGGGACTTAAATGGTAATTATACTATTCAATGTGTTAGTGGACAATAATGGACATGAATTTGATGTTTTATTTAATTATTAGCTAAGGTTAATACAGTAATTTGATAATTATATTAAAATAAAATAAAACCAAAATGTTTTATCATCATTTTAATGTCTTCTTCGTCGATTTTGAAAGGATAAAAACTCCATGAAGACCGTGAAGCTTAGACTTACCTTGTGATGATGCATGTAAGTTCGTTTTAGCCCTGTTTTCAATAATTTTTATGTTTTTGACATCTTTGCAACTAGGTCCAGCTAGCCCGTACCTTCGATATTGAAATTGTTAAAGATTGTGAATGTTTCCATTGATGAATCTAGTGATTTTTTATGTTAAATGATGAATTTGAAATATTAGTTGGTATTTAAATGTAACACCCCAAACCCGGCCTAAACATTAGGGCCGAATTTGGTGATGTCACATTGTAACACCCCTTACCCGTGTTCTACGCTGGAATAGTGTACGAGGCATTACCAGAATAAATACACTTATAAACATATTAAACCGAGTTATAAAATTTCATCCAAATTAAAAACTTTCAAATTATTATCTTCGAGTAGCTAATTAGGGTTTACAAGGCCCAATACATACCCATTCATATGCTCAATATATTCGTTAAATCAATCCAATATTGAAGAATCCACTTTAAGTCAGAATCAATATTAATCGCAATCATAAATCTTTTCATGTTATTTTCATATATCACTAACTGAACTTTGAATGTCAATTTACGAATATGTAATTCACTAACACATTCTGGTATACACAATGTTTAATTGATGAAATCATTTAATTTAGCTAAATTTCATATTCACTCCAAATTTTCTTCTATATTCATAAATGCTTTCGCTTACATTTACCTAACCAATTTCTCGAACCAAGCTATCACAACAATAATACATCACTTGTGCTTCATGAATTCAATGTTTGGATCTTATCACCATCAAATCCATGTCATTCGAATACTTAAAGTTTATTCAAGCATATATTATTATGTTTCATATACCAAGCATATGTCAAAATTACCAATACGCAATCAATTCATTTTTCATTTATTTGACTAGTAAATTAATCTCAAAATTCATAACATTCCATTACTTAAGATATGCCATAAAACACTCCTTTAACATAAACTAGCACCATGGCCGAATTTTCAGTATGCTATTTATTCCCCTTTTTCCGAATCACATAGCAAAATATTACAAATATGTATATATTTGAATGCTATAATTATGCATCAACTTACCAACATGAGTTAATACATGAGCCACTCATGACATCAATTCATGCCAAATATACCACACGCATATGCTATGAAACTTTATTTTCTCTCATGAGCTTGCCATGACCAGTAATGCACCAATATAAGCATCACTCCTATTTCAGTATTTATCGATTATAATCAGACATTTAACCAATTATACACAATTCATTCATATACTTTATTGTCCTCCTCCTCCTCTCCATCCCACATCCTTTATGTATATAACATGCTTAAATAGCATTATACATAATTTCACTATTCACTTATATTTAAATTCAAAGCTGTCTAGTCAAGTTATAGTCACTAAATTATTTTTATCTGGAGCTACGGAGCTCCAAATTAAGTTTCATTAATTTTCCACAAAACTAGACTCATATATCTTCTTACTCTAAAATTTTAATAATTTTTTTCTTATTAAATTAGTACATTTTATTCTTTAAAGTCACCCCTATTTCACTACTCAACATCTC
This sequence comes from Gossypium hirsutum, assembly GCF_007990345.1. Taxonomy (NCBI): domain Eukaryota; kingdom Viridiplantae; phylum Streptophyta; class Magnoliopsida; order Malvales; family Malvaceae; genus Gossypium; species Gossypium hirsutum. Next base: position 12,872,590 of record NC_053445.1, on the reverse strand, counting down.
TGACCTCTCTTCACTAAAAATGAATTATCTGATTGTACAGAATTCAGATGATATTTCTGTTTATTTCCTTTGAAAATATACTCATTAAGGATTCTAATTATATAAATTATAACTCATAATTATTTTTTCACAATTTTTAATTATTTTTCAAAGTCAGAACAGGGGATTCCACAATCAATCTGACCCTACCTCACTAAAATTCAAATATCTCAAAATATATAACTCTTTTTCTTGTTTTGTTTCTTTTATGTAAAAATAAACTCATTAAGCTTTCATTTCATATCTTATTCACTCTCTAATTAAATTTCCACCATTTTTTTGTGATTTTTCAAAGTCACATTATTGTTACTGTCAAAAACTGTTTTGTTGCTAATTTTATTTTTTCATAATTTCACTTTTTCACTTTCAATCATTATTCAATTCAATTCCACACATATATTCATCATCCAATCACACTTGATCGTTACATGATCTCATGTATTTTCACTTAGTCAATTTCCCGATGAACACTTCAGAATAATAACAGATACACGGTGGATTCAGCACACAGCAACCACCCTTTGTAATCAATGATATCTGGTGGGATCAGCACATAGCAACCACCTTAAAATTAATGATACTGGTTCACATAGTAGCCTGCACATAGCACTACACATGTGACCATCACTATCCGATACACGTAGTAGCCTTCACATAGTACTACACACGTGATCGAAGCTATCTGGTACGCATAGTAGCCTCCACATAGTACTACACATGCGACTTATCATTCTGGCACACGTAGTAGCCTGCACATCGTACTACACACGTGACCATCACTTTCAGTTTCACATAGTGGCCTACACACAATCCATGCCACACATGTGATCATTTCTGTCACTTCATTCGTATCCCTTTTTATTCCAAATGTTCAATCGGGAAATTTCTCACTTTTTCTCATTTTTTTCTTTTTCACTAATCAAAGTCAATTCCTTGTTTTTCTTGACTTATAATAACACATTTAACTTATTTAACACTCACATTATTCAATCCAGTCCAAAAATCACATTTTGGAAAAATTACATTTTGCCCCTAAAGTTTCACAAAATTATGATTTTGCCCCTAGGCTCAGAAATTAAACTTTATTCCTTTTTCTTATGTTTTATGACATGCTGAACATTTTTCCCTTCTATGGAAACATCAAATTCTCACTTTAACACTTACTTATGAACATTAGGTATTTTTACCGATTATGTCAATTTATTCGCTTTCACTTAAAATCGGCTAGCAAAATTTATTTAACATAATTTCAAGCTTCATATTCTACCATAAAAAATCAAAATAAACACATTTCACCTATGGGTATTTTTCCAAATATGAACCCTAGGTTAAATTATTGCTAGAATAAGCTAAATCAAGTTACCGGAACTCAAAAAACGTAAAGAACATTAAAAACGGGGCTTGGAATCACTTACTATGGAGCTTGGAAGCTTAAAAGCCCTAAATATGGCTTCCCCCTTGCTGTTTTCGTTCACCATGGAGAAGATGGACAAATTTTTGGCTATTTTGGCCTTTTTAATTCTTTTAATTACTAAATGACCAAAATGCCCCCAACTTAAAATTTTCCTATTTCACTTATCCCTTGTCCATTTTTGTCCAACAAGTTAACCAATGGTCAAATTACCACTTAAGGACCTCCAATTTAAAATTTCATAACAATTGGACACTTCTAACATGTAGAACTCAACTTTTGCACTTTTTACAATTTAGTCCTTTTGACTAAATTAAGTGCCCAAATGTCAAAATTTTCGAACGAAATTTTCATGAAATCATTTTGTGAAATCGTAGACCATAAAAGTATAATGAAAATAATTTTTTTTCTCGTCGTATTTGTGGTCCCGAAACCACTATTCCGACTAGCCTAAAATTCGGGCTATTGCATTAAAAATATTTTTAAGTGATTTTTGATAAATTTTCTAATTAGGGACTAAATTGTTAAAATAGTAGAAGTACAAGGATTTGATGTGAAATTGTTGTAATAATGTGTTGTATTGGATGCCATGAGTATTTGGCTAGGCTCAATTTCAGATAAAATGGTTAATTTGTAGGTTTTAGGCTCAAGGACTAAATTGAATAAAAGTAAAACTTTAGGGGTAATTTTGTAAAAAATTCAAAAATGACTAAATTGCATAAAATACATTATTTTACTGTCTAAATTAATAAATTAATTGAAATTATTAATTTAGATCAAGATTGAGTGGAAAATTGATAAGAATGGAAAATTACCAAAATACCCCTAAACTTTGGTATTTCTACAAATTAGCCAAGTTTGTATGAACATTATTCTATATAATTTTGATTAATTTGAATGTTAGTATGTGATTATATTATGATTAAATCAATATATATGTGATAATATGCAATTTATCTTGTAATGAAATGATAGTAATCCAACAATGTTTCGATAACTACCGAGCCTCGTTTGAACATTAGGAATTCATATGATACAAATGACGTATCATTAAGGTTTACATGATTTAGGTGCTGGTCTTGAACGTCTTACTTATGGCTGAGGTCCGGAATGTATTGCGGATACTCCACAGCTTGTGTGAGCAGGCCCATTTTCACAGCTCGTGTGAGCATACTTATTCACAGCTCGTGTTAGCATACATGTACAGGAATTGACGAATTACAGTTATATGAGTTAGCACACTTTGTGTGAGCTACCTCAAGTATCCAACGATATTCTATTCTGTTCAACAGGCATGATTTGGAAAGGAAATGGTAAGTGTTCAATATGAGAGAATACAAGCATACATGAGATACATTGAAATGATGAGATACATGGAAAGCATGTTATGTTATGAAGAATATTATATCCAATTGAATTATATTCAAGTATAATGGTTATCCATATTGAATTCATATGAAATATGTTCAAGTATGTTAACATATGTTGTTGTTTGATGCTTAGGCATGTGTCAAGCTATTAGTTGGATTGTATTATGCTTACTTATAAGTTATGCATTAAAATGGTAAGTGCACAAATGGAAATATGCTTGTGTTCATGAAAGAGTGGTAAGGTTTAAATTATGTAATTTCTTATGAAATGGTTTATCATGTGGTTAATTCCAATAGAGCTATGTTTAAATGCATTAGCTTGTGGCTATGGTTGATGATATGCATATGAATTGTGTGTTATGCATATGAAACTAGTGTGGAAAGGTAATGAAATAGTATGTTCATACTTGAAGTGTAAAATGATAAAAAAGGGAATGATGAGTTGAATTGATGTTGTTATTTAAATTAATGAAATGCAAAGGAATGTAATGAAATGCAAATGAAAGTAAGAAAATTTGGAAAGGGTTTAAAGTTTTATAAAATCCCATGATGCTAGGGATGATATGTATATATATTGTTGTGGAGTTATTCACTTTGTGAGTTACTGAATATGGTTTCATTAATCTTGTAGTATTGGTATAAGATTATTCTTGAAATGTATAAATTTCATATTTGAAATAGATTGATATGACTAAAGTTTATACAAGTTTACTAAGCATTCATTGCTTACGTAGTTATTCTTTCTTTACTTTTCAAGTTATTGAAAGCTCGATCGGGTTGGAAGCTTGATTGGATTGGAATCTCATCAGAGATCTATCACACTATCCAACGATTATATCGATAGATTTTGATGTCTTGGTTAAGGTTATAATGGCATGTATACTTGGACTTATGGTTGATGATTAGTTGAATGTTAGTTAATAAGTTTGGCATGTATATTTCATTTTGGGTGATGTAGCCTTGGTGCAATTGGTGCCTTGTTGATATGTATTAATTTGATAATGTGTTAAAGCATGTTTAAATGGCCAAAGTGGTATATGATGAATTAACCTCAACATGGTCAAGATATGGTATGCTTTGGTAAGGTTTTGAATAGATGTGCATGATTGAAATATGGCTTGTATGCATGTTGATATTGGAACCATCTAGATATAGATAGATTTATGTCATTTAGATGGCCTTGATGGTTAGTGTTGATATGGCCATTTGAAGTTGTACTTTAAATAACGAAATTGGTATGTTTGAATGTGATTTTAGCATGTTGTCAATTATAGTATAACTTGGTATGGAATTAAACTATATACTTATATATGGATAAGTTATAGTCAAACATGTATAAGTTAGATATATGTATATTTGGGATGCATGAAAACTATAGTTCAAATGATAAGTTCTAATGATAAGGTATATGTTAAACATGGTATGTTTTAAAATGGTAGCGAGTTGATCAACTATGCATATGGTTATACAAGTTTAATTGTTGGGATTGAGGTGCCTTTTTGGGAATATTGATTGTATGCATATGTATCTTATTTGGATAGCTAGATGTTGCATGATTTGGTGCACTCTGGGATGCTTGATTATATGTGGAAATTTGGTTGTAGGTGTGTACATATTGGGGTGAGAAAATTTGCTTGAAAATAGCCTATTTTTCATTCACACAGCTAAAGACACGGGCGTGTGTCTCAGTCGTGTGTGACATATGGCCATGCGACACGGCCGTGTGTCCCCTGTAGCTTACAAAGGATTGCAAGTCAAGTAGTTACATGACCTAGCACACGGCCTGGCGCACGAGCATGTGAAGGCGTTTCAAAGGGTACACGGACATGTGGCTTGGTCGTGTGACCCAAGTTATAAAGTTACACAAGCACAGACATAGGCTGAGACAAAGCCGTGTGTCCCTACTTCGAATGTCCACACGGCCTAGGCGTAACACCCCAAACCCAACCTTGAAGTTAGGGCCAAATCTGGCGTGTCACATTGAAGTGTTTTTCGAAAATCATGTTTTCATTAAAAACCCTTCTTGCCATTTAAAAATTTGTATAAAACCTCAGTTTGCATTTGTTTATTTTCAATCGAGGTTTATTAAAAATTTATTACCTTCAAAACCTTATTGTTGCGGAAGCTTAATTTAAAGTAAATGATCTACGAAAACGTGATACTTAAAAATTGAGGTGCGGAAACATAATGTTAGAAAATAGTTAAGGTTTTGGAAAATCGTGTTCTACTTCTAGCAGATATAAATCACAATCACATCAAACCCCAAATTTAAAATCCAAAAATTATGGAGGCCTTTTTACAACCCGAATCAAAATCAAATTGCTTAAGTAAATGAGAAAAATAGAATAAAACAAGTGCAGTTGTGTGGCCCTCTCCGAGTCCCTCACAGCTCTGAACCGTCTAATGCTGGGGATTAAAGAAACAGAATCAGTCTAGGCCTGAGCCCTTAACAGTAACAGTATCAGTGTGGGCCTTAGCCCAATACGATAACGGTGGCAAATGGCCTCAGCCCCCATTAGCCTCGGTTGGGCCTGAGCCCCTATCAAATGGCACATAACACATATATCTGGGCTTAAGCCTATCTCAATATCAGAATTAGTATATGCAATGCATAAATACCCATACCAAACCTGCACTCCATCTCCTGTCCAACCCTACACTCCTGTGGGGATTAAATCGACCCACCCATCCCTACACTCCTTATGTAACACTGGTTGCGGCACTAACCTATATTGTAGCAGAACTGCCAATCCCATTGTAATACCTAAATTTTGGCCCGGTCCTTAATAAATAAAAATAATATAAAGTCCAAGTATGCTTTTACAAAGCCAAATCTAAAACAGATTAGTGGCCCAGAATACAAGGCCCAAAATGCAAGAGCAGTGGCCCAAATCCAGACCTAATTTTTGTTAAACTACAGGGGCCCAAATACAGTGGCCTAAAATAGATTCAGGAAACCCTAGGGTTTCAAGGGGGTGAACTCGCGCCGCACGCGATCTTCATACCTGCACATCAAGAAAAGCAAGAAACAGTATATGGCAAGGGAATCGAATATTTGCAAAATCAAATCAAATATGAACAGATTTTATTTCTTTTTATTTTTCTCATTATGGCTATAAGATAGCCATTGATACACTGTAAAAGGGGATTGGAAATCAATAAAAAGAAAGGAATTATTCTTACACAAACGGAGAGTTCAATATTGAGAAAGCGGAAAATCTATTCAAAGGTCTATATTACATTTTTGCTTACTTTGGTTTAATGTTTTTTTGTTGTTTATATTTTTATTTTTTTATTTTACTAAAATAAATAAGAAAAGGAAAGAAATAACCTGTGTTTAGAGTCCAGACTGCTGTGAGCAGTCGAGGAAGCCGTCTCCGAGGAAAGACGGTCGGAAACTGAAAGGTTTCTTGTTTTTTTGAGGTGTTTCTGCTGATTTTTTGAGGGTTTTGAGCCTGGATTTGCGTTTGGGGGCCTCGGAGGGATCGGATCTGAGATTCTTCCCTTTTCTGGCCACCGCAGATGGTGTGCCAGTGCCAGAGATCGGTGGCCGACGCGGTGGCCGGTGGCCGGACTGGAGACCAGGCGACTGAGAGGGGAGAGAGTTTTTTGGAAAGTTTTTTTGACTTTTTTTTAAAACTGAATGAAATGAAAATTTTAAAAAAATTTTGGCATAAATAGTCCTTTCAAAACGGCGCCGTTTAAGTCCTGGGTTGACCCGAATCCGACCCGACCCAACCTTAGGATCCGTGTGTTTTATACGGAGGGGCAAATTGCGCTTTTAGCCCCTCCGCCTTTTAAATATTTTATAATTAAGTTTTTTTATTTTTTTAATTCGCCCTTTAATTTTTTTTAAAATTTCAATTTAGCCCTATTTGAACGACGTCGTTTTAGAGGAGAAGGGAAATTTTCTCTTCCAGCCCCTCTGTGTAATTCGTGTGTTCAATTTAGTCCTTTAGGCTTTATTTATTCGCGAATTTACCCCAATTTTTCATATTCAATTCAATTTAGTTTTTTTTTATTTTTTAAATTAATTAATTTCTATAATGTAATTATTTTTTAATGTAATTATTTTTTTATTATTTATATATATATATATGTATATTTGTTGTTTTTATGTACATATTTATTTTTTTTAACGAATGTTTTCTTCATATTCATATATATACGTATATTTATTTTTATTTTTATTTTTAATATTGTAATTAAAAATACATTTTTTTATATATTTTTTTTACGTACACTTATATATTTAGTTTTTTAAAAAAACAAATATTCTTTTATATCTATGAATACGTATATATCTATTTATTTTATTTTATTTCTAAGAATGCCTAAATATCTATTCATTTTTTTAACACATATTTTATATGTATATGCTTATTTTTTTAATACATGTTATATTTTATATAAATTTTATAATCCAAGGTTTTACATGTAAACTCATATGTACGCCTCTATTCTTCATGATTCCAATGTATATATTATATGCTTTCTATTTTTTATTTATTTTGTTTTCTTTGCTCGCTATTTATTTATGTTTACATTAATGTATTTTTTATTTTTCTCATTTATTTGATATTTTGCATGTCATTATTTATTTATTATTTATTTATGTATTCATATTATTTTTATACAATTGTTGTATTTATTATTGATATTTGTTAAAGAGGCATTTATTCATACATTCAATCTAACATTACATCATCCTTTTACTCAAATTTAAAAATGGAACTTTTCAAAATAGAGATAATACTCGTATTTAGGATTTTCAAGAAAATTGAGCCCTAACGTATTGGGTTCCGATTTTCTTTGTTAAATGTAACAATCGAGAATTACTCTTTGATCAAAAATAAAATAGCTTGTTGTTGGGAATTTAATATGTTGTGTCCTAACGCATTGGATGTGACGTATTGATTTCTCGAGACAAAGATTTTTTTAAAAAGTATATATATATATTAATAAAGGAAATATTCAATGTTTGGGATTTTAAGAAATCGTGCCCTAACGTATTGGGCTTCGATTTTTTCATAAATTTTAAACAATTAAATATTTTCTTAAATTTTATTACACGAATTTCTTTTGACCAACTCATCTTGAAAAGAATAAAATATTGTGCCCTAACGCATTGGGTGTGATATTTTCTTTTTCCAAAATGAGAAAGTCTTAATAAATAATTTAATTTAAATAAGGATCGTATTTATTAACTCTTGACATTAAGACACTAATTAATTAACTAGGTACCAATTTTGGGCGTTACGAGGGTGCTAATCCTTCCTTGTACGTAACCGACTCCCGGATCTATTTTTCTAAAACTTGTAGACCAAAGCTATTTTTTAGGTGATCCAATCACACCTCAATAAAAGATTGGTGGCGACTCCCAATTTTTGTTTTTCTAAAGTCGACAACTAATTTTTTTTCCAAAAAAAAACAAAAATGGTTTCAACACACATAATCGGCTAAAAGCCATCGGTGGGTCCATAGTCGTCTCATGCGACCCGTACGGCCCTCACATATCAATCACTTCCTCCAACACAAGATCCCAACCCCATGCAGTATGTCGTGTATGCAGTATGTCATACTCAGTAACAGTCATATAAATATCATAAAGCAAAACGGTCAGACATAGTATAAGGCCATAACAATCATTTCATCTCCTAGGGGTATAACAGTCATTTTACCATATAGGGTATTTTGGTAATTTTTCCCATCGAGGGTATTTCAGTCATTTTACCTTTCGGGGGTATTTCAGTAATTTTACCCATTGAGGGTATTTCGATAATTTTACCCATCGAGGGTATTTCGAACATTTAACCCTACGGGGGTCTCGGTGCAGATATCGACCTCTCAGAAGGTCTGCAGTCGCCTCGAGCGACTCAGGTAACCTAAATTGTCATAACAGTGTAAATGGGCAGAAGGCCCATTACTCTGCCCAAGTGGGCCCACACTCTCGTGTGGCCCGTTTAGCCCATATTTTGCCACGGCTATGAGATCTATATAGCCGAGTCTAGTATTCACCACTTAACGTGGATTTTCATCCGTGTGGGGCCCACAAGCCCATTGAGCCCACACGGCCCATCTCGGCACAACATAGCCCAAAACAACCCAAGAGCACGAGAACGCTCGTGGTGGCCTCTACAGTCTAGCACCATGTTTCATGGGCTCAGCTCACCACACGAGCGTTCGACGCCCATGTGGCCTCAATCGTCGTATTTCTGGCTTTTCGACTTTTTAGCTTTTGCCGATTCACAGAAGAGACAGTGTGATTACACACCTTTCACGAAAGCTAGTGAAACACCCCTTGGCACCAACCTACATTGATTTGAGTATTCGGTCAGCCCTTCAATAACCAATATTTTCTAGTACTTAAACCACACTTAAACAATCATCACCTACCACGATTATAAGAAAATGACCTACTCTTCTAAGATTCTTGGCCAAGGCACGATTCCATGTTCTTGATTATTATCTGCTCAAGCAGCGATTTTTATCAAATGGACATGGTTACTCAAATATGATTTAAGAAAAATCCAACACAAAAACCACAACATAATCGGCCTACCAACCAACTTACCCCAATGATCAAACGATTGGTAAAGGGAAGATTTGGAACGCCTTCACACACTAGAGAATCCTCTTTTCACAAAGTAAATAAACATGGATGCAGGAGTTTATCACACTTAGGTAGGGTTCACATAAAATAGGGGTACACATGTAATTAAGGATCACAATACTTACACGGGATCGCATGCATCTTTGGGTTCACTAAGTTAGGGGCACGCAGGTAAATATAGCAATTATTATAGGGTTTCACATGTAATTATGGAATGCAACATACAGAGTATGCAGCAGACTTTAAATTATATATCTAACTTAAACATATACGAATGCAGTATTCTCATGCATGAATAATATTGACTTTATTTATGTAGTATTAAGTAATTAAAACATGTTTTGCAATTAACTAGAAAACTAAACAGGATAAAATAACCAATCTTTAAATAACATGGTCAAAGTCATAAAACCATAAACATATGTAAGGCCCATAACAAAAATCCCATCGTCGTTAACCTAGGTTCATTGATATCTGCTCAAGAACATCCTTGCCCGATCATCGCCCTCACCTACGCCATCTGCCACCTACTTACTTGAGAAAGAGTAAGAGAGAAGTGAGTGAGTTCATCAAGATCTCAATGAATAATCAGAATTCTTAGAATATGTCTTAAAACAATATTTTAAAATATTAGTAAACTTTAGCTTAAAAACATGTGCATGCTGGATTTTTGGGTGAGCTTATGAGACCCAGTTCACCCTTTTTTCAGAAAACATAACTTTTGGAAATCAGTTTGAAAACTCATTAATTTTTTTCTTTAAATTTCCTTGGTAGGGTTCGTATTAAAATTGCAATCCTATTTTGTTTAATAAAGCCTTAATAAATAGAGTTTGGATTCATTTTTTAAATTGCGAAACCAACTCATACTTTTTCAAAAATCATTTTCATATATCAAAGTTTGCCTTAACTCACAAGACTAGTTATTACTTACTAACGAAGTCTGCCTTCGGTCGCAAGACTAGTTCGCCAGTTTGTCTCAATAGACATAGTTGAACCTAGCTCGCATAAAGCTGGGCTCACTGAGGAGCACTATCACTTTAGCTTACATAGGGAGCTTTGCTGAAACAAAGCTTATCTATAAGCTTACAGGGGAGGTTTGCTGATACATAGCTTCATTACTTAAGCTCACATGGGGGATTTATTGATACGCAGCTTATCCATAAGCTCACAGGGGAGCTTTGCTAATACACAACTTTTAAAATCGTTCCTAAAACATTCTTTGAAAACCTTAGCTCACATATGAGATTGCACAAGTTGTGCTAAAATCATATTTTCAAATCATAATTGAAAACATAGTATCGTAACTAAAAACAGAGCTTTTCAGTAACTTGCCTTTAAATTTGTTTCAAAAATATAATTCTTAGAAGAATATTCACTTAAACTGAATATCGTAGCAATTACTATACTTCAAATAATTCTAGACCATTCACACCATTAAAAGCTTAGTAAAGAACATACTCATAACGAACCTAGTAGACGATCACAATGCTATGGAAAAAATAAAAACATAAATGAAAACAATATTAAATAAGTATTACAATTAAAATTGAAGTAAAGCAATTAAAAAAAGAAAGATTAAAAGAAATTGCTAGCTCAAACATCTCGAAGATTAGTGAAGTGCTTGTCTCGATCCATATGAGCACCCCAATAGTGTTTTAACTGTTGCCCATTAATTTTAAATGTGAATCCTATTTTCAAACCATTGATATTAACAGTTCTATGAGGATACACTTGAGCTACTTTAAAAGGACTTGACCAATAAGGCTTTCATTTACCTGGAAACAATTTGAGCCTAGAGTTAAATAACAACACCTGTTGTCCGGGCTCAAATTATTGTGACATGATTCTTTTATCATGCCACTGCTTGGTCTTTTCCTTGTTTAGATTAGCATTCTCATATGCTTGTGCTCAAAACTCCTCCGTTTCGTTCAATTCTAATAACCTTTTCTGGCCAGCAGCGACCCAATCCATGTTCAGCTTCTTAATAGCCCAGAATGCATTGTGCTCAATTTCAACATGAAAGTGACATGGCTTGCCATAGACAATCTTAAAAGGTGACATCCCCAACAGAGTTTTGTTTGCGGTATGATACACCCACAAAGCTTCATCCAACCTAGTAGTCCGGTCCTTATGAGTAGGATTCACCACTTTTTCTAAGAAAAAAATTTAATTTCTCTGTTTGAAATTTCAACTTGTCCATTTTTTTGCGGGTGATATGTCGTGGCAATCTTATGTTTCACCCCATACCGATGCAAAGCATTGGATACCAACTTGTAGTCAAAATGACACCTATCGTCACTAATAATGGCTTTAGGTGTACCAAATCTTGTAAAAATGTTCTTATGTAAAAACTTTATTACTAACCTTGCATCATTGGTAGGAAAAGCAACAGCCTCGACTCACTTAGAGACATAGTCCATTGCTAACAATATGTACACCTTTCCCACTGGCGGTGGAAATGGACTCATGAAGCCTATTCCCCATAAATCAAACAACTCAATCTCCAATATACTTTGCAATGGCATTTCGTGTCTCCTAGATAGATTCCCTATTCTCTGATAATGATCGCAAGACTGATAGAATTTATGAGCATCCTTGAACAAACTTGGCAAATAAACTCCTGACTGAAGTACTTTGGTAGCAGCCCTCATCCCTCCGAGATCTCCTTTGTATGGAGCTGAATGAAAATGCTATGAAATGTTATGTATTTCATCATTAGGGACACATTTCCTAATTATTTGATCAACACAATGTTTAAACAAGAAAGGTTAATCCCAATTATTGCTTGGTATCATAAAGAAATTTTCATCTTTTCTAATTGTTAAGATCGGGTGGCAACACACCACTTGCTAAATAGTTCACTATGTCAGCATACCAAGGTAATGTCGTGGCAACTAATAGCTGTTTGTATGGGAATTCATCCTTAATAAATGTATCATAACTACCTTCACTTCTAGATTCTATCCTCGACAAGTGATCAACCACTTGATTTTTAGTCCCTTTCCGATCTCTAATTTCAAAGTCAAACTTTTGCAGCAACAATATCCACCTAATCAACCTAGGCTTAGCATCTTTCTTGCTCATTAGATACTTAATAGTAGAGTGATTTGTGTAGACTATGACCTTTATACCAACTAGATATGAACGAAACTTATCAAACGTGAACACCACAGCCAATAACTCATTTTTCGTGGTGGTGTAGTTAAGTTGCTCTTCCAATAAAGTTCTGCTAGCATAGTATATTTCCCGTAGTATTTTGTCATTCCATTGCCCCAACATGGCTTCCACAGCATAATCGCTGGCGTCACACATGAGTTCGAAAGGTAGTGTCCAATCCAGAGCTAGTACAATTGGTGTTGTTATGAGTTTTTTTCTTTAACTCTTCAAAGGCTACCAAGCACTGTTCATCAAAATCGAAAGGTCTATTTTGCACCAACAAAGTGTATAAGGGTTTAGATATCTTCTAAATATCCTTAATGAATCTTTTATAAAAACATGCATGACCTAAAAAACTTCTAGTACCCTTGACACTGGTGGGAGGTGGCAATTTCTTTATCACTTCAATTTCTACTCTATCCACTTCAATTCCTCTCTGTGATATAGTATACCCCAGGACAATTCCTTTACAAACCATGAAGTAGCATTTCTCCCAATATAAAACAAGATTCGTTTCTTCACAGCGGCACAGAACCAATTTTAGATTTTTCAAACAATCTTCAAAATCATTCCCAAACACAGAAAAATCATCCATGAAAAGTTTTAAAAAAATTTCCACCATGTTAGAGAATATGGCCATCATATCACGTTGAAAAGTTGTTGGTGCATTACATAACCCGAACGGCATCCGTCTAAATACGAAAGTACCATATGGACATGTGAAAATTTTCTTCTCTTAGTCATTGGGGGATATGATAATCTAATTATATCCTAAATAACCATCCAAAAACTAGTAGAAAGCTTTCCCAGCTAACCTATCCAACATCTAATCAACGAATGGTAGAGGAAAATGATCCTTCCCAGTTGTCTTGTTAAGCTTGCAGTAATCCATACATACTTTCCATCCCATGACAGTGCAAGTTGGTATGAGCTCATTGTTATCCTTATTTACCACTGTGACACCTCCTTTCTTGGGTAAACATTGCAAAGGACTCACCCATCAACTGTCTGAAATGGGGTAAATGATACCAGCATCAAGCCATTTAATAATCTCTTTCTTGACAACTTCTTTCATGATTGGATTCAGTCTTCACTGCTGTTCAATGGAATTTCTAGGGCAATCCTCCAACAAAATCTTATACATGCAGAATGCAGGGCTAATTCCCTTTATATCAGCTTAGGTCCATCCCAATGCCTTCCTAAACCGTTGAAGAACTTCTAACAACCTTGCCTCTTGATTGGGTGTCAGCTCTGCAGAAATTACTACCAGCAAAGTACTATTATCGCCCAAATATGCATACTTCAAATGTTACGGCAAAGGTTTTAACTCCAGTGTAGGAGGTTCTCTATAGAGTGTTTAAGCGGGTCGAAAGGTCGATTTAATAAATCCAACGGTTCAAACTTATTCCGTGGTCTATCCACCATTTGCTTGGTGGCCATAAATTCACCGAACTCCTCAAAAATTACTATATCACTCTGCCTAAGCGAGTTTCTGTTACTATCAAAATTGTTGTGGCAATATCTAGTGAGTTCCTCCACTGTTGTTTCTATTAACCCAACGGCATGGCATTCATCATTAACATCAGGACATCTCAAAGCATCAAATACATTGAAGGTAACCTACTGATCATTTACCCTCATGGTCAACTCGTCTTTCTGTATATCAATTAAAGTTCTGTATGTAGCAAGAAAATGTCTTCCAATAATAATTAGCACATCTTGGTCAGGTTCACATTCTAAAATAAGAAAATCCATAGAAAATATAATTTTATCTACTCTTACCGAAAAATCTTTAATTTTACCTTCCGGATGCATGTATGATTAGTAAGCTAGTTGCAACATAACCGTAGTAGGTCTTAATTTCCAATTCCTAACTTCCTGAAAATAGAGATAAGCATTAGATTTATACTCGCCCCCTAGATCACATAATGTCTTACCAACATACTGATTTACAATTGAACATGGGATAGTGAAACTCCCTAGGTCTTTCAACTTTGGGGGTAATTTATTCATCAACATTACTGTGCATCCTTAAGTGAGAGCAACAATCTCAAATTCTCCCAATCTGTGCTTCTTCGACAATATATCTTTCATAAATTTCACATAATTGGACATTTACTCCAAAGCTTCAATTAGTGGTATGTTAATATGGAGTTGTTTTAAAACCTCAAAAAATCTTTTGAACTGAATATCCTGCTTAGAATTATGAAATCGCTAAGGAAAAGGTAAAGGTGGTTGTCCTTCAAGTTGCTAATATTATTTTCCCGTGACATTCTTATTGACAACATTATTTAGGTCTGCCACAACATTTTGCTACTTACCCTTTTCAGGTACAGTATGCTTTTCAAATGGCTTCGAGATCTTTACCTAGTTGTTATTCGAGTTTTCCTCTTCTGTCGTGGCATCTTGAGGAACATCATCAAGATGAGATCCGCTTTTAAGAGTGATGGCCTTGCACTGCTCATTCCCTTGTGATCTTGAATTCTCGATATCACTAGGTAATGCTCATTATGGTCTCGAATTCAAAGCGTTTGCTATTTGCCCCACCTGAATCTCAAGAGCTCGAAGAAACGCAGCTTGGCTCTGAATTACAACATCATTCTTGGACATATATTCCTTCATCAATGCTTTAATAGATGATGATGATGAAACCAATGCCTGACCTTGCTAGATATTTTACCTCGACATAGGTTAAGTATAACCAGACAGTGCATTGATGGCTTTTTATCTTGTCATATTGTTAAAATTCCCCGCACCTTGATTATTCCAACTAAATTTTGGATATTACTTCCACCTAGGATTATACGTGTTGGAATAGGGTTATTGTTCTGGTTGAAATTACCCATGTAGCACACAGATGATAGATTTGATGGGCATTCATCAAACACATGGTCTTCACCATAATAAACACATGATAGTTCGGCTAATTTTAATTCCTAGACTACAGTAAGCCTTTTGATTGTTTTAATTATATTAACCAAAGAAGATACTTGGCATGTCAATGAACTGATTGCGTCTAGCTCTATAGTACCAGCAGCTCTCTTGCCCATCCTAACTCTTGTAGTAGGATATTGATAATCATTGTTGGCAATCTTTTCCGAAATCTCATATGCTTCTTTATAAGATTTATTCAACAAAGTACTGTTGGCCGAAGCATCAACTACCATCCTCGTATGTGCATTCAGCCCATTATAGAATATCTCCATCTAAGTCTAGTGTTGGAATCCATGTATTGGACATTTCCAAATTAAATCTTTGAATCATTCCCAAGCTTCATATAGTGTTTCATCCTCCAATTGCCAAAAAGATGTGATGTCATTTCTAAGATTGGCTTTCATATTTGGGGGATTATATCGTAGCAGAAACATCGAGAAAAGATCATTCTATGATGCCACTATTCGCGATGGCAAAGCATTCTGCCATGCTCTCGCTCGATCTATTAAAAAATATGGAAATAATTTAAGTCGCAGAGTATCTTCAGGCACACCCTGCTACCTAAACGAGTCACAAACCTCTAGAAAAATTTATAAATACAGTCTTGAATCTTTAGTAGGCAGTCCACCAAACTGTCCTATTGTTTGTAACATCTAGAATATTATCAGTTTCAGTTCAAACTACTATGCTTGTATTTGTGGTTTGACTAACCCAGGATTCAGCTCATCTAAAATTGGCATAACATGCTCTCAGATTGATCTATCTCAGTCATTTATCACCCCACATACATAAGGATCAACATCTTGACCATTCGAATTATTATTGAGACCAGGATCATTCTCGTTTCCAGCCATTTTTCACAGTTCTTTCCGCCTTTTTCGTAAAGTTCTTTCGATCTTTGGGTCCAAATAATATTCTTTGTTAATATGAATGCCTCTTCTCATGCATTGATGGAAAACCTATAGAAATTAAATAAAACTAATTTAAATAAAGCTAATGGAATTAAGTAAAATAACTAAACCAAATTACACCCAATTGTCGATCCCCGGTAACGACGCTAAAAACTTGTCGCATGTGAATATGATATGCAAATTGTGCAAGTATACACGTTGAATCAAGTAAAAAAGTGATAAGTTAGATCATCTCTACAGGGATCGGATTAGGTATAGAAATGGTCAAGTTATTATAATAAATTGTGATTAATGTTATATACTGACTAATATTAGAAAATACTAGGGCAAAGCAAGAATAAAAATGTAATAGCAATTACGAGAATAATCAAGCGAACAAATAAATAACTAAGAATGCTATGGCAAAGATGTTGCGATAACAGATTAAAGGTCTACGACGTTGATTTCGAAGGTTGGGACTACTAAGAATCTATCATTACTTTCAGTAATGCCTCAGCATAATTTTACTTAATCTACTACTTAGAAGAGACCTAAAGTGACCTGTTTCTTTTAAGAGCAAGGTCTCAAGTTACCTGGCCTATGTCTATAGGGCTTATCACGACACCCTACACTGTTTTGTCTTCATTCTATACAAATGCTACTTTATGTCTAGATTCTGCTATGAATATTCGGTTGAATACTCACTTTTATCATTCAATTTTGGTCCAACTAATCCAACCTTTTTAGAATTTGATTCAGCCTATGGGCATGCTGCACATTCATCTATGTCTGGGGAATATATGCATACATTTAGAAAATAAAAACATTTGAATGAAATAGTAGATTAAATAAAATATATGTTTCAACCATTAAAGAAAACAAAAGTTTTCCTCTTGTAATCCCAACCCTATGAGATTTGGCTCATGGATCAACGATTAAGATTCAAGTTTGTAATAACATCCAACATCGTTTTGATCAAATTAATTCACAGAGAACAGAATAAGAAATAATGGAAGAACTTAGGAAGATGGTTGTCACCAAATCAATCTTCAATCTAGCAACACAGTGTCCTATGATGACTGAGAGCTTCTGCCTTCGGTCTCCCCTTTTCGTCTCTACTCAGCCACTACCTACAATTGTTGCCTCTGGATCTCTACACTTAGGGCTTCCTCCTACGGCTTTTTATAGGCATTTTCTTCCTAGAATAGCTCCAACAACCCACAATATCTTCTCCTCTTTTTTAGGCAGATTTTTCTAGTATAACTAGAGTTGGGCTAAAATTGATATGCGCTGAATGTTGACTCGGTCATCCTCCTGAAAATGCCATGGCATACAAGATGGAAAACTGTCCAACCTTTTGCCTTAACAAAACTTTACCCGTTTATTTATTTCTGTAATGGCCTAAATTTAAGGTTATCGAAATAGTGGTTTCATAACCACAAATCTGATTTAAAGAGAGATTAGTATTAATTTTTTTTATGATTTATCGAGTGATTAGATATAAGTATTAGAGTATTGATAAGAAATTTTATTGATTGCATGCCTAAATTGCCTATTAGGACATAATTGCAAAAGTGGGTAAATATGAGTTTTAGGGTCCGTTTGATTGCCAGTAAAATGTTTTCCGTAAAATGATTTCTGGAAAAATGTTTTACTTTTCTGTAAAATGATTTACTGAAAAATATTTTCTGGTGTTTGATTGAATCTGTGTAAAATATTTTCTGCTGTTTGACAGATTTCCTGAAAATATTTTCCGGAAAAGTTGTTTTTACATTTGTTCTAGTGATTCAGTGTTCTATCCACATATCCTTATGTCATATTAAATCTATATTTGGGCTAAAATGAAATGGTAAGTGAAATTTATTAGTGAATTGATGAGTAACATATAATAAATAGTTTTGAGAATCTTAATGCTTAATGTCTACTTAATTCCATTTTAATATATCATAAACAAGGTATTTATATGTTTAATATTGATTACTTGCAAAGGCAAAGCTTAATTCTTGACTATTTACTAAGTTTTTACAAGCTTAACGCATTATTTTTTCAACGCGTAGGTAAAGGCTCGACTTAAAGCGAAGTTACTATCTTAACTAATCTCATCGCATCTTGAATATTTTGTTAGCTCTGTGAACTTGGTTGAGCTTTATTTGGAATATATGTTGATTTGATGGTGTTTTATGTTTTATAATGTTTAGAAATATTAGGGAATGATTGGTAATGGTTTTGGCTTGATTTTAGGTGTTCCGGACATGTTTTGGGGGCCCTTGCACACTTATTTCGCAACAAGTCAGGCTTGTGTGAATACAAGTAGACAGGATGCCCCAATGAACAATTTCAAGGCACTTGTATCGGTACAAGTCATGGTTGTATGCCGATTGAACGATTTAATGCGGAAACTAGAGATATTGTATCTCTAATAATTAAACTTTCATCCTTTAATGTCCAAAGAGACAAAGTTAGATTATAGATACGACCTCAGAGAAAGTAAATATTGATCTCAGCACACAAAAATGCAAAGCCAAAACCTTTAGCTAAAACTATAGGGAAAAACTGAAAGATATTCTCGTATTTTCTTCAAGTAAAATCGCTTATTATATATATTTAGACCAAGCTGTGTATAAAATGTCAAATCACATAACAACAGTGAATAAAATAACTCGAAGTCTAAAAACTAACCATGTACGTATGTATGTATGTATGTATGTATATATATACACATAGGCACGTAACAACACCAAGAAATTAACAAATGTAAAAAATGTAAAGGAAACCAGAAAAGAATCAGTGAACGATATGTAATAAAGGTCTGCTTAGTTCCCACAGTGCCATTTTGATGTAGGAACACAGCTCAGGTAATGGCACCAGCTGCAATGGTCATGTCCATTCTCTCCTCTAAACAGCATTACCAACCCCACTGTGAAACTGTCATCATTCGAAAAAGGAAAACATAGGAGATTAAACAAACAGGACCAGAATTATAAACACGAGCTGCTAAACTAGTAATGTAGGGTTGAGAGAACTTACCCAACAATGAGTAAAACCATAGCTATCACCAAAAATAGGTATTGGTATGCCTTATGCTTAGATGTTACACGAGCACCGGCAGGAAGATGCACCAGAGGCACCAACAGAAATGCTACGTTGAATGAAAAGAGACGATAGTACGCTACCACCAAAACCGGACAATAGATAGATAAGCCCAACACGTACTGCTAGGATAAAGAACATATGTCAATTAAAAAACCAACCAAAGACTGACAAAACGCTTATAAATGTTACATATTCTAGAAATATTATACAACTGCAAAAAGGAACAGATAACGTACTGAATCCAAATTCTTGTTCAAGGCGAATTCCAATGAAGATCAAGCTCAACATGTTTGCAAGCAGATGAATAACACCAGCGTGCAGCCAGATGCAAGTGATAAGCCTCCACGCTTGATTGCCATGCACTACCTTGTCCCATTTTAAGGCTCCCAATTTTTCCAATCTGAAAGAGGAGGAGAAAGAACAACATAAAATTACACAACTCGCAATTATCAAAGACGACATGGCATAATAAAAAAAAAGGTTGCTAAGCCATAAGGATATAAAATGTTCGACATCATTTACATACTGAGTGACAATAGCCAAAACCGAACTTCTACCCAGTTACTATCAGAAACATTAGGATTTGCATTAGACCATACAAAAACAAAAATAAAGCTACAAATCAACTAACTTCATTAACCAGTCCTTGATTTCCAGACAAAGTTCATTACCCAAATTAACAAAGCAACTAACTTAAGTTCCTATAAAACCATTAATCCTTAAATTAACAAAGCAACTAACTTCATTACCCAGTCCATGATTTCCAGACATGCCATTATTTAACAAAGCTCAAATTTGACTCAAT
Organism: Gossypium hirsutum; assembly: GCF_007990345.1. Lineage (NCBI taxonomy): Eukaryota > Viridiplantae > Streptophyta > Magnoliopsida > Malvales > Malvaceae > Gossypium > Gossypium hirsutum. Next base: position 12,852,279 of record NC_053445.1, on the reverse strand, counting down.
TGATAGCTCGACCGAGTTTGAGTCTTTCTTCAAGTAGTTTGCAAGCACCTTTACACCCCTACTATAGACAAAGCAAACCATGACATTTCATATTGAGAATTCCTATTGCTGCTAAATGAACAAGGAAGAACAAATCTAATAATAACCTTAAATAGTATCAATCATATCAGACACAAATTTCCAATAGAATCAAAATAAATCACAGATTGATATATCCTTTAGCATGATCCAAGGATAATCCTATAGAAGATCAATTGGGAACTGCAGTTGAATCATCAAATAAGAACTTCCTACATGAACAACTTCTAAAAGATACCGTCAGTCCATATCTAAAACTTGCAAGCAATTTTTTCCCCTTCTTTAGAATTGAAAGTTGCAAAAGGACCCTCAACTTCAATTCCAACCCAATTTCCCATCACATTTAAAAAAACACAAAAACTGAACAAAATCTCAGAAAACCAGAGACAGCAAAAAGAAGTGAAATTTAAAGATAGGGGGAACATGATACATACGTATTAGAAGAAGGACCAAAGAGAGGATTTTCTTTCAAAGGTTCAAAAGAAAGCCTGCCAAGGAACCTAGCCACACAACCACCTTCAAATCCCTGATTGTTCTTAGGACAGTTTCTTACTTAGGCAGTCGATGTGGGTAGCAATGGTGTTAGAAGAAGAAGAAAGAGTGGGAATTAGAAAGATGGCTTCCAGCATAACAACCGAACGAAGAATAAAAGAAGAAGGAAGCTTACCCATCATTTGAAAGCAGAAATGGCAACGATAGTAGCAGCCAAAAAGAAATGAAAAATAAACGGAGCATAAAAGCCAAAAAGAAATGAAAAATAAACGAAGTAACCGTCGAAAAATGGAAATGGAATTGCAACGTACCAGCAGCGGTTTCCAGTTCTGAACCAAAATGAAGCTTTCAATAATGGAAATTTGAAAGAATGAAGGAAGGGAGAAGAATGGATGAAGGGAGCTTACTGGATGAAGGGAGAAGAATGCCTGAGAGCTTTAGGAAAATGTCTTATGGAGATTGAATCGGTAAGACAATTTCCCAAAAACTGTAAGGCATTTTCCCGTGTTTTGTAGTTGATTTTCCAAAAGGAAAATATTTTCCTCCAATCAAACACTGAAAAATGAGAAAAATCAATTCCGAAAAATATTTTCCCTCTATCAAACAGACCCTTAGATGAAGAAGGATTTATTTGAAGTGCATAATCAAAGTAGAGGTCCTTAAATAGTAATTAGACCATAAAATTTTCATAGACAAAAATAGGCATGCATAGATAAAAATAACTAAATTTTTAATGAAGGGTATTTTAGTCATTCAATAATAAAAAGAATAAAAAGGGGAAAAGATGGTAAAAATATCATCTTCTCCAAAAATCTTGCTGCCAAAATTTGAAGGACACCATAGCTAGGGTTTTCACACTTTCTCAAGCTCATAGTAAGTGATTCCAAGCCCCGTTTTTAATGTTCTTTACGTTTTTGAGATCTTAGTAGCTTAATTTAGCTTATTCTAGTAATAATTTAAACTAGGGTTTATATTTAGAAAAATACCCATAGGTGAAACGTGTTTATTTTGATGTTTTAAGGTATAATATGAAGCTAGAAATTATGTTAAACAACTTTTGCTAGTCGATTTTAAGCGAAAACGAGTAAAACTCCATAATCGGTAAAATACCTAATGCTTATAAGTAGATGTTAGAGTGAGAATTTGATGTTGTCATAGGAGAGAAAAAATGTTTAGCATGTTGTGAAACATAAGAATAAGAGATGAAGTTTAATTTCCGAGTTTTGGGGCAAAAGTGTAATTATGTAAAAGTTTAGGGGCAAAATTGTAATTTTGTCGAAGTTAGAGTCGAGGGCTATTTTAATGAATGTGAGTATTAAATAAGTTAAATTTGCTATTATAGATCAAGAAGAATGAAATTCGAGGTTAGATCGAGGAAAGAATAAGATTGAAGACTAAGTGATAGATTTGGCTATATTTGGTACCGAGGTAAGTTTATAGTAAATAAATGCAATATTTTAATAATTATTATTAATGTTGTTATTTTCCAGCAATTATATATTTATTTCATGAATTTATCTAATGTTGACTCAAGTATGAGATGATAGAGAATTAGTGATACAAGCCCCGTTGAAACATTAGGAATGTATTGGATACAAATGCCATGACATTTGGGTAAAGAGATCCCATGTAAGACCATGTATGGGACATGGCATTGGCATCCTTGAGATCATGAGAGGTCCCATGTAAGACCATGTCTGGGACATGGCATTGGCACCGAGACGAGAGGTCCCATGTAAGCATGTCTGGGACATGGCGTTGGCACCGAGAGGAGAGGTCCCCCATAAGACCATGTCTGGGACATGGCATGGGCACCGATATGAGAATTCTGATGTAAGACCATATCTAGGATATGGCATTGGCAGTACATGAAACATCCCATGTAAGACCATGTCTGGGACATGGCTTTGGCATGTTATTATCAGAAAGAGACCCAAGTATCCTTATTATTCCAATGTGGTTCAACGGGCTAGTAAATAACTTATGTTCATGAAAGTTCAGTTAAAAGCATAAATGGCAAGTTCAAGTGTGAGTTATAAGAGTTAAGAGTATATTACGTTACCCATTGAGAATCAACATTTCAGCAAGAGAAAAGTAAGTCATAATTATGAGTTATCTAAGCAAACAAGTAAGTGAATGAGTAAGAGATCAAGTAAAGAGGAAATTAAAGATTATGTTACTTGGTTATTATTATTTGTGTTTAATGTTGCTATTTATTTACTTGTAAACTTACTAAGCATTATGCTTATTTTTTTTATTTTCTTTTTATATAGCATTATTAATCAAAGTCGAGGATCCTAAAGACGTCGGAGATCGTCCACACTATCAACCATAACGACTCAGTATTTTATGATGAACTATGTTTGAACTATGGCATGTATAGGGACTTACTTATTTTGAATGTTGTGTTATGATTTTGCTAAAGAATGACGTGTAAATATCTAATGATGAATGGTTGTCAAAATGTATCTAATGATGAATGGTTGTCAAAATGGCTAAGTATGAAGGTGTTTGTTGTTATACGTGTCTATGTGATAAATTATGCATAGAAATCAAGAAAAAGTAACAATTTGCAAAGAAACAGATTTCAAACAGCAGCAGTGACGTGATTTTGAAAAATCACTTAGGATAGTATAAAATGAATTAGAGGTTTTATTATATATATAATGAAATCCTGTTGAGTCTATTTTCATGGAAAAGTAGCGGTTTAACAAAAGGAATTTTATATTTTGAGATATGTGAATTTTGGTGAGACAGGGTCAAAACTATTTTTGGAGTCCCCTGTTCTAAGTTTAGAAAATCACTAGAAATTGTAAACAAATATTTATGAGTTGTAATTTATATTTCTAGATTTCTTATTGAGTCTATTTTCTTTATAAATAAGTGATAACACTAGATGAAAATCCTACAATGAGAAAACTTATTTTTAGTGGCAAGAGGTCAGGACAGCCGAGTGGTGAAACAGGGGAGATTTTAACTAATAAACTTTACTAATTGGTTGAACCAAAAATTCTAAAAACTTTATGGTAAAAATATATATGAGTCTAGTTTTAGGAAAAATTTACGGATCTAAATTTCGAGTTTCTTACCTAGATTTATAATTAATTTAGTGACTTCTGCGCAGGTGGACAGCCTTATTATGAACAGTGAAATAACTTTTAAAAGTAAATTTTTATGCCCCGAACTTTTAAGTTAAGTCAAGTAACGCCTCATGCTCGACTTCAAAAATGTCTCGGGTAAGGGGTGTTACAATTTCTCTTCAACCTGCACCTACCAAACCACCAAACACAACGCTTCCACGCGAAATTAAAAGTATCTAATATGTAAACACAGTCCAATCTCCTAATGCAACTGATAAAAATACTAATAAAATGTCCTAAAATGCCACTAAATGTACCCAAGTACAACAATTAGCTAGGTCTAAAGGCATGAAATATAACTATTTTCAAGAGTTATCAATAGGCTTCAGGACCGGCTCTTTCTACCACTTCTTAAAAACCGATAAACCTTGGGATTAGCTACCCTTTTCACCCAAACCTTAAAACTTTCTTTCATGGCAATACTCTAAGAAACACTTGCTCACCTACTTGATACTCAATATCTCATCATTTCAAATCAGTGTATGACTTCTATCTGTCTGTAGCAGCCTTAAGTCTTTCACAAATCAGTTTCACCTTATCCTCTGTTTTGCAAACCAATTCAGGTCCAGCAATTTTCTTTTCATGCAACTCAGCCCAACATAAAGGTATTCGACACCTCCTTTCATCTAGTGCTTCAAAGGGTGTCATTTGAATGCTTGCTTGATAACTATTGTTGTAGGTGAGCTCAACCAATGGTAAATATCATTCCTAGCTTCCTGTGAACTCTAAAACACAGCTCCGCAACATGTCTTTCAATACTTGTATCACTCTATCAGACTGCCCATCTGTATAAGGATGATAACAGTACTAAATTGAAGCTTCAAACCTAAAGCTCCTTTAAACTTTTCCAAAATTGTGATGTGAATCTTGGATCTAGGTTAGAAATTATAGAAACTAGCATGCCATGCAATCAAACAATTTCAGCAACGTAAATATCGGCTAACATGTGCAAAGAATCATTAGTACGAACATCTAAAACGTGTGTACTTTTAGTTAGACAATTCACAATTACCCAAATTGCATCTTTCTTGTTCACAGTCACTGGTAACCTAGTCACAAAATCCATGGTGCTCCTTCCCCAAATCCATTCAGGTATCTTGAGTGGTTGTAACATTCTGAAGGAAATTGATCCTCAGCTTTAACTTGCTGGTAAATTAAACACCGTGCCACATACTCTGTAACAGCTCACTTCAAACTAGGCCACCAATACTATTCTCGTAGGTCACGATACATCTTTTTACTTCCTAGGTGTATCGCATATGGACTATTGTATGCCTCTCTAAGTATTGTGTACTGCAACTCTTCATCTTTGGGACGCAAAGTCTTCCACAAAAATAGAGAAATCCTTTATCACTAAATGCGAAGTCTCCTCGCGTTCCTTGTTCCACTTGGCAAACCCTCTTCACCAACTCCTCATCAGTAACTTGTTTCACCTTAATCCCTGTGACAATGTGGGTCTTACTTGTAATTCTGCGGGCAGTCCCCTACCATTCGTCACACTTAGTTGCACGAACATAGCTCCCAACTCGCTCATAGACTTCTTGCTCAAAGCATCTGTTACAACATTCGACTTACCAGCGTGATACTCTATCACACAGTCGTAGTCCTTCAGTAGCTCGATCCACCTTCTTTGTTGTAGATTCAATTCTTTCTATGAAAGTAAATAGTTAAGACTTTTGTGGTCAATGTAGATGGTACACTCTTCACCATATAGATAGTGTTGTCAAATATTTAGTGCGAACACCACTGCTGCCAGCTCTAAGTCGTACGTTAGGTAGTTACACTCATGAACCTTCAGTTGTTTGGAAGCATAAGCTACCACTTTTCCATCCTACATCAGTACGCATCCAAGCCCTATGTGAGAGGTGTCGTTGTAAACCACAAACTTCTCTCCCTATTCTGGTTGTGTCACTGCAAGTGCTTAACTGAGGACCTCTTTAAGTTTATTGAAGCTTTTCTGTCTTTTTTCTGACTAGGCAAACTCCTCTTTCTTCTGAAGCAGTTTTGTCAATAGTGCTGCTATATTGGTGAACCCTTCAACAAACCTGCGATAGTAACCTGCGAGCGCTAAAAGGCTTTTCACTTCAGTCACGTTCCTTGGCGATCTTCAAATCACAATGGCTTCAATCTTTTTCGAGTCTACACAAACTCCTCCAACTGAAATAATGTTCCTAAAAATGCAACTTCTTTCAGCCAAAACTCACACTTGCTGAACTTCACCAATAGTTACTTCTCTTGCAGTATTTGTAGCATAGTTCGCAGATGTGTATCGTGTTTTTCCTCAGTTTGTGAATACACCAAAATATCATCAATAAATACTACCACACATTGATCCAAGTATTCATGAAATACTCGATTCATTAGGTCCATAAAAGCAACAGATGCATTCGTTAAACCAAAGGGCATCGCCAAAAATTCGTAGCCCATATCTCGTCCTGAAGGTTGTCTTCGACACATCAAATTCCTTCACCTTTAGTTGGTATTAATCAAATCATCAGTCGATCTTTGAAAACACAGTCCCACCTCGTAGCTAGTCAAACAAATCATCGATTCGTGGCAATGGGTACTTGTTTTTTATAGTCAGCTTATTTAATTGTCTGTAATCAATGCACATCCTCATGCTCCTATCCTTCTTCTTCACAAATAGCACTTGAGAACTCCCAAGGTGATATGCTTGGTCGAATGAAACCTTTATCCAGTAGCTCCTGAAGTTGTATCTTCAACTCCTTAAATGAGAGAGCTATAATTATACCGGTGTGAGAGAAAGAATAAATGGTGTTAGACTTTTAGTGAATCCAAAACCATTAATCATTCAAACTTTAATAAATAGATTTTTTTTTTAAAAAAAGTCATCTATGGGATGCAAAATCATATGATAAACCAATTAATTCTCACAACGGATGAAGTAAAGAAAATGTTTTAGGAGATTGAAATTAAATTATAAATTTTTATAAGAGTTAAAATGTAATTATTTTATAGTAAATTTATAATCTTAAAATTTTTAAAAAAATTTAATCATAATTTTATCATATATTAACTTATAATTTTTTAGAAATACTAAAACACAATATTTTTATTTTAGAGGTAATTGGGCTTCTACTTTCCTCCTTTAACTTCGCCCCTTACAATTCAGTCATAACAAGCTTTCCATTAGTATTAATCTTAAACAAATTAGAAAGTCAATTGATTGGATATTTATAATTTATGTAAAAAAAATTAATTTGAATGTATAAGCTTAAATTAAAATCTAATTATGTTTATTATTTTCCCAATCTAAATAATACTATTGGAATTTAAAATTGAATTAATTAAATTACCTATCAATTATTTGAATCCACTTACATTTAATTAGTATAAAATATTTTTAAATAAATTTTTTCAAAATAAAGTATATAATGAATATGACTATCCGAATTTAAATTTGTTATTTACAAGAATAAAATAAATTCAAATAATTCATTACCTGTAAAAATAAAATAAAAATTAAATAATATAAATCCAAAAATTAATATCAGCAAATCAAACATTTAAATTTGTATTATCATTTCCATCACAGGTAAAGTAGTTAAGGAACAGCTGAAGTATGTCTACACTAAAGAATGGGCCCAGTTCAGCTCAATTAAAAGGAAGATCAAGAAAGAGATAAAACATTTAAACGTCGACAGCAGGGTTCGAACCTGCGCGGGCGAAGCCCAACAGATTTCAAGTCTGTCTCCTTAACCACTCGGACATATCGACAACGCTGAAAGGCTATTATGTCGTTTGCATTATTAGTCCATTTGTTTCTAAACATTAATTCATGAGACCGCTAAGCGCCTAAATGGGAAATGCGTTACTTATGCCTACATATCTCGAAATCAATTAAGCAAAGATTTGCAGTAATCTAGCTGGTGAGGGCCCACTATCATTAAACCAGACATACTGAATTCCCAATTATTTGACACATTTATGGAGTTTAAAAAAAGATTTAATATTCCTAAATACATCTTAATAGATTCAAACTAAAAATCATACAAGTAAAACGGTACATAATGATTAGTAAAATATTATTTAACTATTAAATATACATAATGGTTTGACCATTTTACCAAAAAAAGCCATTTTTTTTTCAAATTTTACCGAAATGGGCCACATTTTTAATTATTTATCGGAATGGGCCATTTCCGCGAAATCGCTGCCACGTCGACATCGCGTCCATGTCAGCGCGATTTGCTGACGTGGCATGAACAGTTTATGTTTTTTAGCTTGGAAAACTTTGAAAGGCCATAACTTTTCACTTGGTTGTCCGATTGAGACAATTTTTTTTATTTCGAATAAATTTTCGAGATATACGCGCTGACAAACTGCTTAGAGATGAATAGGGACTAATTTGTAAAGTATAATTTGTTAGTTACGAGTATAGGGACTAAAGTGTAATTATTTCAAAATTAGCATGAAATTTTTGTATTTAAGAATATTTGAATGTTATGGAAGGATGAAATTGAATTTGAATTGAAAAACGAAGCTTAGATTTGAAAATATTACTATTTAGGTTTTAGGGACTAAATTGAATAAAACAGAAAATTTTAGGAAACTTCTCAAAAGTGGAATGAGCTAACTTATACCTATAACAGGATGATATAAGACAATTCTGTAAAAAAAGATCCGGTGTTTACTTCAAATAAGCAAGGAAAATAATGATTTGAATGTTTCAAAATTCAATTTTAAACCGCAAAAATCAAAATTTAGGGCCAAAAAAGGATCTTTTTCGACGAAAACTGTGGCAAACTGCCTTTGGCAGTTTGTTGGCACGTATATCTCAAAAAGTTATTCGAAATAAAAAAAATCGTCTCAATCGGACAACCGAGCGAAAAGTTATGGCCTTTCAAAGTTTTCCAAGCTTAAAAACATAAATTGTTCATCCACGTCAGCAAATCGCGTCCTCGTAGGCGCGATTTGTGTCCACGTAAGCAAATCGCGTTGATGTGGACGCGATGTCCTGGCGCGTACCCTAACATCGCGCTGACGTGGATGCGATTTCGCGGAAAATGGCCCATTCGGTACATAATCAAAAAATCAGCCCATTTCGGTAAATTTAAAAAAAAAAGGACTTTTTTTGGTCATTTGCCCTAATGGTTTTATATGTTTTTATGCAGAAAAAGGATCATTTTTGGACGACACAACAATGTAGAAAAAGAAAGTGAAGTTCTAAAGTTCAACTTTTTTAGTTTTTTATTGGTAAAATATTATTCTACTATAAGTAATGATTTTTGTAATATCTTATTATATAATAATTACACAAAACATTATTCATTTGCATTCACTATTATGACTTTTGTAATATTTTACATAATTGAATTTGACCCTAAACTCATATCTAAGAAAACTTCCTGTGGATGATGTTTCAATGTTATTTGTCAAATTTTACTACCTATAAACTTTAATCCTTAAATATTGGCAGCACATATCTTTTCTTCATTTGAAGACTTTTTTGTTGGCACAAAGATTAGGAATGATTTCATTAGATGTAAGATTGAACATTTAAACATGTTACTGGCAAACCAGTCAAGTAGTGAGATAATGATTTAGGTAAAATAAACTTTTGCTTGAAAGTCTATCAAAACACAGCTCTAATTGGGGAAAAGTTGAGGGAGGATGCTCAATTTCAGCTAAGCAACAAGCTCCTATATAAGACATGATTTATGAATAACTAAAGAAAAATGTCAGAATAAGACAAGTAGATATTAGGGGTGAGCAAAACTCGATTTGATTCGAAAAATTAAAAAAGGTATTCGAATTTTGAGTTAAACAAATCAAGTTATTCGAGTCAACTCGATTTTTTTTTCAAATTTTGAGTTCAAATCGAGTTTAATTTTTGAATTCAAAAAATTCGAATAAACCGAATATTAAACTATAATACTTTACATTTTTATCCCAAACCCCCAAACCTTTTTACTTTTCCCCCAATAAAAATTCATCCAAATAAAAATTCATCCAATTTTTTCCCCTTAAACTTTTACTTTTCACCCTTTACCCCCAAATAAAAATTCATCCAAAAAAATCTCTAAACCTAAATAGTAATAATTTTATTTATATTTACTATTTATATTATTAAATTAAATTTCATATTTTGTACTATTTATATTATTGAATTGTTTAATCATATTAAATCATTAAAAATTTCTGTTAAACTTGAATTATTGATGAGGCCATAAAATTTTCTTGTTAAAATTTTCTTTTGATATCAATTTCACATTTTATCTTTAAGATAACTTTTATTAAAAAATCACATTTTTTATATTTAATATTTTTTTTAATTTCAAAATACATAGTGACAAAAATGAGAAGATAATTGAAGCAACTAAGCAAATAAAGAAGCTAACCCGTATATAAAAGATTAATAAATAAATTATGAGGAGATGTAAATTAATAAAAAAATTTGATTACAGTGGGTCACTGTGGTTATAAGAATTTAAAGTCAATTTTTAAAAATTTAACTCGAACAAATATATTCGATTCGATTCGATTTGAATTTCATCTCACTTGACTTGATTCAAGAAAATTTCAAATCGAGTTAGGATGATAAAATAGGATCTGTCAACTCAATTAACTAAAAATTTCTTTATTCGATTTGATTTGATTCGATCGACCGCTCACCCTTAATAGATAAGAAACATCAAATTTACTATTTTTGGAGGAAAGTAAATCAATTGTCTCCTATTGAATTCAACCGTTAATAATAATAATAATAATAATAATAATAATAAAAGACGAGAGCAAAGCCTGCAACAACCATGACTATCTGTGGGTATTTTTGGCTGAGTCAACCTAGGTTTGAAGGTGAACATGTGAATCCCACGTGGGATTTTAGAATTTCGATTGTTATTCCCATTTCTTTAAGAATTCTGAGTGTAAGTATTACAAAATACATTTAAATTATAATAATCGAAAATCAATTACTAAAAATATAATCATACTAATAATCAAAATATATTTATAATAAAATTAAGTATTATAAAACACAATCAAATTAAAAATTAAAATACACTTAGAGTCAAATTTAATAAATTTGGGGAAAAAACCTACATATAATAAAATTGAAACCAAAATACATCTTCAACAAACCTATATATATACTACAGAACTTGAACCTAGATTCAAATCCTATCGTTTCCTTTTTCTTTCTCTATGTTTAGATTTGTTTTTTAAGAAAATATTGTAGGATCAAATCACATTAATAAGATAAAAGCTAAACAAACAATTTTAAAAAAGATAAATTACACCAACAGTCACTCAACTTTGATGCAATTGGCAAAACAGTCACTCTGATTTCAATTCAGTCACTCAACTTTCTGAAAATAACAAATCAGTCCTTTTAACCATTGTCCATTACAAATGTAACGAAGAAGTGTCATGGCATTTAACGGACTCCTTGTTGTCATTAACTGGTCAGCTAAAGGGTTAGCATCAGTTTCAACAGCCCCATTTAAGAGTTTAGGGTTTAGGCAATAGAAGAAGAAGAAGAAGAAGAAGAAATGAAGATGCCAACCGTGATTCCAGTGTGCTATTTTGAAAACCTAGCCAATTTGAAGATGTCTTGGTCCAATGCCAACTAAGGTAGGAGGCTTTTGGGTGCAAGAAGTATGGGAGTGGGTTTCAAAATCCATGTCATTTTTTCGCCAGGTTTGATCCACCACTGACGCCCCGTTCATGAATTGTGTTGTTGGGTCTTCCGAAAAAAGTGAGGACATTAGAGGATGCAAGGAGGAGGGTGAGAAAAACATGGTGTTTGGTGTTGTTATTTATAATGTTGTTGTTGTTGTTTAAATGAAAAACCAGCTTATGTGATTGTTGTTGTTGTTGTTGTTGTTGTTGTTGTTGTTGTTGTTGTTGTTGTTATTGTTGCTGTTGTAGCTGTTGGTATTGAGAGAGTATTCTTTCATGGTGAGTGGAAGTCTACTGTAACACCCATAACTCGTTTCCGTCATCAGAATAAGGTTACGGGGTATTACCATACATGTCAAAACTTTTCATATCAATTGGCATCCAATTATCAAATAAATTTCATAAATACATAAATGATTCAAAATAAAATATAACATACATTTACGGGCCCTAAATCAAGCCTCCGAAGCCCTAAAATAGGTTAGGAAAATTTAGGGCCCAAATTAGAACATTTAGGGAACTTTTGAAAATTTTCACTACCGGGGTCACACGGCCGTGTGTCCAGGCTGTGTGACAAAGCCCAGACAGTGTGGATTTAAACACGCCCGTGTGGCTATCCAACATGCCCATGTGTCCACCCGTGTAACTCACTAACTTGGGCCACACGCCCGTGTCTCAGCCCGTTTTCCAACCCGTATAAACCCTGCAACTAACACGCTAGGGGAAGACACCCGTGTGGGTTGGCCGTGTGTGACACATGGCCATGTGACAACCCATGTCCCAGGTCGTGTTTATCTAAAAGTTACCTAAATCATGCTTATTTTTCACCCAATTGCATATGTACCTAAACCAATTCATAATACATGATCCTAAGGTTATAAATACACTTAAAAGCAACCAAAACATGCCAACTCAACCACCTAAGACCCAACCATTGTACCATACATGAAACCAAAAAAATAATGCTCATATCCAATCATTATCATAGGTATGACCTATAAGCCATGATATACAAACCAACCTATTTCACTTTCATCATACCATATCTTGAACATGACAATTACTATTTCATATTAGATCATTTAAGTACCAACTATGAATCAACCATGCATACCACCTATAGTTGTTCAAACAAATTATATCAAAGCATAACATTTACACTCAAAAATAAATTATGAACCTTTGCAAACATAGTCAAATTATCCTGTTAAATGCCATATAAGCCAAGTTAAATTTCAAACTATACCAAACAGAACCTCATATAGTGTGATTCTTCGAGTTGATCCGATTTCCCGATCCACAAAACGTATTTACAAGAAATAAAATAAATAACACGAGTAAGCTTTCGTAAAGCTTAGTAAGTTTGTCGATTGAACGGTAAAGCTTACTGAATCAAACATAATAATAATAATTCAAATAAAAGATTAATGAACAGAGTTCATGTCAATGAGGTTATTATTAGAATTCCTGCCAATCACAACTCATAATAGGTGAGAAATGCTTAGTACAATAATTCAATTTAGTTTCCACATTTCAATAAATTTTCAAAGATCATAAAACATAGCTCGATGAACGATAAGCGGATACGAGTACACGGTTAACCATCCAGCACATCAGATGCTCATATGAGCTAATCCATCCAGCACACCAAATAACACTGTAATATATCTCATTAGTCCGCAACAAATGCAAGACCTAGACATATCCAGTGAATAGAGACATCCATACTCTATCTTACGTTCATCGGTTCAAAGTATTCTAACACAGAACAATATATGAATAGCTCACTATCTCATATTCCGTATACATGCATTAGTTCATCAACCAATCATTCATCGGCTTAGAATATCTCGTTAGTGCTCAATGCTACAAAGATCCACTATTTCATTACTCATATACATAGCATCATTATAATGTTCAAACCAAAAACAATTTAATTCATTTAATATGCATTTAAATGTATTAGAATAAAACTGAACGAACTTACAAGACTGATTTGCAGTAACGGTCCAGAGTAGTTCAATCAGTGGTCGTCGTTGTGTCAATTCATTATTTATATTTTCAATTACACACATCAATATAATCCAACATTTATGCAATTAGGTTCATATAATACACTTAAAAATGTGCTAAAATTAAACCATACGAACTTATCAGACTACACTGTAGCAACGACAAAGTATATGGGCTATTTAGTAATTCTCTTTTTCTCGGTTTTCCATTCGTTTAGGATCTAAAATAATAATTCCATTCAATTCACTAATTCTAACAACAAAATTAATTCATTTTATGCAATTAAGTTCTTTTAGAAATTTTTACAAAATTCCCCCAACATTTTACTTGTATTCAGTTTAGTCCTTAAACTCAAAACTTGCAATTTAACCAATTTTAACCAAATCTCATTTTAGCCAAATTATTCATTATTTCTCTACAGCTCATTCATGTTGTTATTTCACATTAATTTCTTTTAATTTTATCACTTTAACATTTTAGTCCATACACATTAAAATTACCAAAAATTACTTTACCATAAAAACTACTTTACATTAAAATTAACAAACAAGCTCAATAATCTACCATAAAACTTCAAGAATATCCAAAACTCATCAATGGCATAATCCAAAACATTTGACGGTTTTACAAATTAATCCCCAAGTTAGCTAGATTAAGCTAATACAATCTCAAAATCATAAAAATTACTAAAAACGGACGAGATTTACCTCCTAAATCGAGGAACCCTAATTGGCCGAAAGTTTCTTCTCCCTACTCCCATGGCTATACGATTTTGGAAGAAGAAAATCTTAAATATGATAGTTTATTTAGCTTTTATTTTATTTACATTATTTAATTATCCAATTACCATTTTATCCTTTTAATTTCCATTCAATTTTAACAATTTCAAGCCTATTACCTTCCACAATCATCACATATGGTATATTTACCATTCAAGGATGGTTTAATTGCACAATTAGTCCTTCAATTATATTAAATTCCAGCTAAACAAACTTAATTTCAATTTAACCCTAAACTAATTAGGACTAAATGAGCAAATAGCCCAAAAGTTAGTGGATTTAATCATGCCACCACCGCTTGGGCTTTTTGACCATGGTTTAATTAGCATTTTGGTTCTTTTAGTATTTTAAATCTATAGCCATTAACTTTTACCTCTTTTACAATTTAATATTTTTACCTTAATTAAGCAATAAATCATCAAAATTATAGAACCAAACTCTAACTCACCTATAATACGACTCTATAAATATTTAATAAAAATATTTACAACTCTAAATTACAAAAATGAGGTCCTAATACCTTATTTTCAATAACCACTTGACTTTTGAACTGAACCACTTATACTAACTTTTAATTCCATTAGTTAAACTCATCAAATCAAAATTTAACATAAAAATTATTCTCGTATAATTTAAATACTAATTATACGAACTTACTCATCGGATTTGTGGTCCCAAAACCACTATTTTCGACACCATTGAAAAATGGTTGTTACACCTACAAACCTAAATGTCATGGCCTGTAAAGGGTATAAGTTTGCTTGTATGTTTTAGCTGAGACTTGAAAGTTGACAGACTAATGTCAATCTCATACATTTGTATTTAATTTCATTTGATTTTCTAAATACCGTGTAGAATGTTTAATTTGCTTTTAAAACTTGAAAGAGTATTTGGTTATTGTTTTTCTTTTTCTTACATTGCATGGATCAATGCTCAGAATGGTAGAAAGGACAAAAAAAATGAAAACAAAGCATAAAACATTGGTCAACATTAAACTTCATTCATAAATTAAGGCTAAATTGTTTACAAAAAGAAGGGAAAAGTATTGCTAAATTTGCCTACAATTTAGTACAATTGAACACATTTGAATTGTAGGAAAATTTACAAAAAAATTCAGTAACTATATGCCTAACTTTAGATAACAGTCGCAATCATACGCAAATTTACAAAAAAAAAATAATCTGCCTAAGTTAAGAAATCAGTAGCAATATTAGGTAAATTGACACAAGCTCAAAAGGTTAGAAAAGTAAGCATTCGGTTCACAATGTCATCGATAGGTCTGACACAGACGACGCTTGAGTAGAAGGCATCCATCTAAGAGTGGTTGGTTTCCTCTTGAATGGAAGCTTTTCTCTTGATGGAGCAACTTGTTGATGAGTTGGGGCTGTATGTTGATGAGTTGGGACAGATTCTTGTTGAGTTGGGGCAACCACTTGGTTACAAACACCAACTTTGTGTCTTTTGACCTACACAAACAAGTGAAATCTATGAAACACATTGCATATATAAGTAATATAATGATGCCAAGACAAGATGACTTACTGGAATGTTTTGGTCAACTTCCCCTCTACAACTTCTCTTATTATGGCCTAATTTCTTACATTTACTACACCTCATTTCCACCCCTCTCTTGGTCAACCTTTCTGTTGTTTATGGTTTATCAGATTCTTCCTTCTCACCTTAGTAGGTTGGCTAGGTGGCCTTCTTATTGTAAGGGGCAATTTTCGCAGCATGTCTACACAGACTCCCATTGCTTAGGACCCCTTACTGGCTTTATGAAGTTTGAGTAAATGGAAAGCTGGGTTTGCTTGGTGTACCAGGTTTTTACATAAGTTTCAAGGTATTCTTCTTTTTAATGAATGACAGCCATTGCATGCATGCTAAATGACAGCCATTGCATGCATGCTAAGGATGCCAGTGGATCTCAATTCCTGTAGGAGCAGGAATTCTCAACTAGATCCACCACATGCTGACTATTTGGACCACATTTGTAACAACCCAATTTTTAGTGGTGTCGAAAACAGTGGTTTCGGGACCATAATTTCAATGAGAGAGTCCATATATATATTTAATTAATATTTATAAGTTAAATATAGTATAATAGTGCACTATGATTTAATAGATTTTATTAATTGGTCATTTAGTTAAGGTACAAGTGGTGCATAGCAAAAATCAAGTGATTTTGGAAACTGAGGTATCGGGACCTTGTTTCTATAAATCGAGCCCGTGAATATTTTTATTAAATATTTACGAAGCTATTATATAGGTAAATTGAAGTTTGGTCCAAAAATTTTAGCAATTAGATGACTAATTAATGTATAAAGACTAAATCGTAAAAACCGTAAAAGTTAGTCACTATTAATTTTTATTAGCTAAATTACTTATCTAGTAAATGTTTAAGGTTTAATATAGAAATTCTGCCATATTTAATTTTAGTGGGACAATTAGTGCTTCATTTCATTAATTTTATAAGTTAAAATTAAGTTAATAAAAATATATATAATAAAACATTAGTTAAAATATAAAACAAACATATCATCTTCTTTATTTTTCTTCACCCACCCGTTCCACCATTGTTAAAAGAGCTTGGAGTTTCAACCAAGTTGTTCTTCTTGCATTCAGGTATAATTGTGGTCTGTTTTTAGTGAATTTTATGTTTTTCAAATTGTTGTAGCTTAATATAGCTAACCCAGGTATTAAATCGTAAAACTTTCAAATCTTTTAGAAGTTTCCATCGATGAATCTTGATGTTTTTTTATATTAAATGCTAGAATATGAAACTTAGAAATGAAATAGGACTAATTTGGAAAGTGAAATTTGTTAATTTTGAGTTTAGGGACTAAAATGCAAATATTTTGAAATTGACATAAAATTTTTGTAATTATAGAATATAGAGGGTTTTATAGGGATGAAAGTGAAATCAGATTGAAAAATGAAGCTTGAATTTGAAAGATGTAGCTATTTCGATTTTAAAGACTAAATTGAATACAATGTAAAATTTTAGGGCACATTTGAAAAATAAAATTTAATTATTATACTATTACAATATACTATTTTGAGATGTTTGAAATTGATAAATTGAATTAAATTATATAATAGATCGGGATTTGAAGCAATCGATAGATAAGCGCGAAAAAGGAAAAATTTTGGATTAGTCCTCAAAGTCGAGTTTGTGGCTATTTTGGTTAGGTAAGTTCATATGAGACTTACTTTATTAATGCATAATATGTTTGTATTATATTTTTTTACTTATAGTTTGAATTGTTAAGTAATTATTGTTTTTTGACGTCAAATGGATTGAATCGTAAAATATGAAATTAAATGGCAAATATGGATAAATACATGATATCGAATGAATGTGACCTTGTTATATGATTGAATAGTATGTTTATGATGATGTTACAAGGTTAAAATTATAAATGGATTGCTATTTTAAAAGTGAAAAGTGTGCATGTGGCTGTTGGGATCGTAATGAATTATATATGGTAAAAATGCCCGCGTAAACGTATTAAAGGATACGATATGATTGGCATGTCAATAGGGTTATTTGCACGTTGTATGGGATATATGTGATTGATTATAATGAAATCCAACATTTGTTGCAGATTACCGAGTTATACTGGTGTGGTGGAAAGATGTATTGATTCTGATTATATGATGCCTACAAGCTTTGCACTTCATTGCCTTGATGTGTTGTAGTTTGAGCTCTTACTAGCATTCTGTTGTGGTGTAGCTACCCATATATCCAAATCTATTTATTATAGTTCATTGGGCTACTAGAATAATAGAATAATGAAAAAGAGAAATGATGGTGAAATGATACGAGTCACACGCTCAAGTGGTTATATGATGAAGAAATGATACTAATGGTAAAATATTGAATAATGTATTACATGTTATAATGCTATATTGCTCTGTTGACGTTGAACTCATCTTAATATTGTAAAATGCTATGTCAAGCTAAATTTGTATAATGTTATGAGATTGATATGTTTATAAATGAGCAAAGTTCAATGACATGATTATACTTATATATGAATTGAGCAATATGGTCTTATTTTATAAGACTAACCTTGTGGTTAATTTTTGAAGTTGTATATGTATGCATAAGGATGCCAAAAGAGTGACATATTTTGTACAATTGTGTTTCAAATTACTTTAACTAGTTGAAATGACAAGGTATGTTTAGTTATTTTCATATGGACTTACTAAGCATTCGATATGCTTACCTTGTTATTTCCCTTCTCCTGTAAATCAATAACTTGCATATTAAGGCTTTGTCATGCAGATCATCAAAAAGCTCACACTATCCCAGTATTGATTCTGTAGTCTTTTGACCATATTAAGGCTTGGTTATGTGTGGCATGTACTTAGGAGTTGTTTTGGTTTACATACATAGTGGTATGACTTGAAACCCTTGTTGGTGTGATTATGACAATGAATATGCTTGTTGAAAACATACACATTAGTAAATGGTTTGAATTGTGTATTTGGTATTTGAGATGACATTTTGAGTATGCAATTATATAGGTAATATGATGTCATGATATAGATTAGTTGGTTTGAAAGAGAGGTATATAATATTTTATGCTTTGAATGAATTAATCATTTTGAATGATATGTGAATATGTATATATCTATGAGTTTGGTAATAATCTTGGCATTTGGTAATCTTTGTTGATTGTTTAGGTATATATGTTCCAATGCATATGTGATAAGGTAATATGTTTATAATTTATGTAAAAAATTCCATTAGTATTAATCTTTAGCAAATTAGGAAGTCAATGGATTGGATATTTATAATTTATGTAAAATAAATTCCAATTTGAATAAGTTGAATTTAAAATCTAATTCTGTTTATTATTTGCCCAATCCAAATAATGCTGGTAGAATTTGAATTCAAGTTAATTAAATTACTTATCAATTATTTGAATCCACTCCCATTTAATTAGTATAAAATATTTTTAAATAGAAATTTTAAAAATAAAATATATGGAATTCAACTATCCGAATTTAAATTTGTTTTCTTCTTGTAAGATAGATTTCGATAATTCATTGTTGAAATCCAAATCAATTACCAGTAAAAACAAAACAATTTTAAATACTATACATAAAAAAAATTAATATCAGCAAATCCATAAAAAGTAAATCAAACATTTAAATTTGTATTAACATTTCCATCACAAGTAGTTAAGGAATAGCAGTATGGGCCCAGTTCAGCTCAATTGAAAGGAAGATCAAGAAAGAGATATAAAACATTTAAACGTCGACAGCAGGGTTCGAACCTGCGCGGGCGAAGCCCAACAGATTTCAAGTCTGTCTCCTTAACCACTCGGACATATCGACAACGCTGGAAAGCGATTATGTCGTTTACGTTGTTAGTCCATTTGTTTCTAAACATTATTCATGAGACCGCCAAGCGCCTAAATGGGAAATGCGTTACTTATGCCTACATATCTCGAAATCAATTAAGCAAAGATTTGCAGTAATCTAGCTGGTGAGGGCCCACTATCATTAAACCAGACATACTGAATTCCCAATTATTTGACACATTTATGGAGTTTAAAAAAAGATTTAATATTCCTAAATACATCTTAATAGATTCAAACTAAAAATCATACAAGTAAAACAGTACATAATGATTAGTAAAATATTATTTAACTATTAAATATACATAATGGTTTTATATGTTTTTATGCAGAAAAAGGATCATTTTTGGACGACACAACAATGTAGAAAAAGAAAGTGAGGTTCTAAAGTTCAACTTTTTTAGTTTTTTATTGGTAAAATATTATTCTACTATAAGTAATGATTTTTGTAATATCTTATTATATAATAATTACACAAAACATTATTCATTTGCATTCACTATTATGACTTTTGTAATATTTCACATAATTGAATTTGACCCTAAACTCATATCTAAGAAAACTTCCTGTGGATGATATTTCAATGTTATTTGTCAAATTTTACTACTTATAAGCTTTAATCCTTAAATCAGGTAATTTAATATAAAGTTATTCCACATTAACATTTTTCATTTTTGTAATTGAATACATGAAAATTTAAGTGAAAAAAATAAGGTTTAATTAGTGAATCACTAGTAGTATATAGGCTACGCCATTTAATCATACTCTTTATTAATCAAATATGAAAACTTTGCACAGATAAACCAATAAACTCCTAACACAAACTCCTAACACATCATATCGAATAACAAAACTTTGTCCGCTTAGCGAAACAACTTCCAATCAAATGTTGGGACGTTAGCACGCCTTATGTCCTAGAGAACAAATATTTATGTGATCGCAATTTATAGATTCACGTACAACGAACAAATCAAATGTTAAGGAAAGTATGAGAATATACCTAAACCGATTGGAGTAGGCACGCGGTTAGAGCCCTGGGCTCATCCCATTGCTTGGGAGCTTACAGTTTCATGTTCTATTTCACTCCCCGACGAGGGTTCCTTTCACCCTTCCCTCACGATACTACTTCTGTGACAGCCCAAAATTGACCCTAGTCGGGAAGTGGTTTCGGGACCGCTAAACCGAGTCACAATAATAATTAGATGTTATATCCTATGTTTATTTCATGTGAAAGTGCATGTGTGAAAATTTCATGCTTTGATTTTGCCAATTGTGAGTGAAATTTTGAAATGTGACTCATGTGAAAATTTTTGCAAATGCTATAGGCTAATTTGTAGTGGCCAAATAACTTATAGTATGAAATAAGTGGATTTGCATGTCAAATTTCCCACCTTAAAACAAGGTGGCCGGCCATGATGGGCATGATGAGCAATTGTGCAATTTTTTTATATGGAAATTATGGCATAAGTATGGCACAAATAAAATATGTTAATTTGTGTCATAAAATGTTGGGATAAAACAAATAAAATAAGGGGCATGGGCATAAAATAATGAAAAGGAGTATGGTGAATACAAAAAAAAAAATGTGTGTGTAGTTGTTTGTCCCCCCCCCATTGCCGTGAGCTAAAGAAAAGAAAGGAGAGAATTTTTGTTCATCCTTTTCTCATCTTCATACTTGCCGAAACTAGAAAGAAAAACAAAGAAAAAAATTTCTCATCCTTTGGTTCATCCTTGGCCAATAATTTTAAGGAGGAAGGAAGAAGAAGGGTGAAGAGGTTCGGCCATGCATGTAGCTAGGCTAAGGTATGTTTGATGATGTTCCATGAGATGCATGCATGTTTTAGTTGTTAGCTTGAGTTCTACCTAGCCCATGGTCTAAATCTTGCTATGTGATGGAAATGACATTTGACCATGGATGCATCATTCTTGGTTGATGTTTGATGTGGTGGTGATGAGGCAAGAGGATGAGTTAAAATTCGGCCTAGGTGGAGGTTGTGTTAATGCCATTGCATGCTAAATATGAAGTTTGTTAATGATGCATGTGATGATGACTTGATGATTCTTGAACCTCCTTTTTAGCATTTTTGTGTGAGCACATATGTGCATTGGTTGCTAAATGGAGAAGAATCGGCTAGCAAGTTGTGTGCTAAGGCCGAATGTAACTTTTACATGTTAATGAGCAATGCATGTGTTAAATCGATGGGAAGGGAGAGGATGCTTTACTAGTGTGTATATGTGTGTATTAAGTGTTGAAATCGACCCCAAAAATAGACATGCATATTCGGCCAAGGGGGAAAAATTAGCTAATATGTTGTGTTGATGCATGATTTCACATGTATGTGACTTTAATGTCTAATGTATAAATATGGGCTAAGTGCTTCGTGTTCATCTTTTTTTTTGATGCCTAAATGATGAAATCAATTTATTTGTTTAATTAAGCTCAAGAGCAAAGGGGAAATAAATCCGATAAAGGGAAGGAAAAAGTGGTCGAATAGTTAGCGGAATCGTTCGACAACACCCGAGGTAAGTTCTTGAGTAAGAGAGCTTAAATTACGATGTGATTAAATCATGTTTTAAGCAAATTAAAATCATGCTCTATGTGTGGCTATTGAGCCGAATGTGCAAGGATGGTATGTGCCTTGTGTTTGAGTTTTGCTAATGAAAAAGAAATACGAATGTGCCATGAATTATTGTTAGATGTGCATGATTAATTGAATGCTGTCCGGGCTAAGTCCCGAAGGCTTTGTGCTAAGTGACTATATCCGGACTAAGATCCGAAGGCATTTGTGCGAGTTATTAATTCCGGGTTAAGTCCCGAAGGCCTTTGTGCGAGATACTAATTCCGGGTTAAGTCCCGAAGGCATTCGTGCGAGTTTTAAAATCCGGGTTAAGTCCCGAAGGCATTGTATGAGTTACTATAACCGGGCTATGTCCCGAAGGCACTTGAACGAGGAGCTATATCCGGTTAAATTCCGAAGGTACGTGATTTTGGTAATGAATGAGCTTGCTGTAAAATTCCAGCTAATACTCGAAAAACATCCCAATATTGGGATATGTTACGTATGTGTTGAATTTAATCGAGCCCTTACAAATAAATATTCGCTCAGTTGATGAACGAGCTACCGGCCTTCGGCTAAGTTGGTCTTTTGTGTATGTACATAAGGGTTAACGTTGTGAAGTAAGTTTGATATTGGAAAAATTGTGTATTATGAAATATTCCGTTTAGCTAAATGTGTGCTATGCTTTCGTTATGCTGGAATTTCTAGCTCAAAACTTACTAAGCATAAATTGCTTACTTCGTTCCATTACTCCTCTGTTTTATAGATTTTGGTTCTCCAGCTATCGGACTCGGGATCTTGAAGTCGAAGTCGCCCACACTATCAAAGGCTCTTTTGGGTACTCTTTTGGTTGAATTTTGATATGGCATGTATAGGACGACCCATTGTTGTTTTTCGAGTACTTTATGTGATGTGTAAGTTTTGGATAGCCATGCGAAAATGGCTTATATGTGTTTGAGTATAATGTTATAATCATTTGGTGTGGATATGCTTGACAAGGATTGGCCACGGGGATGGTTAATCACTTTCATAAATTGTGCTATGTATGCAAAAAGGGCTAGTTGAACCATGAAATAGGTAAAGCCTACCTTAAAGGTAGATGCTGACAGCATCAGTGATGTAGATTTGGAAAATCACTAAAAATATTAGGAATGGAATTAAATAGTGAATAAATTATGTAAACAAACCTTGAAGAATCTACTTTCATAGGAAAGTAACGAAACAATCATATGGACAGTATGTTAAGAGATATTCAGGTTCTCGTGAGACAGGGCCAGAACGGGTTCTGGATTCCTTGTTCCGACTTTGGAAATTGATTATAAATTAACCAGAGATAATTAGGAGTCATACTATATATGTATAGATTCCTCTCTGAGTCTAGTTTCTATAGAAATAAACGGCATCAGTATTGGAGCCCTGTACAAGGAGATATCCAAGTCGTAATGCGCAAAGGTCAGGGTAGTCGATTCCTGTAACATGGGAGACTTTAACTAATAAACTGTACTAATTGGCCTGATCAAAAATTCTAGAAAAAAATATGTAGATGGGCATATGAGTCTAGTTTCAGGGAAAAATCACGAAACTGATTTTCAAGTTGTGAAGCTCAAGATATGATTTTTTAAAGCGACTAGTACACAGATTGGGCAGTGTCTGGAAATTTTTCAAAGTTTGTTAACACCTCGTGTTCGACTCCGGTGTCGGACTCGGGTTCGGGGTGTTACATTTTATTGGTATCAGAGCTACGGTTTAGTCGATTCTAGGACTACCGTAATGCGTTGGGTCTAGCTATACATGCCATTTTATGTGATTACTTGATAGTGTGGTGATTTCTGACAATTGTAAATGTGTTTATTTATAGTAATGGATCCTGATCCCGACCGAGAGGTAGCTGATGATCTTGAGAGTGTAGCGCTTGCTCCCGCACAAGGGACAGCGCCGGCGGACTCTCTACCTAATGCTAGTAACCCGAATGAGGAAGCTAGACAAGCTTTCTATAGCGTGATGAATGATTGGTTCAACCAATACATTCGAACTAATACGGCTGTTCCACAACCTCCATTCCCGACTAATACCACCCCCGCACCTACAATACCTCCGGTAACTGACCAAATAAGGTCAAATAAGCCCCCAGTTGACAGAATCCGAAAACATGGGGCTACTGAATTTAAGGCTACGGATAGCGACGATGCCGAGCAAGCTGAATTTTGGTTGGACAACACTATCCGGGTACTCGATGAGCTATCTTGTACACCCGATGAATGCCTAAAGTGTACTATCTCCTTGCTACGTGATTCTGCCTACTATTGGTGGAGTACTCTGACTTCTGTTGTGCCCCAAGAGCAAGTAACTTGGGAGTTTTTCCAAACTGAGTTTCGGAAAAAGTATATCAGTCAGAGATTTGTTGATAAAAAATGGAAGGAATTTCTTGAGCTTAAGCAAGGTTCCATGTCGGTTACTGATTACGAGCGAAAATTTGTTAGACTTAGCAAATACGCTCGGGAATGTGTTTCGTCCGAGGCTATCATGTGTAAACGCTTCGAGGATGGGCTGAATGAAGATATAAAAATGTTCGTTGGCGTTCTTGAAATACGAGAATTCGTAGTACTTGTCGAGCGAGCTTGTAAAGCCGAAGAGCTTAGAAAAGAAAAACAAAAAGTTGATGAGGGAACTGGAGATTTTTGTAAAAGATCCTCGGGAAAGTCTCTTCAACAGGCATCGAAGAAATTTCGAGATGATGTGGGCTGGTCGAGAGGCACTTCGGGCCTTTTTAGACGAGATCGTGATCGACCCCCTGTGGGTACACGAGGCACTTCGGTCGCCAGTGTTGGGAATGAACGTCGAGACAGAACGAAATGCCGATATTGCGGTAAATGGCATTCGGGGAGTTGTAGATTTCCTGACCGCTCCTGTTACAAATGCGGATCAGTTGACCACTTCATTAAAGATTGCCCGAGGTTGTCGGAACAGAATGTAAATCAGAGTGGGAGACCGGGTGCTACCACTGCTCGGGGTAGACCATCTGGAAATGCGAGCAATACTGGTGGTGGTCAGAGAGGATCTAGAGATGATATAACCAGATCCGAAGCTCGTGCGCCTGCTAGAGCTTATGCTATACGTGCCCGCGAGGATGCTTCTTTGCCTGATGTTATTACCGGTACATTCACTCTCTTTGATACTAATGTAATTGCTTTGATTGACCCCGGTTCTACTCATTCTTACATATGTGAAACCTTAGCATCCAGTAAGACTTTACCTATTGAGTCTACTGAGTTCGTAATTCGGGTGTCAAATCCCTTGGGTCGTTACGTGCTTGTCGACAAAGTGTGTAAGAAATGTCCCCTAGAAATTCGAGGTTCCTATTTTCTGGCGGACTTGATGCTTTTGCCGTTTGATGAATTTGATGTTATTCTTGGTTTGGATTGGTTGACCGCGCATGATGCGGTTGTGAATTGCAAAAGCAAGACTATTGATTTGAGGTGCGCAAATAACGAAGTAATCCGAGTTGAGTCTACGGACTTGGAGGGGATGCCAGCTGTAATATCAGCAATGTTGGCCCAGAAATATGTAAGAAAAGGGTGCGAAGCATACCTTGCGTATGTACTTGATGACAAAGAATTAGAAAAGAAACCCGAATCTGTGCCGGTGGTTTGTGAATACCCGGATGTTTTTCCTAAAGGATTACCGGGTTTACCACCTGTTCGGGAGGTAGAGTTTGGTATTGAGCTTGTACCTGGGACTACGCCGATTTCGATAGCTCCGTATCGTATGGCACCCACCGAGTTAAAAGAGTTGAAAGCTCAGATGCAAGAATTGATGGATAGAGGTTTTGCTCGACCAAGTTTCTCACCTTGGGGTGCACCAGTATTGTTCGTGAAAAAGAAGGACGGAACCATGAGGTTGTGCATTGACTATCGTCAACTGAATAAAGTGACGATAAAGAACAAATATCCGTTACCGCGTATCGATGATTTGTTCGACCAACTGAAGGGAGCCTCAATGTTCTCAAAATAGATTTGAGATCGGGCTATTATCAGTTGCGAATTCGAGATTCGGACATACCCAAAACTGCCTTCAGAACGAGATATGGTCACTACGAGTTCTTAGTGATGCCGTTTGGGCTCACTAATGCCCCTGCGGTATTTATGGATTTGATGAATCGGATCTTCAGACCATATTTGGATCGGTTCATAGTTGTGTTCATTGATGACATCTTGGTCTATTCAAGAGATGAGACCGAACATGCTGAGCACCTGAGACTGGTGTTGCAAATTTTGCGGGATAAGCAGTTATATGCTAAGTTCAGTAAGTGTGAGTTCTGGTTAAGAGAGGTTAGCTTCTTGGGTCATGTGGTATCCGCATCGGGTATTCAAGCTGACCCGAGCAAAATTTCAGCCATACTTAACTGGAAGCCTCCAAGAAATATTACCGAAGTTCGGAGCTTCCTGGGACTCGCCGGTTATTACGGACGATTTGTCAAAGGTTTCTCGATGATAGCCACACCAATGACGAAGCTACTTCAAAAGGGTGTTAAGTTCGAATGGACGGAGAAATGTCAGAAAAGTTTCGATCAACTGAAAACTCATTTGACGGAAGCTCCAATTTTAGTGCAACCCGAATCAGGCAAAGAGTTTGTCATTTATCGTGACGCATCCCTACTTGGGTTGGGTTGCGTATTGATGCAAGAAGGTCGAGTTGTGGCCTATGCGTCGAGACAATTAAAGCCACATGAGAAAAATTATCCGACCCATGATCTTGAACTAGCTGCCATCGTATTTGCTTTAAAAATATGGCGACATTACTTATTTGGTGAAAAGTGCCATGTATTTTCGGATCACAAAAGTCTCAAATATTTGATGACTCAAAGAGACTTAAATCCGCGACAAAGACGTTGGCTTGAGTTGTTGAAAGATTACGAGCTTGTCATTGATTACCACCTGGGAAAGGCTAATGTGGTTGCGGACGCCTTAAGCCGGAAGTCATTGTTTGCTTTACGAGCGATGAATGTGCACTTGTCTGTTCTACCCGACAATGTGTTAATAGCTGAATTAAAAGCCAAACCATTATTGATTCATCAAATTCGTGAAGCCCAGAAAGTTGATGATGAATTGGTTGCAAAACGGGCTGAGTGTGCTCCGAACAAGGAATCGGAGTTTCAAATTGATGATGATGATTGTTTGAGGTTCAGAAGTCGTTTGTGTGTTCCAAGGAATTCGGAACTCATTTCGATGATTCTGAACGAAGCCCATTGTAGCCGAATGTCAATTCACCCGGGGAGTACGAAAATGTACAACGATTTGAAACGTTGGTTTTGGTGGCATGGTATGAAACGAGACATCTCCGACTTTGTTTCGAGATGTTTAATATGTCAACAAGTGAAAGCGGAACATCAAGTGCCTTCAGGATTACTTCAGCCGATCATGATACCCGAGTGGAAATGGGATCGAGTCACAATGGACTTTGTGTCCGGACTGCCATTGTCAACAAGTAAGAAGGATGCGATTTGGGTTGTTGTCGATAGACTGACTAAGTCGGCTCACTTTATCCCCGTGTGTATGGATTTTTCATTGGATAGACTAGTTGAATTGTACGTTTCTCAGATTGTGAGATTACACGGGGTACCTATTTCTATCGTGTCAAATAGAGATCCGAGATTCACCTCGCGATTTTGGAGGAAATTGCAAGAAGCTTTGGGTACCAAGCTGCATTTTAGCACTGCTTTTCATCCCCAAACCGATGGTCAATCTGAGCGGATAATTCAGATACTTGAGGATATATTGAGATGTTGCATCCTCGAGTTCAGTGGTTCATGGGAACGGTATTTACCTTTGATTGAATTCGCTTACAACAATAGTTTTCAATCAAGTATTAAGATGACACCTTACGAGGCTTTGTACGGTCGTAAATGCCGTACACCATTGTTTTGGACCGAGCTCGGTGAAAGTAAAATTTTCGGAGTTGATTTGATTAAAGATGCTGAACAGAAAGTAAAGGTAATCCGTGAAAGTCTGAAGGTAGCCACGGATCGTCAGAAGTCGTACGCAGATTTGAAACGAAAAGACATCGAGTATCAGGTGGGAGACAAAGTGTTCCTTAAGGTTTCACCTTGGAAAAAGATACTCAGGTTCGGCCGTAAGGGCAAGTTGAGCCCAAGATTCATTGGGCCGTACGAAATCTCCGAACGAGTTGGTCCGGTTGCGTATAGATTGATTTTTCCCCCTGAGCTTGAAAAGATTCATGACGTCATTCATGTTTCGATGCTTCGACGCTATCGATCTGATCCATCGCACATAATTAGCCCATCAGAGGTTGAAATTCAAGTCGACATGAGCTATGAAGAAGAACCGATGCGTATCCTAGCTCGTGAAGTGAAGGAGTTGCGAAACAAAAGAGTTCCGCTAGTAAAGGTGTTATGGCTCAAACACGGGATCGAGGAAGCTACTTGGGAGACCGAGAGCTCGATGAAAGAACGATACCCAAACCTATTTACCGGTAAGATTTTCGGGGACGAAAATTTCTTAAGTGGGGGAGAGTTGTGACAGCCCAAAATTTACCCTAGTCGGGAAGTGGTTTCGGGACCGCTAAACCGAGTCACAATAATAATTAGATGTTATATCCTATGTTTATTTCATGTGAAAGTGCATGTGTGAAAATTTCATGCTTTGATTTTGCCAATTGTGAGTGAAATTTTGAAATGTGACTCATGTGAAAATTTTTGCAAATGCTATAGGCTAATTTGTAGTGGCCAAATAACTTATAGTATGAAATAGGTGGATTTGCATGTCAAATTTCCCACCTTAAAACAAGGTGGCCGGCCATGATGGGCATGATGAGCAATTGTGCAATTTTTTTTATATGGAAATTATGGCATAAGTATGGCACAAATAAAATATGTTAATTTGTGTCATAAAATGTTGGGATAAAACAAATAAAATAAGGGGCATGGGCATAAAATAATGAAAAGGAGTATGGTGAATACAAAAAAAAAATGTGTGTGTAGTTGTTTGCCCCCCCCATTGCCGTGAGCTAAAGAAAAGAAAGGAGAGAATTTTTGTTCATCCTTTTCTCATCTTCATACTTGCCGAAACTAGAAAGAAAAACAAAGAAAAAAATTTCTCATCCTTTGGTTCATCCTTGGCCAATAATTTTAAGGAGGAAGGAAGAAGAAGGGTGAAGAGGTTCGGCCATGCATGTAGCTAGGCTAAGGTATGTTTGATGATGTTCCATGAGATGCATGCATGTTTTAGTTGTTAGCTTGAGTTCTACCTAGCCCATGGTCTAAATCTTGCTATGTGATGGAAATGACATTTGACCATGGATGCATCATTCTTGGTTGATGTTTGATGTGGTGGTGATGAGGCAAGAGGATGAGTTAAAATTCGGCCTAGGTGGAGGTTGTGTTAATGCCATTGCATGCTAAATATGAAGTTTGTTAATGATGCATGTGATGATGACTTGATGATTCTTGAACCTCCTTTTTAGCATTTTTGTGTGAGCACATATGTGCATTGGTTGCTAAATGGAGAAGAATCGGCTAGCAAGTTGTGTGCTAAGGCCGAATGTAACTTTTACATGTTAATGAGCAATGCATGTGTTAAATCGATGGGAAGGGAGAGGATGCTTTACTAGTGTGTATATGTGTGTATTAAGTGTTGAAATCGACCCCAAAAATAGACATGCATATTCGGCCAAGGGGGAAAAATTAGCTAATATGTTGTGTTGATGCATGATTTCACATGTATGTGACTTTAATGTCTAATGTATAAATATGGGCTAAGTGCTTCGTGTTCATCTTTTTTTTTGATGCCTAAATGATGAAATCAATTTATTTGTTTAATTAAGCTCAAGAGCAAAGGGGAAATAAATCCGATAAAGGGAAGGAAAAAGTGGTCGAATAGTTAGCGGAATCGTTCGACAACACCCGAGGTAAGTTCTTGAGTAAGAGAGCTTAAATTACGATGTGATTAAATCATGTTTTAAGCAAATTAAAATCATGCTCTATGTGTGGCTATTGAGCCGAATGTGCAAGGATGGTATGTGCCTTGTGTTTGAGTTTTGCTAATGAAAAAGAAATACGAATGTGCCATGAATTATTGTTAGATGTGCATGATTAATTGAATGCTGTCCGGGCTAAGTCCCGAAGGCTTTGTGCTAAGTGACTATATCCGGACTAAGATCCGAAGGCATTTGTGCGAGTTATTAATTCCGGGTTAAGTCCCGAAGGCCTTTGTGCGAGATACTAATTCCGGGTTAAGTCCCGAAGGCATTCGTGCGAGTTTTAAAATCCGGGTTAAGTCCCGAAGGCATTGTATGAGTTACTATAACCGGGCTATGTCCCGAAGGCACTTGAACGAGGAGCTATATCCGGTTAAATTCCGAAGGTACGTGATTTTGGTAATGAATGAGCTTGCTGTAAAATTCCAGCTAATACTCGAAAAACATCCCAATATTGGGATATGTTACGTATGTGTTGAATTTAATCGAGCCCTTACAAATAAATATTCGCTCAGTTGATGAACGAGCTACCGGCCTTCGGCTAAGTTGGTCTTTTGTGTATGTACATAAGGGTTAACGTTGTGAAGTAAATTTGATATTGGAAAAATTGTGTATTATGAAATATTCCGTTTAGCTAAATGTGTGCTATGCTTTCGTTATGCTGGAATTTCTAGCTCAAAACTTACTAAGCATAAATTGCTTACTTCGTTCCATTGCTCCTCTGTTTTATAGATTTTTGGTTCTCCAGCTATCGGACTCGGGATCTTGAAGTCGAAGTCGCCCACACTATCAAAGGCTCTTTTGGGTACTCTTTTGGTTGAATTTTGATATGGCATGTATAGGACGACCCATTGTTGTTTTTCGAGTACTTTATGTGATGTGTAAGTTTTGGATAGCCATGCGAAAATGGCTTATATGTGTTTGAGTATAATGTTATAATCAGTTGGTGTGGATATGCTTGACAAGGATTGGCCACGGGGATGGTTAATCACTTTCATAAATTGTGCTATGTATGCAAAAAGGGCTAGTTGAACCATGAAATAGGTAAAGCCTACCTTAAAGGTAGATGCTGACAGCATCAGTGATGTAGATTTGGAAAATCACTAAAAATAGTAGGAATGGAATTAAATAGTGAATAAATTATGTAAACAAACCTTGAAGAATCTACTTTCATAGGAAAGTAACGAAACAATCATATGGACAGTATGTTAAGAGATATTCAGGTTCTCGTGAGACAGGGCCAGAACGGGTTCTGGATTCCTTGTTCCGACTTTGGAAATTGATTATAAATTAACCAGAGATAATTAGGAGTCATACCATATATGTATAGATTCCTATCTGAGTCTAGTTTCTATAGAAATAAACGGCATCAGTATTGGAGCCCTGTACAAGGATATATTCAAGTCGTAATGCGCAAAGGTCAGGGTAGTCGATTCCTGTAACATGGGAGACTTTAACTAATAAACTGTACTAATTGGCCCGATCAAAATTCTAGAAAAAAATATGTAGATGGGCATATGAGTCTAGTTTCAGGGAAAAATCACGAAACTGATTTTCGAGTTGTGAAGCTCAAGATATGATTTTTTAAAGCGACTAGTACACAGATTGGGCAGTGTCTGGAAAATTTTCAAAGTTTGTTAACACCTCGTGTTCGACTCCGGTGTCGGACTCGGGTTCGGGGTGTTACAACTTCGCTATCGGTCACCCAGGAGTATTTAGCCTTGCAAGGTGGTCCTTGCTGATTCACATGGGATTCTACGTGCCCCATGCTACTCAGGTCAGAGCGTAAGCTAGTGATGCTTTTGGCTACTGGACTATCGCCATCTAGGGTTCGACACTTCACCGCTTTGCCTAGCAGCACGACACTTTTATTGCTCTCCCACAACCCCGTTTTCACGATTTAGGCTGCTCCCATTTCGCTCGCCGCTACTACGGGAATTGCTTTTGCTTTCTTTTCCTTCGGCTACTAAGATGTTTTAGTTCGCCAGGTTGTCTCTTGTCTGCCCATGGATTTAGCAGCAGTTCGAAAGGTTGACCTATTCGGGAATCTCCGGATCTACGCTTATTTTCAACTCCCCGAAGCATTTCGTCTCTTACTACGCCCTTCCTCGTCTCTGGGTGCATAGGTATCCACCGTAAGCCTTTCCTAGTTTGAACCTCGCCCTTAACTTTACTTTACTTTAATTTAACGCTATGCCATCCTAAGGTGCTGCTAAATGAAATGGAAGGATCTTATCAACATCCATGAATGATAAATCATAGATTGAACTAAATGCCGAATCGAAAAAATTAGGCACATCATATAGCTTTGTTTCGGCTAAGTTCACGAGTTGGAGATAAGCGGACTCGAACTGCTGACATTCGCCACAGGGTAAACCACCGCCTCTCAGGCCCCTAACTGATTCTACCATAGAGGCCAACGATAGACAATAACTCCTCACGAACACAGTTTACAACTTTCATCGTATTAGGCTCTCCAAAGAGCAACTCTTCTCAAAATCTCAAAAGGTGCTGAGTTGGAATCCCATTCTAACTAAGGATTCTTGTGGTTCCGGAGGATCCTGCTACAGGAAAACTAGGAACGGCAGAGAGCTTTCCCCCTCCGACTCTTTGGTATTAAGAATGCTGGTTTTAAGAATGAGTGATTGCCCTTCTCTGACCCTTACTGCCCAACCTGAGAGCGGACAGCTAATGCATTCCACTTATTGAACAAGGTTCTATGGTCGGTCCGCGACCCTTGGATACCGAAGGCGTCCTTGGGGTGATCTCATAGTTCCTACGGGGTGGAGATGATGGGGTTGGTCCATGGACTTTCCTTCCTTTTGCCGCATTTCGCTCAAAGGGTTGAAGGGAGATAGTGCATCAAGCTGTTCGCAAGGGCCAACTTGATCCTCTTCTCAGGGATCCTTAATCGAATGTAGTCACAACAAGTTTAGCTACAACCTCAACTATGTCCACCCAACGATCAAAAAAGCTGTCTAAATTTTTTTAGAGAGTTTCAAAATTCTCTTTGTTGTTAGCAAAGTGAATTTGGGTAAGGTATGAAAGAAGGGATTAATACTTGCCTTTTATTCAAAATAACTTATTGATTAGAATATCTCTCACAGAGTGATTTAAGGGATTGATATAAAAATGTGACATCTTGAAACAAGTATACACACATATAGAGTCTAATATTTAATTTTTTTTCAAATTAAATTAATTATAAAAATATTTCTACCTTTAAATTTTAACTATGTGACAACTAAGGTACTTGTGGCATATTAACAATTTAAATTCCTAGTATGAAATAAATCTAATTTCTCACCATTTAGACATTGACCCAACTAAGGTACTTATAGCATATTAACAATTTAAACCCCTCACTTGAACTAAATCTAACTTCTTATCATTTAGACTTTGACCCCACTTATTTATCACATTTACAAATTAGTCTAGTTTTCAAATTCTCATTTAATCAATAATAAATTAATACAACTTAGTACTAGTGACACTTTAATTAATGAGCTCTCATCCCCACTACAAAGCTCAAGAGAAATAAGGGAGATTAAAGTAATCATCCCCAATACCCTCATCGTGAAGGTATTTAGGATGATTTAAAAATTGACCCTAATTCATTGTATTACTGTTGTTTTGGGGATGATTAACTAAAGTAAGAAAAGCAAACTAAAAATTTTTTCTGCTAATAATAAAAATATCGTTATTTACAAAATAGTTCATGCTTCATTAAAGCTCTCAATATTGTTTAACTCTCGGTGGGTAGATCTACATAGAAAAAAAAATAAAAAACACAAAAAATAAATTAATCAAAATATTCAATAAAAATAAATAAGAAAGAATGCAAATAAAAATTACTGAAGCCCTCAATAATCGAGGTGATTTTTATCACCACAGTAAGAGAACTTCCATGAGGTCTTTGACACTTTGAATCGATGTTTTTTCTTTATTGTCACGACAACAACTTCCCTCTTTGATCAAAAAAATTGCTCTTATCATATCTTCGATCGTCGAGACAACCACATCAAGAGCCACTTCCCTCCAAAGCCTAACCAACTCCAAAATTCATTCTGAGGTATTATACCTTCGAGCAATACAAACCCAATGTCATATAAAGTCAAATTGTCTCGAATTGTAGTTCCCGTATCGGAAGAAAAATACATGTGATCGTGAAGTACGTCAGTTGGCTCCTCCACCACAATAGTCAAAAAGTGTGTCAGCTACTTCACACATTCACTTAGTTACCAGTTTAGCTCTTCCTCTACATCTAACTCTACTCTTATTTCTACTGCTTTTCCTATGTTAGTCGAAGTGAAGACACCTTCGCTTTTCACAATCTCGTCACAGCCTCCAACTCTGAACTTTTGTTGAACACCTATGTTCAACTCATCATGCTCAATAACAGTGGAGTGGCCCTCATCCTAGAGCTCGAGAATATCATGCTCGACCTTGTCAATTGGAGTGTACATTGCAGCTCAACATTGGACGACTTCCAATTTGAACATAGAGGACACAATAGCTTGGTACGAGGACATGCACTCCTCAAATATTCCAACCCGTGTAGCAAGGGATGGGTCTTCCATGTACTTTTCACTCTCCATATTACTTTCCAGATAGAAATATGAAGAATATGAAACTTGCTCCGAATAACTAGCTGACCACTCGGGGTTGTAACTATCCATACCATCCACATACCCATACCATCCAAATACCCATGGTCACCATAATAACTCCAATGGCTTTTCGAATCTCTATTCACCGAACTCAACTGCTCTTCATAGTTGTATTTGTAACACCTTTAATCCGTCTCCGTCATCTAATTAAAGTTACAAAATGTTATTGTACAAAACAGAACCTTTAAATTCAAAACAGAACAAATAATTCAACTTAAGTTTAAATTCTAATATTTCATTCCAATCATAGGAAACATTCATATTTCGACCTTAAATTAAGCTATCGGGGCCTTAAAAACAATTTAAAAATAGTCAGGGATCAATTTGAATAAATCAAAAAATTTTGAGAAAAACATGAAAAATTGGGAAAATAGGGGTCATTCGGCCATGTGGCCAAGTCGTGTGACATAGTACAAACCGTGTGGACATTTGAAGTTTGGACACATGGTCGTGTCCCAGCCCGTGTATCTGCTTATGTGGGTATTCGAAATAGGGCTGCACAGTCGTGTCGCAAGCCGTGTGCCAAACCGTTTGTGTATTTGATGTTGGGTCACATGACCATGTAACAAGCCATGTGCCAGACCGTGCTCGAAATTGTTTTGGGAAACATGACTGTGTCATAGACCATGTCTCGGACCGTGTGAATCCTGTACCTGGAACAACAAAGACACACAGTTGGTGCGATCACACACGGTCGTGTGATAGCCCGTGTGTACCAAAATGTACCTTGAAAAACAAGTTTACCAAAAATGCTTTCTTGAGTCATAAGCATACCATTTAACAACCTTTAAACCTATTCAATACACACTCAAACAATACCAAAACATGTCAAAATCACACATATACAACACATTTACATCAATCAACCAATGCACCCTTATTGGTACCACAATGTGATCATCCAATTAACTCAACTATATAACATAATTTTATGCTTTCAACTTACACCAAACACTTAAAATTCATCCATAATAACCTCATGTAAACATAGTTCAAATCATATACTTAACTTACACATAAAAGTTACCAAATGATCCATACCTGCTAAGCATTATAAGTCCCAACAACTATGTACACAAAAGACATAACCACACCATGATACCCAAATAACATACACACTAACTTTCATACATAAAGGTTCTATACATACCATTTATAACCATAACCAAAATAACTCAAACTTTACCAAAATGATTGTTGGATATTGTGATATTACTCCGACAAGGTTTCAACCGATAAAGCTTTCGATGATCTATAAAATAGAGGAAAACAACTACGTAAGCAACTAGTGCTTAGTAAGCTCGCATAAAAGAAACTTAAACTTACTATTCCTTAACATTTAGTGATTCAATCATGCTCACTATACCATATAAGTACTTGAATTTTGTATTCACCACAATTCACATAATTAGTAAATGGCTTAATAATACATCACTTATGTACCATAGTACATATCATGAAATGAATTACATTTATTCACATTACATCACATATTTGATTAATGCCCCTTTCGATTCTTTTGCACACATCAACTTCCTATTTCATATAAACATTAATATCCATGATTTCGTATATAAGCCTTTCAATATTACTTTACTTACCCATAGAACTGTATAGAATAACATCAAATACTTAGGAACACCTTTCCATATAACCATAACTTTTTCAATAGTGCTCACAGGAGTTGTGGGTCGGGATGTTAGCTATACGATACTGCTCAAACGAGCTGTGGAGAATCCGCAACAAATGCAGGACCTCAGCCATCGGTAGGACATCTAAGACCAGCGCTTGAAACATATAATCCCTAATGACATGTCATTTGTATCCTAAGCATTCTCTAGGTTCAAACGAGACCTTTAAACTATCAAGTAAACCAACTATCGCATTATTACCAAATCATTTTATATCTAACATATCATTAAATAATAATCAATAAAAATAATATTTAATAAGCACAAAACTTATACGAACTTACCTCGATTTCTCTGATTGCAAAAACAAAGTTGAAGACCAGTCCAAGGCTTTAGCTTTTCCCTGATTTAAGTCCGGTTGTTTCTTATCTTGATCTAAATAATAATTTAACTCAATTAAATTATATAAATAACTTAATATCATTAATTCTTGCTTATAACTCATTTAAAAGTGAAATTACAAAATTGCCCCTAACATTTTAACTTTTACACAATTCAATCTTTAATCCCAAAACTTACAAATTTACCATTTTTCCAACTAAAACATGCTAGTCAGTTTTACTAGGGGTTCTAAACAGTCCACATTCATCAAAATTTTACATTAACATTAAGGAATTATACACTTTTAACAAGTTAACCCTTAACCCTAAATTCATCAAAAACCATTTCACAAAACAAGTTTATTTAACAACCTAGTTTAATAATTTATCAATTAGCACCTATACACATCCAAACTCAATCATGGCAAGTCTCTCAATCTTTAACAATGTTGCTAATTAACCCCCTCCAGGTTAACTATACCGAGCTAAAATGAGCTTAAAAACATAAAAATCATTAAAAATAGAACTTGAAAGCATACCATGCACGAGCAAACACCATGACTGAAAGCTTTCCCCTCCTTTAACAATGGTGTATGGTTTGAGAACAAAAGAAATTGATGAAGATGACATTTGTTTTACCTTTATTTTATTAGTTTTTCATTTTTTTTATTTAAATTACAAAACTAACCTTAGTTTATTAGTTTATAAAACGACAAAATTAAACCCATAATTGTCCATTAAATTTTCATATGGTATAAATACCATCTAAATCCATTAACTTTCCTTCCTATAGCCATTTAATCCATTTAACTTATAGAATCTCACTTTTACAACCTTTACAAATTAGCCCTTTTTAAATTAATTATCCATGTAAACTTTTAAATTTCTTAATAAAAATTTAACACGACCTTAAAATAACCCTATAGAAATTAAATAAACATTAAAATATTAACTCACTCATCAGATTCGTCTAGAATCCACTATTTTTGACACCATTGAAAATTGGCTGTTATAGTATTGGTCACCCAACTAGCTATATCCATTGTTATTAAACATGATTAAACTAAATCTTTAATAAGGAAAAGTAATATAAAAACACTTAGGCATATAAATCTCCTCTTGGCTTCACTATTCGGCACAAACGTATCGAAGTCCTACATGGTAAAGTTTCCTCTCGGTCTCGTCTATCTAAATCTTCCACTAGGGATGTCAATTCTAGTGTAATATGCAATTTAATACATTTGAACAAACAACTAATCAAGGAATAGATAATAACTTAGCTAAGTAACCAACTCATCAATCAACCAATAAAACAATTCAACACATGTTTAAACATAAATTTCACACAAGCATTTTAAGAAACACATAGTACACATAAAATATAAAAGATAAGGGTTGAGAAAATGCTCATTAATAGATAAAAATTAGATGAAGCATGAGCGTTTAATACATCTCCATTCATAATGTTTCAGAAAAATTGAAGAAATAAAAATACTACAAAAAGAAAAGAAAAGAAAAAGACAGAAAAGAAGAGAAAAGAAAAAAAATGAAAACCTAAACTAAGAACTATGAAACTAAGGAGACAATGTTCAGTCAAGAAAATCTTAAATCAAAAGCTTATAAATTAGTATCTATATTATACTAAAATTTATCCTAATATTGATCATTATTCCTTTAAATAAAAAAAACACTTAAGCTTGTTTGGATAAAAAATTGCCCATGCAATATTTCACCCGTCAAGCAATGATATCGCGATACCTAAAATAGTAGCTAAATTGGGAGTATTGGGGTCTTGGTATTGTGATAGCCATTACTTGGTATCGTGATAGCACTAGAATTGTCCTCAATTTTCTTCACTTTAGCATTGTTAGGGGTATCTCGACTTCCATGCCTCAGTGTCACGATACACCTTCTGAATGATGATTTCTTTGAGTTCGGGCCATTGTCAACTTTCTACACCACTCAATCATATTGTTAGGCCCCCTATGGCAGATGTAGACAATTTGGGTCTCAAAATGGCATAAAACTAACTAAAATAATTTACTAACAACAAAAATGAATAATCGACAAAAGTAAAGAAAAGACATCTAAATTGCTTGAGAATTGTCGCGTGTGAAATGATATGTGCAAGTGTGCAAGTATACATGCCAAATCAAGTAATAAAGTGACAAGCGAGTATCGTCCCCATGAGGATTGGATATGTTTACTTTTGTTTAAATTATTGCGATTGAACATGAAAGATGATTGAGGTAATTAGTTTCTATTAACATTAAAATTGGGGTTAACATAATAGGAATGAAAGTAAATAAAAATACTAGCATATTTTGAATGACGGAAATGTGCAAGCGTACACAATTGCAGCAAGTAATAAAGTGACAAGTAAATGTAGAGTTATCGTACCCACAAAAACTGTGCAAGAAAATTATTTACGAATGTAATTAAAACACTTTGGTGAAGAAAAATATTTTGGTTTTGAGGAAGTGATTAAAAACTAAAATTTAACTAAGTAAAATAAATAAAAATAAAAATTCTAATACACGATTTCAAAAGATGATTTTAATCAAGATGACATAATTGTGTTAGATTAATTACATTTCTTAACTTAGAATTACTAAACTCATGTTCATGTTGTTATGAATAAATTCACGACAACTTGGTAATTTGCTAACTTATGAACATACTTACCTACCAAAATCCATTTATCTCTTGACTATATCTCCATGTCAATTCAACCGAAACAAATTTTAATAAGCAAATACGTTAATGCACACACATACTTATGAAATTAAAAATAATCTCTTGTACATATCTTTATGCCAATTCAAACAATTAATTCAATCTCATAAGCACATAAAAAATTACGTGAGTTAACAATATATTCCTATCTGGAAACAATTTAATCAAAATAATCTTTCAAGTTATGCAAGGCTAATGTATCATTAGATACCGTTGCTAATTTAACCCTCAACTACCTTAGTGATTAAAAATGCACTGATTAAGTATCGCGTCAATTAATTACAATTTCAATTCATTTAAATAATTAATTCATTAGTTACCTTACAATTGTAATGGAAGAATAACTTAGTCATGGTTTTACTTAATCAAACATTTTACCAAGGCCTATAACAACGCAAACACAATTTTAATAAATTAAGTGAAAAAATGCAATCAACCTAACACAAATTAAATTTAAGCCATATTAATTAAATTAAACATATCAACATCACAATTATTCATAGACATGTTCATAACAACAACAATAAAATTAAAAGGATAAGGAACAAGAATCAAATTCGGTGTTTCTCAGAGGCTTGACTAAGTTGCTCTGCTTCTCCTTCTTTGCTTGTTCTTGTGGAATCGAGACTTCCACGAACACTGGCATGCTGCTCTAAATGGTGGTTGAAGGGCTCTTTTTCAAGAGGTGAAATTGGCAAGGGAATGGGGAAGAAAATGAAGAACAACAGAAGGGGATTGAAGAGAGAAAGTGAGAGAGAAATGAGAGGATGAGAGGTTTTGAGATGTTGAGGTGTTTGAAATGACCAGCCAAGGGGGGGTATTTATAGGTTGTGTAGGCTGCTAAAAATAGAAAAAATCAGCAGCTATAGACTCCCCCCATGTCCGACTACACATTTGTCAAGTTTGAAGGTTTCAAACTTGCTAAATTTAGCTAGGGGCAAATGTACAAAGGCTTGAATATTGGAGGGGTTTGAATGAAATTTCAAGGAGTCTTCAAGGTCTATTTTGCAGGCCAAACAATCAGCCAAAAAATTTGAATGGGTCAGCATGTGGGACTCGTTTGGGCTGCCCAATGCTCAGTCGGATCGGTTTTATCGGTTAAGCTCAATTGGGCCTCTTTTCATAATTAATTAATAATAATTTTTTTAACCCAAAATAATTTGGTTTAAAAATTAAAACTAATTATATTATGAATTAATATTCATAATTTGGACCTTCTTCGGCTAAAAAATTAATTTGCCTCGATGCTTCAAAAATCGCTTCTTGGTTTTGCTCTTCTAGTAGTGTCTGTCGAGCGAATTTTCGCCTTTTGTGTGAATCTGTTGAAAATGATCAAAATTAATCAAAATTTATTATAAAATTAATTAAAATTCAACATGCTAATAATTTAAGTAGAATTTAATTATTTTATAATTATTATATATTTTTCGACAAGAATTACTATGAATTTGCATGAATTTGAGTTAAAAAGGGCGTGACAAAGTGTGTATATTTTCATGTTTCCAATATGAAGCAAATGCAACAAATAAAAAAGATGAACTATGAACCTTGGTAAGATAGGAATATTGATAAAGGAGGTTAGGATTACTTAGAGATTTGTTACAACTATATGACAATGTCCTGGTATTATTATGGTAACTATTACTGCTCGATTGAATTAGTCAATGGCTTACCTTTATCTAAAGAAAAACCTAATATCACTCATCCTAAATGCTCTATATGTCTATAGACTAAGGATATATGACTGTAGTATTGATGCTCATATACATTGCTCAACTTCGAACTAGGTACCATAACCCTATCGGTATTAAGCCACCTTAAGTCTTATCTAGCATTTGTCAACACTCAGACAAGACTTTAAACAAACATAGCCACTGAATAAAATAATAACATTAAACACAGTAATTTCAAGCATCGATTAAAGTTTAAACATTACTCCAAGAAATCCCAAGCCATAATAAGTTAGCTCATGGCTGGGCTACACAAAGTTAAGTTTTTTCGAATCATCAACATCCCCAATAATTAGTTTAAAACAAAAAAGTTACAAAAAAATACAGAGGAAGAAACTTGGGTATAAAACACAAAGTTCAGCCTCAATTCTTTGCTGTTTGTCTTCACGAAAGCTTTTAGTAGCTCCTTGTGTTCTTCTTGCAATAGTGAGGCCTCTGTCGAAGCTTAGAGAATTTTAAACTTCTTCTGTCCTCCTCCCCCTCCTCTCTATTTTTTCTTTTATACTTGATATCACACCCTAGGGTTAAAGCTGCCAACCAATGATTTCTTTTTCCCTAATTTTGAGGTGGATTTTTGTCACATTTCATGTATGTGAGGGGGGACCACCTGCTAAATACTTCAGGTAGTGACTATGTTTGTCATTTTCCTCTTTTGCATTACCATGAAAACCTCTCGAAATGCCTCGATAAACCTTTATTTCCTACTAACCTTCTTCCCTAAGCCTTCCATTCAACCACATAAACCTTCCCACAAGTGAGCAGAATTAAAAATACCATAACATGACAATCA
The DNA here is from genome assembly GCF_007990345.1 of Gossypium hirsutum. Lineage (NCBI taxonomy): Eukaryota > Viridiplantae > Streptophyta > Magnoliopsida > Malvales > Malvaceae > Gossypium > Gossypium hirsutum. The sequence goes on along the minus strand of NC_053445.1, from coordinate 12,810,277 downwards.
ACCCAAGTTCTTATATGTATGCTTGCTTATTGCAAGAAATGATTATGCAATTACCTAAAATGAATCTAGAATTACTTAAGTGCAACTTATTAACTAGGTATTAGAGTATGATTTATAACTCTTTCCAAGAGTTATCACACCCCCAAACCTGAGTTATTGCTTGTCCTCAAGCAGTGTAATGCAACCTAATAACTAATGCATGTTCTAGTATACTTCACTGATTGTAATTACATTGTCAAGTTGATCAAACATTGCTAACTTTAGGTCCTTAGAGCACCCTTCACTTAAGGTGATGTGCAGTTTGTCCAACCGAAGCTCCTTAAATTCAGAAATGCAAGAACTTTTCCTTAAAATCAGAATCTCCTTGTGTGCATTGTGTGCATTTGATTGTATTTAATTAATTCTTAAAAATCTAAAAAAAAATTCTTGGCCTCTCCCACTTATTATTACTTTCAATTTTTAATAGTAGCTAAAATTTCTCCCACTTATAGCATTCCTATTCACTTTTGGGAATTTATCTCATCACAAATGCCTTTCTACTTTGAAGTAAAGATGGAGCAAACACCAAACTCCTAAGCTACTTAGCATAGTCATGATTTGAAATTATTTCACTCATTTGTCCAACTACTTTTATACTTAGAAGTGAAGATGGAGCAAACACTAAACTCCCAAGCTATTTAGCTATTTTCTACAGTGGAGTGTCCTAGAATTTGTTTTAAAACACTCTTATCTGAAACTTTTCTTTTCTACCCAAAAGTAAAGATGGAGTAAACACCAAAATCTTGGGTTACTTTATGCTACAAACATTGGAGGCTAAATTACAACTTACTTAGCAATTTATGTTTATTTCATTTGCTACTTTTGTTCATTTTAGCTCAATAACTTTTTAAGAACTGTGAGTTTTAGTCTAAAAATTATTTCAAGATCAATAAGGATTGAATAAATACAATCTAAGTGTCATCAATATGATTGAGAATCCTAACCTTAGGGGTCAATTCTATTCATTTCCTTTCTATATTCGCACAAAATTAAAAATTATTTCCATCATTAAACATCACTAAATTAGCTATCATGTAACCAACTCAACAATGCTATAACAAACAATTCAGTATTTTTACCCAAAATGAATGAAACGTAAATGCTATGGCAATTTGATATATTTACTCAATAAAATGCATGTTGCATCCACAAACCTAAAAAATGCAGTGTCCTCAATGCGTGAAAATAAAAATAAAAAAATGTAATAAAAACTATTTAAGTAACAAAGGATGAAAGAGACTCCCCTGTTCACATGCTTAACTGGTGATGTTTGTGGTATTTTACTACCTGCGAGTTGACTTCCTTGAAATGTGCTCATATCTTTGCTTTCATTTGAGTGATTGAAGAGGTGGGTCCTCCTCTTCATTTTTTGTCTTAGTAATCTCATTAATGAGACGGTTGATTTCTCGATCAAGAGTAGACATGTCTTCTACTATTTCAGGTTGAACAATTTCCTTGCCTTTCTCAGTAGCTTTGGAATAGGGGTGGTTTCTTTTTGTGCTTCTTTTTTACTCTTGATGGTCAAGGATTTTGTTTTCTCCGACTCCTTTTCACTTGCTTGTCCTTTTTCAGCTTTGTCTTACCTAGTTGTAAACTCTTCCTTTTCAGATGAAAGTTCAACTAGCTTTCGTTCAACACAACCAACTTCAGGAAGTGGTAACAATTCTTTAGGGAAGGTAGGGAAATCAGATATTGGTCTGGTGAAGTTCTATTGTAAAGCTCTTTTCAGCGCAATATCACGAGTCCTCACATAGGACTAGTATAATGTCTGTAATTCTTGTGTATTTTCTATTGATTCAACAATCTGGCATTGCTAAACTTCAAATAAGGACATGTGTTGTTCTAGCTACTCTAATGAGCGCAACACACGCTTCTCAAAAGGGCTCTACAAAATGGAGGCTTCTACTTGGGAAAACTACTTGGCAACGGAAGTAGGTGCACTACATTTCTGATGTGGCCTTGGTGTTTTTACACCTTGGACTTTGCCTAAAATAAATCAAGACATCCTGCCCTTGTTAGGTGTAACGTCTTCATTAGGATGTAAGGGCACTTGAGCCGCCCTACAAGGAGCTGTGATGAGAAAGTGTAACACCCCTCTCCCGTAACCGTCGCCAGAATAGGTAAGGGGCATTACCGGACTTGTAACTCATGTCAGAACAGTAAAATTTTAAACTTTTTCTTGAAATAAAGATCATTCATTTAAATAAGTACTAAGCACAGCCAGAGATAAAATTTAAACTTCACTAAGTAAACATTCAAAAGATGCCATTTTCGCATGGCTTATATACATTAACCAAAAATATTCTTCCGCCACTAGTCTATTCTATACATGCCATAAAATAGTTCTAAACATGACAGTAACAAGCAGTGGATAGTGATAGTGTGACTAGTTGCTGACGATCCCCGAGCCTGTAGCTTCGCAATGAGATCTATAAAACAGAGGAAACAGAGTAAACGGAGTAAGCATTACAATGCTTAGTAAGTTTTAAGCAGTGTCAACAGATAACAATCAAATTATAACATAGTTGTTCGTATTTTTATTTCACTCTCCCTTCGGGCATACCATCCCTTTACCGAATATGCACATCTCATCATATACAATAGGCAGATAAACTTTCACATAAAAGTGAGCTCATGTGACATAGATATATCGTATGATTTCACATAACCTCTCACACAGATCCGATGTCACATAATCATAGGAATAGTCTCATAGATTGCTCTCGTATGCATCACATAACTACCTTATGATTTAGTGCAAATCAAGCTCACATATAAACTTGGAGTACATACCTGTTTAACCTTTCGCATTGAGTATATTTATAAGCAATTCTTATTACGAAGTCTTACCCGGACATAATCTCCACACGAAGTTATCGGGTCTTACCCGGACAAAATCCCCACACGTAGTCATCGGGTCTTTAGAGCTCGGATATAGTACGAGCACGAAGCTTACGGACATTAATCAGTGATAATATTCTCGCATAAAGCCTGCGGGGTTTTAACCCCGATATAGTACTGTCACAAATGCCCTTCGGGACTTATCACATTTATACACTTTCACATCCATCACGTTGGCCACTTGGCCCTGTCACATATATACACTTTCACATTCATCACATCGGCCATTAGGCCTTATCACATATATACACTTTCACATTCATCACATCGGCCATTAGGCTTTATCACATATATACACTTTCACATTCATCACATTGGCCATTAGGCCTTATCATATATATACACTTTCACATTCATCACATCGGCCATTAGGCCTTATCACATATATACACTTTCACATTCATCACATCGGCCATTAGGCCTTATCACATATATATACACTTTCACATTCATCACATCGGCCATTGGGCCTTATCACATATATATACACTTTCACGGCCTTATCACATATATACACTTTCACATTCATCACATCGGCCATTAGGCCTTATCACATATATATACACTTTCACATTCATCACATCGGCCATTAGGCCTTATCACATATATATACACTTTCACATTCATCACATCGTCCATTAGGCCTTATCACATATATACACTTTCACATTCATCACATCGGCCATTAGGCCTTATCACATATATATACACTTTCACATTCATTACATCGGCCATTGGGCCTTATCACATAAATATACACTTTCACATTCATCACATCGGCCATTAGGCCTTATCACATATATATACACTTTCACATTCATCACATCGGCCATTACGCCTTATCACATATATACACTTTCACATTCATCACATCGGCCATTAGGCCTTATCACATATATGCATGTTCACATCCATCACATAGAATCCTAAATCAAAATATAGATTTTCATGTATTCACATCACAATTATCCAAATATACTTCACATACCACATATACTTTCACGTATACACACTGTCTTGGCTGAATCTACATCTATCATTTTCCAATATCACAATTTAGAATTCACGTATGGGTTTAATCAATAGCTTATGAGCAACTAAAACAAGTTTATCAAGGTTTACAACACAATCTCAAATTCAGCACAAGCTGTTTTTCCTGAGCAATAGTCACTAAACTATTTATAACTGGAGCTACAAAACTCCAAATCACTTCCCGATAATTTTTCCTGAATATAGACTCGTATATCTTCCATCCATAAAATTTCCAGAATTTTAGGTTTGGCCAATCAATACCAGATTTTTCTTAAAGTTTCCCCTGTTTCACTGTTTGACTAATCTGACCACTCTTCACTACGAATCAAATTTCTCATTTTACAGAATTCAAAATGTGTTGTATTTGATATCATTTGAAACTAGACTCATTAAGGAGTCTAAGCATATAAATTTTATCTTATAACCATTTTTGTACAATTTATAATGATTTTCTAAATACAAAATAGAGCATTACAGTGTCATTCTGCGCTATCTCACACAACTTTAAGTATCTCATTATCAGAAATTCCTTTGCTTACACGGTTTCTTTTATAAGAAACTAGACTCATTAAGATTTAATTTCATGTCTCATTCAGCCTCTAATTCAAATCCATAAATTTATGGTGATTTTCTAAAGTCACGTTACTGCTGCTGTCCTAAGCAGACTATTTCAAATTACCCTTAAATTCCCAAGCTCAAACACTTAAGAACTTACCATTTGAGCTTAGAACATATCATGGCCACATCATATCTTGTTAAATCAACTCATCATGTCCTATTATAATTGAATTTACTCAACGTTTAATCACTTAAAACTTACAAAGGAACCAAACTCAAATACTTAAGAACTTACCTCGGAAATTGCCGAACGATTACAGATCAACTATTCGGTTAGGTAGCTTTTTTCTCTTTTCCGAATTAGACTCCCTAAGCTCTTGAGCTTGAATAAACAAATTTAATCTATTACAAACAATTATACAAACTCATGGCCGAATATAACAAGAAGACTACTGGATTCTACTAGCCACTCATTGCCCTATTATTAACCTTACTTAATTATAAACGCATTCGGCAATTTGATAATTAAGTTCATATCATGGTATCATAACTCCACATTTATCAATATATCATTAACAAAATATGCTCATGTCAAATTTACTCCCAATCACATCTCAAAATTCAGCAAGCTTAGAACTCATTTAATAATTAAATTCGGTAGCTTAATCACTTTGCTAACTACTTATGCATATAATTCAATGATTTTTACATCATCTTACAATCACCATTATTCAAGACTTTGAGATTTCCACAAATGTTCATCTAATGCCTCTAGGCCGAATGTAATATTGCATCCAAATTCACATAGTTTTTTTTTGTTATATCTAATTCTAATGTACATAATCACAATTCAATTCAACATTATAAACCATTATCACCCATTTAGCCGAATATACCACATTAATTTTTAACATTACCCATGTAAATACCTATAGGTTCTTATACCTTAAATTCACACATTTAACCCTTTAATGCCTATTGATCATTCCTTTGGTCTTAACCTAAATGACAGCTCTCATTCTCCATATTTCAACCGAATTTTTCATAGCATGAAGACTTTCATACATTTATAAAAACTTTCATAACTCATTTGAGCCATCAAGCACATTTAGTTTATTCATACTCAACTAGAATCAATTATCCTCCCAAAATCATCAAACATACAAAATATACCCCATTAAGCTCATGACCGATTGCTACATGCTTCATGAACACAAAATTTCACATGGGTCTTGTTGCAAGCTTCAAAACCAACCAAAATTCACAACTTTTCAAAGAAATAACATGAACCTTACCTTATTTGAAGTCTTCTTTTGCCGAATGCCCTAAGCTCAAAGGTTTCTATTTTGTTTCTCAACTCACGGCAAGAAGAAGAAGAAATGGCCTTGTTATTTTCACCTCAACATGTTTTATTCATTTATTTCATTAACTTTTATTATTTCTATTTTATGAAACCACTTTCTTTAATATAACAAATATATATTAACATTATTTACTAACATACAAAGCACAAAATGCCAAAATGTGTCATTCATGCCATCCTTGCCGTCCACTACCAAGAAAAAGGAATGTTTGACATGCAAGTCCCTCATGCTTCAAACCATGCAATTTTTAGCCACTTCCAATTAACCTATGACATTTTCAAGATTTTTCACATAAGCCCTTTTTATTTATTTCACATCCAAATGACAAAATTTAAAGCATGAAATTTTCACACATACTTATTCATAAATAATAAGCATAAAATATAACAATTAATTATTTTTGTGACTCGGTTTTGTGGTCCCGAAACCACTTTCCGACTAGGGTCAAATTAGGGGTGTCACAACTCTCCCCCCTTTAGGGATTTTCGTCCCCGAAAATTTCCACCGATGCATAGGTTAGGATAACGTTATCTTATTGAATTATATCCACAAAGACATTAGCTCATCGATAGCAATTGTAATTCATTATTGATTTCGCATCGGTCTATAAAATCGTTTTCTTATCTTAAAACAAATACATAAACATTTCTACAAGTATGCACATATATCTCATTTCCTTGATTTCATAAGCAATAATCACTTAATTTAATTCACAAATGCATTTCAAACACATATAAATCACATATTAACATGTATAATTCATATCATCAACCTACATATTCGTAACTCACATTTTCATTCATGTATAAGCTGTAACCTAACCGAAAGTACACATATACTCAAACATCCCAATAAATATCCTTTATCACTCCATCATATCTCACTATTCAACTTAACCTATTTCCAACAGAAAATCAACTTCCACATACCTGAACATTGAGTTCATTTAGCACATTCAATCACCGTTAACGATACCCGTATACAATCGATTTGGCATCAAGCCTCATATTGTATACCGGCATGGGATTTATTTTAGCACATAACCCATATATCCAAAATTATCAGCATTCATCACAAATTCTTACAGACTTTCAAATGTCGAACTTAATCGAAATAATTCTTAAATATGATTAACAAAAAAATAGGGGTCATTTAGCAATAGCACATATGACTTCATATACCAAGCATTCCATAGACTAAATCCGTAACACATTATAACATGAATTCATTTCTTAACAATATCCACCATCTTTTTACTTTCATCTGATTTTCTCATACCTTCCGTACATACCTGTATCACTTATTCTGATCTTACTTATTTATCATCTTAAATATACCTGTTGAATCATTCGAAATCATTACGGATACTCATTAAGCACATATAGCTCTTGCAATGCCATATCCTAGATATGGTCTTACATATTCTCACATATCGAGCCGATGCCATGTCCCAGACATGGTCTTACACACTATCTCAAATCAATGCCTTCGTCCCAGACGAGGTCTTACATGAATTCCACTTCACACACTTAGTGCCCACTGACCGATCTCGCACTCATAGTGCTCGGTTAAAGGAATTCGCACACACACAGTGCCTCTAATCATTCACACACATAGTGCTCTTATTCATTCGTTATTACACATTGAAATGACTTAACCAGTCTATAAACATCCTGTATGTACACTTGTAAACATATCATCTCATTTAAATTTGAATTCGTATAGTAATGAACACTTAAACTTTGCTCAAATTACCGGCACGAAGCCTACTAGGCACGAAGGCCCGAATACACGTCACCAGCATGATTGCTCTTCGGGACCTAGCCCGGATATAACACCAGCACGAATGCTCTTCGGGGTTTAGCACGGATATATCTCTAGCACGAATGCTCTTCGGAACTTAGTCCGGATACATCACTAGCACGAATGCTCTTCGGGATTTAGCCCGGATATATCACTAGCACGAATGCTCTTCGGGACTTAGCCCGGATATATCACTAGCACGAATGCTCTTCGGGACTTAGCCCAGATATATTACTCTCATTCTCATGCACATATACACATATAGCATACACATTGGCATATCATTTACATTACTTGAATACAAACACAACATGCTTATCGACCATTCAACTTCCAGTTCCATAGCCACATACAAAAATCACATTTATAGTCATAACACTCTTTCAAATTGCATCACTTATACCCTTATAATTCAATCCAAATCGAAATTCAAATACGAGTACATGATACGTACCTGATCAACTTAATAATTTAGGCATATCTAAGTGAAGTTATATCGCAAATTCTCATAGTCAGAGCTTGCTACAGCTCGATCGGATCAAGATTCATTACAATACAGCAAACACATTTTAATAGCCAAAATCATCACACTATCATTTTATCACTTTATGGCATGTATAAATAGACTCACGCGTGCTACGTTAGTCCTAGAATCGACTAAACCGTAGCTCTGATACCAATAAAATGTAACACCCCTATCCCGTAACCGTCGCCAGAATAGGTAAGGGGCATTACCAGACTTGTAACTCATGTCAGAACAGTAAAATTTTAAACTTTTTCTTGAAATAAAGATCATTCATTTAAATAAGTACTAAGCACAGCCAGAGATAAAATTTAAACTTCACTAAGTAACATTCAAAAGATGCCATTTTCGCATGGCTTATATACATTAACCAAAAATATTCTTCCGCCACTAGTCTATTCTATACATGCCATAAAATAGTTCTAAACATGACAGTAACAAGCAGTGGATAGTGATAGTGTGACTAGTTGCTGACGATCCCCGAGCCTGTAGCTTCGCAATGAGATCTATAAAACAGAGGAACAGAGTAAACGGAGTAAGCATTACAATGCTTAGTAAGTTTTAAGCAGTGTCAACAGATAACAATCAAATTATAACATAGTTGTTCGTATTTTTATTTCACTCTTCCTTCGGGCATACCATCCCTTTACCGAATATGCACATCTCATCATATACAATAGGCAGATAAACTTTCACATAAAAGTGAGCTCATGTGACATAGATATATCGTATGATTTCACATAACCTCTCACACAGATCCGATGTCACATAATCATAGGAATAGTCTCATAGATTGCTCTCGTATGCATCACATAACTACCTTATGATTTAGTGCAAATCAAGCTCACATATAAACTTGGAGTACATACCTGTTTAACCTTTCGCATTGAGTATATTTATAACCAATTCTTATTACGAAGTCTTACCCGGACATAATCTCCACACGAAGTTATCGGGTCTTACCCGGACAAAATCCCCACACGTAGTCATCGGGTCTTTAGAGCTCGGATATAGTACGAGCACGAAGCTTACGGACATTAATCAGTGATAATATTCTCGCATAAAGCCTGCGGGGTTTTAACCCGATATAGTACTGTCACAAATGCCCTTCGGGACTTATCACATTTATACACTTTCACATCCATCACGTTGGCCACTTGGCCCTGTCACATATATACACTTTCACATTCATCACATCGGCCATTAGGCCTTATCACATATATACACTTTCACATTCATCACATCGGCCATTAGGCTTTATCACATATATACACTTTCACATTCATCACATTGGCCATTAGGCCTTATCATATATATACACTTTCACATTCATCACATCGGCCATTAGGCCTTATCACATATATACACTTTCACATTCATCACATCGGCCATTAGGCCTTATCACATATATATACACTTTCACATTCATCACATCGGCCATTGGGCCTTATCACATATATATACACTTTCACGGCCTTATCACATATATACACTTTCACATTCATCACATCGGCCATTAGGCCTTATCACATATATGCATGTTCACATCCATCACATAGAATCCTAAATCAAAATATAGATTTTCATGTATTCACATCACAATTATCCAAATATACTTCACATACCACATATACTTTCACGTATACACACTGTCTTGGCTGAATCTACATCTATCATTTTCCAATATCACAATTTAGAATTCACGTATGGGTTTAATCAATAGCTTATGAGCAACTAAAACAAGTTTATCAAGGTTTACAACACAATCTCAAATTCAGCACAAGCTGTTTTTCCTGAGCAATAGTCACTAAATTATTTATAACTGGAGCTACAAAACTCCAAATCACTTTCCGTTAATTTTCCTGAATATAGACTCGTATATCGTCCATCCATAAAATTTCCAGAATTTTAGGTTTGGCCAATCAATACCAGATTTTTCTTAAAGTTTCCCTTGTTTCACTGTTTGACTAATCTGACCACTCTTCACTACGAATCAAATTTCTCATTTTACAGAATTCAAAATGTGTTGTATTTGATTTCATTTGAAACTAGACTAATTAAGGAGTCTAAGCATATAAATTTTATCTTATAACCATTTTTGTACAATTTATAATGATTTTCTAAAAACAGAACAGAGGATTACAGTGTCATTCTGCGCTGTCTCACACAACTTTAAGTATCTCATTATCGGAAATTCCTTTGCTTACACGGTTTCTTTATAAGAAAGTAGACTCATTAAGCTTTAATTTCATGTCTCATTCAGCCTCTAATTAAATCCATAAATTTATGGTGATTTTCTAAAGTCACGTTACTGCTGCTGTCCTAAGCAGACTATTTCAAATTACCCTTAAATTCCCAAGCTCAAACACTTAAGAACTTACCATTTGAGCTTAGAACATATCATGGCCACATCATATCTTGTTAAATCAACATCATGTCCTATTATAATGAATTTACTCAACGTTTAATCACTTAAAACTTACAAAGAATCAAACTCAAATACTTAAGAACTTACCTCGGAAATGCGAACGATTACAGATGACTATTCGGTTAGGTAGCTTTTTCTCTTTTCCGAATTAGACTCCCTAAGCTCTTGAGCTTGAATAAACAAATTTAATCTATTACAAACAATTATACAAACTCATGGCCGAATATACAAGAGACTACTGGATTCTATATCCACTCATTGCCCTATATAACCTTACTAATATAAACGCATTCGCATTTGTAATTAAGTTCATATCATGGTTCATAACTCCACATTTATCAATATATCATTAACAAAATATGCTCATGTCAATTTACTCCATCACACTCAAAATTCAGCAAGCTTAGAACTCATTTATAATTAAATTCGGTAGCTAATCACTTTGCTAACTACTTATGCATATAATTCATGATTTTACATCATCTTACATCACCATTATTCAAACTTGAGATTTCCACAAATGTTCATCTAATGCTCTGGCCGAATGTAATATTGCATCCAAATTCACATAGTTTTTTTTTTTTATTTAATTTAATGTACATAATGACAATTCAATTCAACATTATAAACCATTATCACCCATTTAGCCGAATATACCACATTAATTTTTAACATTACCATGTAAATACCTATAGGTTCTTATACTTAAATTCACACATTTAACCCTTTAATGCTATGATCATTTCCTTTGGTCTTAACAAATGACAGCTCTCATTCTCCATATTCAACCGAATTTTTCATAGCATGAAGACTTTCATACATTTATAAAAACTTTCATAACTCATTTGGCATAGCACATTAGTTTATTCATACTCACTAGAATCATTATCCTCCCAAAATCATCAAACATACAAAATATACCCATTAAGCTCATGACCGATTGCTACATGCTTCATGAACAAATTTTCACATGGGTCTTGTTGCAAGCTTCAAACCAACCAAATTCACAACTTTTCAAAGAAATAACATGAACCTTACCTTATTTGAAGTCTTCTTTGCCGAATGCCCTAAGCTCAAAGGTTTCTATTTTGTTTCTCACCACGGCAAGAAGAAGAAGAAAGCCTTGTTTATTTTCACTCAACATGTTTTATTCATTTATTTCATTAACTTTATTATTTTTATTTTATGAAACCATTCTTTAATATAAACAAATTATTATTAACATTATTTTACTAAATACAAAGCACAAAATGCAAAATTGTCATTCATGCGTGGCCCACCTTGCTGGCCCACACCAGAAAAGAATTTTTGACATTTCAAGATTTTTACATATTTTTATTTCATATACAATTTGCATGTTTACCATCTTTTCTAAATTAACATTTCAATAATTATTTGTTTTTTTTACCACATGAAATGGGCCCTT